>NC_091058.1:10311405-10620738 GCF_000393655.2 Nicotiana sylvestris
GTGTGACAGGGAATAGGTCGGGTATTGGAGGAGACGATTTGGACCGTCCGATCCAATCAAACGAATGGTTGAGATTGACTGACTTAAAACGACGTCGTTTGGATTGGTCGCAGGCAAACTGGATTTGGGGCGGGTATGGGCTGTGTTTTGGATTTGGGCTTGGCCAAATTGGCCCAACTGAATTTTCCTTTTCTTGTTTTTTTTCTTTCCAATTTTCCTTTTCAACAATAAAACTAAAAATCCTAATTAGATTATAAAATAAACAATTAACTCTTAATAATTATCACATGAAATTAAACATCAATAAAGATAAAATCACACAATTTGGACATTAAATGCTAAAAATGCAAAGTACATATTTTTGTGATTTTCTGTTTTGTAAAACAAACTTGATTGTTTAATTAAAATCCTAAATGCACATGCAACACATATTTTTGTATTTTTCTTAATTAAAGTAGAAATAAACATGCACAGACAAAAATACAAATAAATCACGAACAAACACAAAAACCATTTTTTTGAATTTTTGGGAGTAGTTCTTATAGGGCAAAAATCACGTGCTCACAGTATCAGAGCACTAGGTTCAAGAGTCCTAGGGAGTCTACAAAGTTGTGTGCAGCAGAATTTCTTTTATATGTGTGTGCCGGCTACTCATATAAACGGTTAACTACCAAGACATCCAGGACTGTCTCATTTATTTTTAACTCTAGATCGTGCCATGAAGCTTAGAGCAATAAGTAACCTTCTCTTCCTATAGAATTCCAGACGTATCGAGTGCCCAAGCGACACACAGGAAGAACCCAATGTTCTAGAGAGGATGATTTTCCATTGGGGTATAATTATGGAGTATAGGTTGGTAACAAGTAAAACTTGAAAGGATGCAATGGATAGTAGTACATATTAAAGCATAATCTTATCAGAAAATACAAAAACAGTTATCACGTTTTATGATTATCAGTTTACCTCAGTTACCAGTTATACAGCCTTCCAGTTAGCAGGTTTATGATTATTTAGTATGCCAGAATTCAGTTATTTAGTTACCAGATCTCCGATTTTCAGTGTGTCCAAATTCTGGTGACTTGTAAGTGTATAGTGATGCATATGAGTGCTAAATGAAAATGCAAGTAACGGTGATTATAGCAAAATCTTCGCATAGTTTAGGTCGGATTAAGTCCCAAGACTCACCGGACGGTACATGAAGTAATTTATCATATGATGGTATACTCTGAAGGACAAGTTTGTGTATGGTAGTATATCCATACATGTTTTACCTCATGAAACAATTTTATTTTTAATTCTTGAAAATGGAGCCACATGTTAGATGATGATAGTTTGGATGCCAGACCCCATGGTGTAACAGGTTAATGATTTAACCGCAACGGGCACAGAATTGATCACTATAGTTTTGGATAAAAAAGAGCCTAATGGCAAAATACCCAGGAGTCAGAAATATTTGTTATTACCAAAACCTTATGAATAACATGACAATCATTCGAGGATGAATGATCCCAAGGGGGAGATAATATAACACTCCATAAATTTGGACTAGGTGTGGACATGTTAAATGAGTATTAAGATGGTATCTTAGACATATGAATGCATATCGGGATGATTATGGGTGAAAAGATTTGTTTTGGAATCAAGACGGAGAGTGAGGAGTATAAGATTCGAAAAATCGACTAAGTCATGGAAGGTCTATATTCCATCAGGATTTCGTAAATATTTGTAAAGAATTTCAAAAAATTCAAAACATGAAATTTGTATCCCTTTGAAATAGCTTTCAAGAGATAAATTGTGGATCCCGAAAAGATTTTCGAGCAAAAGGTTATATGTATTTTACTGGAAAATATGCATTATGCGCGCCCCGGTGGTCTCATGCGCGGCCTCGCACTTGTGGTAGTGCTACTGCCCTGATACGCTTCCAGGTGCGATTCGGACTTCCGGTGCGTGGAAGCACACCCGGGGGTCATTTTTAAAGTCGTACTTTGTCCCCCACACTCCAAAATACAAAAACTTGCTCTAGAAAGGGAAACTCTCAATAATCTAACTCCTCAAAGGTCCCTCCATCATCCAAGGTAAGTTCTAATGATGATTCTAAGTTAATTTTAATTCTTCAAAACCTTATTAACATGGGTAAACCCTTCAAATTATTAGATATTCGATTGCGACATCAGTTTTGAGAGACAAAACCCTAGAACTCGAATTCAAGATGATTGAATGCCAAAAAGGTAATATCTTCACCCTCTACTTGATTATAGTATTAGATTAATGATTATAGACTCTAGTTCATGTGAGTTGATGAGTTTGATAGAAAAACATGAACGATTATGAATTTGGATTGTTGGTTATTGATTATTAGTTAAGGGTATTGTTTATCTTATGTGTGATGAAGAATGATATTGATTATAAGAAGTATAAGATTTTACAATTTATCTTGGTGTAAAAAAATGGGTGGTTGGGTGTAGAAATATCATTAATGAGGGTTATGAGGCTTCACGCCCATAAAATGTTTTATGAAAGTGAAAAAAACATGAGTATTATTGCTAACATGGAATCCCTTTGACTTGTATTGATATAGATTAAAGTTGAAAGGGTTGGTGAATGTTGTATTACGCTCAAGAGTAGAAAGTTAAGATATGTGAGGCTAACTCTTTATATTTGAGAATGTTAATGATTCTCCCTACATTACATTTCTTTTACGATATTAATTGCCTCAGAAATATAGTTAAGCCTAGTTCCTTTAATTATTGCAGAACTTCTATCATCTAGCTTCATAACTAGTTCATGACTTTCATTCTGAACTTGTGAAATCAGTGCTTAATCAATATAGACTTGTATTTGATGACCATGAGTCTAAATCTAGATTACTCAGCATGTCATAAACAGTTGAAGTTTCAGTTTTCATAATCAGTTCATGGATACATGGCTCCGTCTAGTTCTATTCAGCATTCCGGTATCATGTAACTCAATATGATTCAGTATTTCAGTATCACGTATTGCAATATGATTCTCAGTTTTCATTATGTGTTGAATTGAGTTATTATTAATTCTGAGGCAGTTGAAGATAAATTAGAAGAGGCTGGATTGGTTAGCCATGGTTGAATTGGCATACTAGTTGCAGCAATCAGTTCCTTCAGCGTGATTTAGTTATGTATATGAATTGTGACGGTACATGTGAGGCTTGACGGCCACCGCGATTGATCTTATTTGGAATTATTCAACTATTATGGCATGTTATGGGTAGGCGGATCTCGGAAGGGCTATTGTGGTTTAGACCACTACTTGAGGATTTGCATGTTCTACAGTTATGAGGATTCACTCGTGTGATGCTATGGTTCTCTTGAAATGAGCTAAGTGAAATTTTTTATATGATGAGGTACTAATCTAATGGGTTTTCAATGTCTTACCTTATGCTTATTATGTTTTGATGATCTAACAAACTTGTTGTGAAGAACCAGATAGAGAACCTGGCCCTCATGATACATTTCATGTGAACTGGTCGAAGTCGAAAATCAGCAAATTGATGAACGACCACAGTGAAGAACATAATAGGGACCTGGTAACCTGGTCCCTTAGGGTTCTCTGACACAAACAAGTCAGTGACTGTACGCAATCAATATAAAGAGGAACACAACAGGGACCTACTCCCTTAGGGTTCTCTGACAGAAGTACAAGTCAAGTACGCAGCTAGAACGTAGCAGAAGAAAGTGACCATCTGGCAATTGTCACAAAAGAGGAACACAACTAAGACCTGGTCCGTTGGTGTGTCCTGAGAGAAGTACAAAGTCCACTATCCAGCTGGAACGTAACTGCCCAGAAGTGGTTGTGCAGACAGTACAACAATCACTTCTCATTGGGAAAAAACGTACACCAAGAGGTGACATCATTATCCATTGTGCTATCTTTTGTGATAAAACAACCTGGTGCAAGACACACCATTTCTTGTGCATTCAGTGATATTCTCTCAAGAAGCAAAAGTATTCATCCAGCATTGAAGTCACTGGTGTGTCAAGAACAAGAAGACAACTCCACTAAGGATCAGTTTCTAAATGAGTTTATGTATATCCATAGTTGAGTTGTAATCTTGTTATTTGTTCGTCATTGTAATTCCTAGTTTACTTTCTTAGAAGCTTTGTCTTAGGAACAAATCAAATTCTTAAACTTCTGAGTTTATGTTGTGACTAGGGATAGTCATAAGTTTAAATCATTTATAACTAGGAGAGTTATAGAGTGGCTTGTGGTGGTTGCATCACAAGTTAGTTTGAAGTCTTTGCAATATGGTGTTTGCAAAATCGCTTGTAATAGTAGATTACAAGTTAGTAGAGTTAAAAGCCTACAAGAGTAGGTCGTAGTTTTTTGATCCCCTTGTGTGGGATTTTTCCACGTAGAAAATCTTTGCCTTCTTTACAGTCAGTCTTTACTGCATTCTACGTATCATCTCATAGATGACCAGGTACTCTATAGTTTGGTGGACTCATATAAACTAACAATTGGTATCAGAGCAGATTTCTCCTATCAGGCTAACACCTAGGAAGGATCCTAAATGGCTACTCCACCAAACATTGAAGAAGGACAATCAACCTATAGACCTCCCAGATTCAATGGTCAATACTATGGCTGGTGGAAGACCCGGATGCATGATTTTATGATGGCAGAAGATTCAGAGTTGTGCGACATTTGTGATGGTTCACATGTTCCCATGAAAAAACTTTAAGAAACAGGACCATTGGTGCCCAAAGGGAGAAGAGAGTACAACGACATTGACAGAAAAGCTGTAGAAAAGAACTATTGTGCCAAGAAAATCTTGATGTGTGGCATATGACCTGATGAGTACAACAGAGTATCAGCTTGTGAAATTGCCAAAGAAATATGGGAAGCTTTACAAACCGCACACGAAGGAACTACTCAGGTCAAACAATCCAAGATCGACATGCTCACCACTGAATATGAGCTCTTCAGGATGAAGGATGATGAGTCCATACAAGATATGCACACCAGATTCACCTCCATCATATATAAGCTTCACTCACTTAGAGATGTCATTCCCAGAAACAAGCTTGTAAGGAAAATTCTCAGTGTTCTACCTGGGTCTTGGGAAAGTAAGGTAAATGCCATCACTGAAGTTAAAGATCTACAGACTCTGACCATGGATGAGTTGATTGGCAATTTAAAGATATACGAGATGAAAAAAAAGAAAGACAGTGAAAGAAGAGAGCCCAAAAAGGAAAAAAACCTGGTGCTTAAGGTTGAAAGCAGCGATTCAAGTGATGAAGATAGTGACATGGCCTATCTTACTAAGAGATTTCAAAAGATGGTTCGAAGAAATGGTGGTATACCAAAGTGGGGCAGTTCAAGTAAAACAAGGAAAAATGATCTCTGTCACAGATATGGAAAGTCAGGGCATTTCATCAAGGACTGCCCACTCGCGAAACATGAGCAATACAAGCAAAATCCTGACAAAGCAGGAAAAAGGAACCTGGTTTCAAATAAAAGGTTCAATCAAAAAAGTGTTGCAGACAATATTGTTAAGAAGGCTTTTGCTGCTTGGGGAGATTCCTCGAGTGAATCCGAAAGAGAATCAGATGCATAAAATAGTTCAATGATGGTAGTGGAAACTAAAGCAACAAAGTACGATTCACTATTCGTGCTGATGGCACTGTTAGATGATGATGAAGAAGAATATGAAGACGATGAGGTAAACTTCAGGGATGTTTAGAGAAATCTGAAATCCTATTCTTCTAAGAAGCTAAGGCCTTTATCTAATGTCCTAATTGATGCCTATTATAGCCTTGTAAATGATAAGGAGATTCTGACCGTAAAACTAGGAGAGGCCGAACAATCTAGAGATGATCTAGCGGTATGTGTAGTGGACTTAAATGAGACCATAGCTAATCTTGAACAAGAGAAGGAAGCCTTGAATGAAAGAATAACTAGTATGAAAAATGAGAGAGACGATCTGATGGTAGTAGTTGTTGATCTAAAAGAAATAATAGAAGGTCTTACCAATGAGAAACACACCTTAGAAGAAAAAGTTACATATACTGAAGAGGAAAGGGATGACCTGTTAGTAATATTCATTGATCTAGAGGAAACCGTTGAGGGACTCAATAGAGAATATAGGAATGTAAGTCTTGGGAAAGGGAAGGAAGTATCCAGTGAGTCGCACATCCTACTTGAAAGGGAGCTAACTGTTGTAAAAACCATTCTCTGTAGTGAACTCGAGAGGAATCAGCAACTCCAAGCTGAGTTGGAGAAAGTAAGAAATGATCTTGAGAAATCCCTGAAGTGGACCTGGTCCTCAGATATTGTCACTGCCATGTATCTCAACAATAGTAGGAACAAGTAGGGCATTGGGTTCCACAAGGAGAAAACTCCCTACAACTCGCACAACAAGTATGTCACTGTACCTGATAACTGGCTATGTACCCACTGTGGGAACAATGGGCATTTTAAAGAAAATTGCCAGGCCAGGGTTCGGTCTGCTCAAAATAACAAAGTGTTTACTGATAGAGTGACTACTAACAAAGGACCAGGTACCACTCGCGAAAAGCGGATGTTGCATGCATGGACTAGGAAATCCCTCATTCATCCTTTTTATAATAACAAGGGACCCAAACTAGTTTGGGTTCCTAAATCTAACCCTTGATGTGCATGAGAAGGGAATAGTGAGAGGAAGCGGACTGCGATGGACTATGGACATTGGATGCTTAAAGTACGCAGCTGAAGAATATCATGAATTTCTTCTCACTGAAAGCCCTACAGAAAGGGAATGTATCCTTGAGAAGGAAGTAAAGAGTACATTCTTAGTGAATGAAAAGGTAGAAAGGTTCTTTCGACACTCAAGTGGGAACGAGCACTATGTGAATGGCCTAAAAAGTGCAGCCACCAATCTGATAACTCGCCAAGTGGTCTCAATGGACAAAGGAAACAAGAACATTCACTCCTACTAATCATGAATCTCCACAAGTTGGTCGTATGAGATGAGTGAAGTCGCAACCATGTCAAGAAGGATTGGTATATGTAAACTTCTCACCTCCGAATAAATTAACTCAGTCGGACCTAGTTCGTGGTTTGCCAAACTCAAGTGTCACCTCGACATGAGTTCACAAAATGATGGAGGAGGGAGAAAAGGGATCACACACAATTTCTCAATACCAAGGACTCCACTGCAAAATGGTGTAACTGAAAAAAAGAACGGAACTGAAAAATGCTGCATATAGTGCTCATCCCTATGGAATTGCCAAGAAATTTTGGGCAAAAGAAGTGAATATTGCTCTCTACTTTGAGAACAAGTGTCGAACGAGGCTCCTTCTAAATTAAAAATCCACCAGGAGCTGCCTAATGGAAGAAAATGCCTTGTTCTTGAC
The DNA here is from genome assembly GCF_000393655.2 of Nicotiana sylvestris. Taxonomy (NCBI): domain Eukaryota; kingdom Viridiplantae; phylum Streptophyta; class Magnoliopsida; order Solanales; family Solanaceae; genus Nicotiana; species Nicotiana sylvestris. The sequence continues at coordinate 10,318,773 of NC_091058.1, forward strand.
AATAGGAAGGATCAGCTTGGGAAGCTCAATACAAAAAGACGAGCAAAGGAATCCTTCTGGGGTACAATCCACAAAATAAAACCACGAAGTCTCTAAAAAGGGAATACTAAATGGTAGGAGGTGCTCATGGGGTATCCAACAAGACACTCTCCTTTGCCAAGAAAGAAACGGTGAGGATCAATATGATGAACCAATCCTATCTCTGGGAAATATCTGAGGCTTCAATAGGGAGGATGATAAAATGAGCAAGATGAAGGAGATTGGCTAAGAACAATGCAGCAGCATCCTCCACGTCTCACAAAGAACCCGGTACGTCACCTACTACAATTGAAGCTGAAGGAAGAGTAAAGATGCAGCTCATGGCACTGCACAAGCAGCAGAACACAAAGTGTGGGGAAATCAAATCAACCTCTACATCTCCCTCTTCAATCAACTTATGTCTTAAATTGGAAAACCAAGGTTCCCATCTGCGTAACAAGTCAATCACTCCCTTTCACTCTAGAGCTAGATAAGAATGTTGTCCTATGGAAAAAAGTGATTTTTGGAACGATTCACCTGTCATGTTTCATGCCTCATCTTCTAGGAGACAAGGAAGCAAAACGGAATGGCCTCATCAACAACTGGAGAGAAATTTCAAAAAACAAGAGGATCAAACACATTAAAAGGTGAGATCTTCTTCTGAGGATCAATATGAAGAATGGATTGATTGGTGGAAAGCATTGCAGAACAGAAGACCAAACTCCAGGTATCTACATCAAAGACTCAAGTAGAGAGTATTCCGGGTAAATCAAGGTGAAGATGGGGTCACAAAGAATACACCATTTCTGGATAAACTTCAGGTATCTACATCACAAGACACACCATTTCTTGTGCATTCAGTGATATTCTCTCAAGAGCAAAAGTATTCATCCAGCATTGAAGTCACTGGTGTGTCAAGAACAAGAAGACAACTCCACTAAGGATCAGTTTCTATATATCCATAGTTGAGTTGTAATCTTGTTATTTGTTCGTCATTGTAATTCCTAGTTTACTTTCTTAGAAAATTTGTCTTAGGAACAAATCAAATTCGTAAACTTCTGAGTTTATGTTGTGACTAGGGATAGTCATAAGTTTAAATCATTTGTAACTAGGAGAGTTATAGAGTGGCTTGTGGTGGTTGCATCACAAGTTAGTTTGAAGTCTTTGCAATAGGGTGTTTGCAAAGTGGCTTGTAATAGGTAGATTACAAATTAGTAGAGTTAAAAGCCTACAATAGTAGGTCGTGGTTTTTTTATCCCTTTGTGTGGGATTTTTCCACGTAGAAAATCTCTTGCCTTATTTACATTTAGTCTTTACTGCATTCTACGTATTATCTCATAGAGGACTAGGTACTCTATAGTTTGGTTGGACTCATATAAACTAACATAATCTATCAGTGGTCCAGGAGTTATGATAAAATTATGGTGCTATCGCATATTGGTGTGTTAGATGCGGGGAGTGGTATGGAATTTGAAAGTGAGGATCAAGGTTGCGGTTCGATATTGATAAGGATGTTGCGAGCTCGGATGAGTAGGAAAGGAGTTTGGAAGTTTAAAGTAAGTTGGTATTTGGTATTGTTTTCAGCGTCACCTGAGATCAGTGCCTTATACAAGAGGCTTCGTGTATTGATTTACGGATTCTTGATTTGCTTTATAGCATGGTACGGTCGGTGGTGAGGGTGTCAGATTTGTTATCTAGTGCGGAAGGTCGTGGGAGCGTGTCCCACGGGAAGATTGTATAAGTGTGGCATGTAGTCACATGATTAATTGAAGAATTAAACCAAATATGAAGATAGTGATGATATCATTAATTTGAGAATTTATGCCTGCAGGGCACTTGGTTTATTAAGTTGTGGACTATGGAGGATTGCTCCAGTTATGATGGTTGATCTTGTGTGTTATGGGAAAAGGGGGTTATTATGGACCCGTGAAAGGTTATTAGCCTAGTTCCATGCGATCAGAATCGGCTTGAGGTCTTTGGATGGATTTAAATATGAATATGGGCTCTATGTCAGGCCGGAGGTGTCCATTTAAGCATATCTCTCCTTGTGGAGGAGTATTCGGACGTTGGATGCTATTTCATCGTAGGCTATTTCTGGTAATGCTACACTATTTCTAGTTATGCTACATTGTGCCGTGTGAGTTGTGAAATGGCTTGATAAATTTCTTATGTGTTGAAGTTTCGCGTAGCGATGGTGTCATATGAGCAAGATAGCTCTTGAGATTCAGATCATATATCGCACATCAGTTGTGCTTGAGTTTTGTAGCTTATGGCGCTATACGTCTCTCCGGGGTTGGTATTATGCACTTAGCGTGCTTGTGACCGATATTCAGTATTTTGTTGTAACAAGCAATTTAGCTCGATGTGTATCTCCTTATGTGAATTTTATGTATGGATCGGGTGGCACGCCGCCACGGGTATGTTATTTGGATCGGGTTACACGCTGCAACAGTGTGATGTTGAATACAGCTTTCTATATCCTATTTTTGTGTGTCTTGTTTCCTATTTTCTGAGGGAAGTTCATATTAGTGCGTGAGTCGAGTAGTCCCTTCCAGAGTTCATTTCCTTTTTGTATTACGTTCGAGTTGGTAGCCTATTGGCATTGTGGCATCATATGAGACTTTTGGTCATGTTTGACTGGCTTATTTGCTGAGCAGTTCGTACTGGGTGAGATGAGATTATTGGATCTAAGATCAGTGCAATCGGATTATATGAAGAATATTAAAGGGCAAATACCATTATTTGGTTCAGAATGAGGTGATGGTTCTTGTCAAGGTTATAGACTCAATGAATTATTGACTCGGCAGTTGGTTATGAATTTCTACGCGCATCTTCCATCATGGTGGTATTGTAAGAGTTAGATCAAGATGTATGTGGGTCGTGATATGCATTGGGAGTGTCAGATTCATGAAATTTCGACTAATTATGATCAGAGGATATTATGTAAGTTGTGCAGGGCATAGTGTGAATTCAGCAAAGGTATGCAATCTTATATCGCTGCATCGTGTGGTGATTGATGCGGTGTTCATATGTTGTAAGTAGGCCTGGCAGAGAGTTCCGAATGTTGGAACTGGGCTCTAAGCTTATTTGTTTGAATAAAAGAGAACATCTTCAGATTTGATTAAGTTAATGTGCTCAACCGAGTTGTGGTAGCACGGGTAGGTGCACGAGGTGTTAAGCAATGATTTCAGATAACTCCAGCACAGTTCTTAGCACGTTCGAAAACGAACGTATGTTTAAGTGGGAGAGAATATAACGACCCGACCGGTCGTTTTGATCTCTAGCACGTCGTTCAACAGTTTGAGGCCATAAGCAGCTTCACTTTAGGTATTATGACTTGTACGCGTGGTTGGAATTGAATTCTGTAAAGTTCGGAGTTGATTTGGGAAGAGAATTTCCATTTTGAAAGCCTTAAGTTGGAAGAATTGACTAAGATTGGATTTTTGAGTAAACGACCTCGGAATCAGGATTCGAAGGTTCCAGTAGGTTCGTATGATGATTTCAGACTCGGGCGTATGTTCAGATCAAATTTTGGAAGACCCGGGAACATTTCAGCACCTATTATAGAAGTTAGCATTTTTGGAAGAATTTCATAAGTTTGGGTTGAAGTGCATTTCAGTGTTGCCGATGTCCGTTTGGGATTCCGAGTATGGGAATAGCTCCGTATGGTGATTCTGGTGTTGGGAGCGCGATCGGAAGTGAATTCGGAGGTCTACGGGTCATTTTGAAGTCATTTGGCTAAAGATAGAAATTCGAAAGTTTTTTAGAAGTTTGACCGGAAGTGGACTTTTTGATATCGGGGTCGGATTTTGATTCCGAAAGTTAGAGTAGGTCCGTAATGTCAAATGTGATTTGTGTGCAAAATTTGAGGTCAATCGGACGTGATTTGATATGTTTTGGCATCGAATGTAGAAGTTTGAAATTTTAAAATTCATTAAGCTTGGATTGGAGGTTGATTCATGATTTTAGCATTGTTTTATATGAGGCCTCGAGCAAGTCTGTAATGTGTTTTGGGACTATTTTGTGTGATTGGATGGGGTCCCGGGAGCCTCGGGTGGATTTCGGATAATCAACGGATCGAAAATGGAATTGGAGGAAGGGCTGAAACAGCTGGGCTTCTAGTGTAACCGCACCTGCATGAGGAGCACCGCAGGTGCGGGCCCGTAGGAGTAGGGGTGACCCGCAGAAGCGGCTGGAAGTGGATGGGTCAAAAACCGCAGGTGCGATAGATTTCCCACACCTGCGAGGTCGCAGATGCGGTCTGGGCAGCGTAGAAGCGGTTTGGGGCAGCTGGAGGAGGACCGCAAAAGCGGTATTGGAACCGCATGCGAGGTCGCAGATGCGGTCTGGGCAGCGCAGAAGCGGTTTGGGGAAGCTGGAGGAGGACCACAGAAGGGTCGACCGCAGGTGCGAGAGGTCAGACTGGGCAGTGTATTCTTTAAAGAACGAGTTTTGGCACATTTTTCACGCATTTTCACTTGGGTTAGGTGATTTTGGAGCCTTTGAAGAGAGGAACTTCATCATCAAACATGAGGTAAGTTAATCCCACCTCTTGTAAGTTAAATACATGGTTTTACTGCGGATTAAAGTATGAAAATTGGTAGAAACTTGGGGTTTTGGTGAAAAGACCTAGAATTTATATTTTTGGATTTTGACCACGATTTTGGGTATGAAATTGGGAGTAAATTATATATTTGAGTTCGTGAGGCTATGGGTAAACTTAATCTTCGAAAAATTTCGGAATCCGGGCACGTGGGCCCGAGGGCGTATTTGTCAACTTTTCAATCAGGGTTAGGAATTGTTATAAATTGGATCATTAGGGGTAATTGAACATATATTAATGGATTTGCATAATTATTGGCTAGTTTTGGAGCATTGTGCATCGATTCGAGTCTTCGGAAGGGCGTGGAATGCCGGGTATAGATCTACGGAGCGAGATGAGTCTCCTTTCTAACATTGTAAGAGGGAATTGTCCCCATAGGTGAATTAATTGGATTTGTGCTTCTAATTGTGAGGTCTATGTACGCATGAGGTGATGAGAGTCCGTGCGTAGATACTATTATGTTTAAGTCCGGGTAGTTTAGGACAAAGCATGCTATACTTGGAATAATTGTAATCTAATAGACAGTTTGAATTGCTTAAACCACATCGAATTAGTAAATAAATTTCTAAAAAGGATTAAACTTCATTTTCTTAAACTGTTAAAAGAGAATTGGTTTTTCCTTGGATAATTGTTCCCTGTTGATTTCTTGATTGACTGTTTGTGTGTGTTTAATTTCGAAACGGGTCGAATGCCTCGGTAGATTAAATAGATGCATCTATGGTTCGCGTCATTCGACACTCTGGCAGTCACATTTTAAATATGGTTGGATCGGTCAGTACGACCTCGGCATGATTTGCACATGCTTGTATTGCTTGCCTCGAGATTTATAGAAATTGATATTTGCTCTCCCTGACTCAAGATAAATTAATAATTAATAGATTATGAATTTGGAGACTTTCAATATAAAAAGGAACGTTTACCCGTTTCATGACTTATTTGAATTTATTGTCGTTTTTAATAAATTCATGATTATTCATAATAATAATATATTACTATTGGACCACTAGTAAGTGTCGAAGTCGATCTCTCGTCTCTACTTCTTCGAGATTAGACGGGATACTCACTGGGTACACATTGTTTACGTACTCATACTACACTTGCTATGCATTTTGTTGCACATGTTCATGTGTGGCTAGTGGCTTAGTGGCATAGTGGCATAGTGGCATGGTTGACGGAGAATTAGGTGAGCTGCATTTGTCGAGACGACCCGCAGCCAGCAGAGTCCCCTTCAGAGTATTGTACTGTATTTTCATTTCTGTCCACTTTGTACTCCCGACAGTTACTGTATTTTATTTCATTCCTAGTAAATATTCATGCACTTGTGACACCGGGTTCTGGGATGATTATTGGGTATCTTGTATTTACTTCTAAACATTCTTTTATTTACTTTGTAAAGATTATCTTTTACTAGTGAAATTGAAGGAAAATTCATAGTTTTCAAAATTATTAAAACGAGAATTTAATTAAGTATTTTGGTTGGCTTGCCTGACATCGGTGTCCGGCGCCATCACAAGCTTTAGTGGAATTTGGGTCGTGACACTTTACATACCAGTGCAATTCAAATGTACTGACGTCCATTTTGCCCGGGTCCTACATCTCACGATGCAGGTAATGATTTACAGGTTGATGATTCAGAGTGCTATTCTCGTACCAGCTATTTGGTGATTCCAAATTCTTTCGGGTATTATCATTACCTTTTTTCAGACAATCAGTGTTTTTAGTACTTTATTAGAGGTTTCATAGACTAGAGTAACAGTTAAACAGAGTCACAGGCTTTTCATGTGATGCAATGTTAGCTACAAATATACTTCAGACTTATGTTAGTGTTTTCGTACATTAATTTATATCATTCAAACATTCAGTGTATCAACATGTGTTATTTTACCTTTCACTTTCGGTATGTTATGATATTACATGTTGATTCAGTCAGCCAGTTGGTTCGCTCGATCACAGTAATTAGGCACCGAGTACCGTATTACGTTCAGGCCCAGGGCATGACAATGATCATGAAACAAGTTCCTTTTAAACTTTAATTTTCAAGTAACAGATGGACCAATAAAAATATGATCTCTTAATAACTTTAGATGATTGAAAATTAACTTTAGTATTTTTTGGTGATGATCTAACTCTACCAAACATATTTTAGAGAAAATATCACTTTATACCTATTAGGCCCAAAATATTTACCTTTTAATACCCATCCCCAAACTATTTACCCTGCCTACCCAGTCGACCCAATCTATTTACCCGACCTCGGCCCAATCTACCCACCTCTCCCTTATCTTCGATCCAGCCCATTCTGCCCATTATTCCCATGTTTTCCTTCTTTCTCTATCAGTTAACAGAGTAAATTTTCCATAACTCCATAGCCAACCGATGAGAACGCAAAAGTGAAACACATTCGAGTTGTAATTTCTTTCTTCCGATTCCGTTCTATCTCTTCGTCTAGTACCTAATTTTGGGTGACATTTTTGCTTTGGGTGAATTTTTTGCTTCTGAAAGTACATTTTAGTGAAAGTGGGTTTTCAAAATCATAGGATTTTTATGTTTTCCTTTGTACTTTTGTGAATCAATGTCTATGGGTTGTTGTTTTCTCTATGGGTCGGAAGAGTTGTGCGCGTAGATGGTGGCTCTTTGGACAATATCATTCTTCAAAAGAAGTAGTTGCTGAATCCGTTGCCTCAGCCATGTCTGGGCCTAGTTTTTCCTTATTTTCTGATTCTCAGTCTCCACTTAGTCGTAACCCTAGCAGTAATCATGTTGAAAACACAACTGAAAATATAGAATTAGAGGGTGGAAAAGGCAAAAATATTAATGCCGCGTTAGTTGATGAAACTCCCTACCTGTCATTACCCGATACAAATTCCAAACCAGTCATAGAAGATGTTCCTGTGACTGATAAGGGAAAAGGTAAAGTTGTTGAGGATTCTGAGTTAGGGGGAAGCCGACGTGAATCCGTGCCTGAATCAGAGATTCAACCAGTAGATGTTGATTGTAGCGATGATTCTCAGTTAAAGAAGAGAAAAATTGGTGTCGCACCCAAGAAGGTAATTTTCTTACAATTATGATCTTTGCGATTTTTAATGTATAGTACATTGTTATTTTTTGATTTCTTATTATGCTTTTGTATTATATTATAGTTATAGTCAGTTGTGTTAATTTTTTGAATTAAATAGACATATTACATTAGTGTTCTGCTTGAGGTTTAAAAAAATGGTCGCTGATTCACTAGTGCTGTCAATCAGTAGCTGTTGTTGTCAACCAAATTTATTGAAGCCAGAGCTGCTCTGTGTGATTTCTGATTTTCAGCTTTGCATTAGATGATTTTGTACGTGATCTAGTATTTAGGCCAGTTGATAGTGGTGGGGAGAAGCAAGTATGGTAGGAATGGGACCGTGTAAGTTATGTGTGCAGAATGAGCTTTTCTTTATAGGTGGCATGGTGTGGATGGGGTCAATGTGCAGAAGCCCCACGGCCTTGGCTGGTGACCACCACTGGCATTGATTATAGGCAGGCATCGGGGTAGAGTTCATGTATGGGGCGTTTTCTGAATAACACCCATTGTCTCTTTTGAAACATCTGAAGAATCCCTTAACCTTAAGTAATAAGTTAGGACATCATTGACTTATTTTCTAATGAAAATGATTTGTTGAATTGGTGCTAAGTAGTATACAAAAAAGATGCCAGGTACTCAGTTACATGATTGACATAGTACTTGAGTCTGGAAGGGGGAGGCAATGCTATTTGACATAGTTCTTCTAAAAAATTGCATTTATGTTCTTTATCTGATTGTCGCGTAACTGGTGTTTTGTTGCAGTGGCAATGGCACGCATGATGTTTCCCATAGAAATTTTGTACCTATAGACATAGTATATGTGTGTTATGTGATAGTTTTTATAGTTATAGACAGTTGTTGGAACAACCCCGTACAATTATTTACCCTGTTAGTATAGCTATATAATATCATATGCTTCTGGATCTTTTTTTAGCTGTCTTCGCTATTTGTTTTTCCTTTAATAATAGTAGTATCGTACAATATCTTGAAAATATTTTATAGCTGCATTCCTTTTTGCTTTTTCTCTTTATTCCTATCTGTTATATAATAGTAGTATAGTCATTTTTAGTTGCCGGAAATTAGTCAGTATAATTGTATACCCTGCCGGTATAATTATATGTCGTGTTGGTATCATATGGTAGTTGTGATATTTTTAGTTGGTTTAGTTGCATTTTAAGTGAATTCTATTTCTGAAATTATTTTATATGAACATGTTTTGCAGTGTTGGGATTTCCTTGTGCCTATTGACTTAGATTATAAACCAAAGGTTGATAGGGATACCAATTTCCATGTTATTCATCAATTGAAAGCGAATTTATCAAAGCGGCAACTTCGACTGTTTAAGAAAACATGCTTTGGCTATTTTTTGGATCTGCCACCAGTGATTGTGCAGATTCGTGTTATGTACCATTTGCTTATGAGAGAAGTATATTATGAGGTTCAAAATGAGATGCGGTTTGTAGTGAATGATTCTAGGTTGTGGTTTGGCTTGGGTGAATTTGCACTTGTTACTGGGTTGAAATGTAAGGGTGGTACAAGTATAGAGAGCATAGCAGAGAATAGGTTGATTTCAAAATATTTTGGGACTGCATCCGTGACATTTGCCCAACTAGCAGACTGTTTTAAGAAGAAGAAATGGGAAACGGATGATGATGCATTGAAGATAGCAGTTCTGTATTTTGTCAACAGCTTCTTATTTTCTCAACTCAAAACAAAGGCTATTTCACGGTCTTACATTGACTTGGTTGAGTCTGGTGATTTTAATAATTATCCCTGGGGTATAGATGTTTATAAAGCTACAATTGACTCGTGTTCCAACAAGTTTCAAGATAAGCCTTCTTTTTATAGACTTGGTGGCTTCCCGTTGGCTTTACAGACTTGGTTGTATGAATGTTGCCCAAGTTTGGATGGTCACTTTGCTGATCATCGGAAACAACAAACTTCCACGAATTTTGAAATGGGCAGTCATGGGTCAAATCCCGAATGAGCGAGTTGCTTTGAAAATGTGTAGCTTGCAACGCAAGCAGGTAATTTTCTTATAGTTTTATTGCCTCTCTTAATGTTTTGGTATACTAGTTTGGTCACAGTTGTAGCAATATCCCAGTTTAGTGATATACTCTGTTGGTATACATGTATACTATATTGGTATCATTTATACTATATCCCAGTTCAGTGATATACTCTGTTGGTATACATGTATACTATATTGGTATCATATGGTAATATGGATCTTTTTTCTTTCATACTTTATTATCATTTCTATTTCTAACTAGTGTGCTTAATAATTGCAGCTACAGAACATCACCCCAACTGATGATGAGAAGAAACAATTTGATGTGTGTGGTCTAAGATTTGAAATTGAAGTTGAGTGTACTGACAGCCAACCCAGCCAGCCCGATAGCTTTCAGGTTTTTGGCACTCAATTACCAAAGACACAAAGTATGCCTGAAAGTACTGGAGGTGATTCCCAACCTACCAATGCTGAGGTAATGAAGGAGTTACAAGTTTTAAAGCTTTTTGTAGAGAACAAGTTTGAGGAGGTGCTTGCAACTATTGGTAGGCAGTCAGTGAAACCAGAGGGAAATTCAGCGGTATTCATCTTTTATATAATATAGTGCTATAGTATATTGTTCAAAGATGCAATATATGCTTATAGGATACTATTCCATTCTTTACTTTTAGTGCACATAGTATTCTTGTAATATACATAAGACTAAAATTGTTAGTTTCTCATTTTCAGCACAAGCAACAGGATGATGATTTGCGTTCTGGTAAAATGTTGTATATGTAATTTTTGATTATTTTTTTATTTATTTAACTCTATGTACTTGTGCATTGACTAACCTTTTTTTTAAAAACTTTTTTCAGCCCCCTTCGTAAATGAGCATGATTTTAGCTTGGATTCTAACTTTGAACTATCTGCATCTGCAATTGATCAAATCACCGCTATTACACAACAAGCAACATATAAGCAGTCATCTCATGATGTTAAAAAGTCGGGTCCTGCTCCGCTGCCATCAGGAATCCCTGTGCAGACACGAGCAGATGTTGTTATTGAGTCTAATACTGCTCCACAGGGTACAATGTTGATGTTACTAATTCTGTAGTTAGTATGTAAATGATAGGTTCTTGATAGTTTTTTATTTTTTATTTAAGTAGTGATGCTGATAATGTTTTTATGTGTTTAGCATGTCGGGTTGATGGTGTTGGCCAAGTGGATGTTGGTGGAAGTAATGTGAATTTGCCTTCTGGTAATGTTTTCTATATATAACTTTTCATTCTTTTTTTCTAAATTTCTTAAATTTGTATATTTATCTATTCACTAGCATTTTCTAATTTAAGCTCCATGTCGACACGGGGGTGATCTTCACTTGGATTCTGATTTTGAATATACTGATTCTCAACTTGATCTAATTGCTGCCATTACACAAGGAGGGAGACGTAATGTAAATCAATCTAGAAATGATCTGACAACTCGTGCTGTAAATAAGTCTAAACTTGATCAGTTGGTATCAAGAAATATTGTTCAGATACAAACAGATGTTGAAACTACTCCTGCAGTTTTAACACGGAAAAGGCGCCCCGCAACTATAAAACAGTCACCGTATAGGAATGACTGGCAATCTGGTATTAGTGCAGTTGGGGGATCCTCGAAGGTTATCAAAGGAAGATTTCCATTTGTAAATGACATTTCAGAGACGGTTGATTTTAAGCTTATAACTGCATTCTCAGACTTTGTTGAAGCAAATATGCAATTGGGAGAGTGCGTATTCGTTTCCATGTACTTTTGTTTTCATTTTTTCTTAATGTTTGTTGTTATATTTCTTATCCATATCTTCTTTTATATGAAATAGGGAAGTGTATTTACCTGGTGATCAAAAGCTAGAGCCTTGTTTTAACTTTGAAGTTGAACAGATTGATGATAAGACGTTTTTCCATACCTTAAACTATTCTGGCAGGTCGCTCTTTAGTTCGGTATGTGTACTTCTTTTTATTTTTGTTGTTGTAGTAGTTCATTCATATTGTTAGTGGTAGTCATGTTTTCTTCCACTCTTTTTTGCAGCACTTGAATATTATATTCTACTATCTTAGGAAGAAGGCGAAATATGGAATTAATATGCCAATCAAAGTCACAAACTACAGATACTCTTTTTAATAATATCATTCAAAGGGTTTTCACAGAATTTGTAAAATGTGGGAAACAAGATCATTTGATTGATAGATCAGACGATATCATGGAGTACATGAAAGGATTTAGGATGCATTGCAACACTCCATGGCACCAGGTTGATCATGTCCTTTTTCCAATTAATTTGGCAGAAATTTGGCATTGGATATTGGGGTGTGTGTCATTCCACAAGAGATGTTTTTATGTATATGACTCGCTACATAGTCGAAAGCACAAGAAAGTTATTCAGAAAGTGGCAAAGGCTTATGCTGTGTTGATCCCCCTATTTCTAGTTAGTATTGAATTTTATAAACAAAGAAGTGACATTGTAGTAGAAAATGGTCTGCACATGGGAAAGAAGTTGACTGATCCTTTTGATATTGAACTGATTACAAATCTGCCAACACAGCAAAATTCGTAAGAATAGTTACTTTTTTTTACTTTATTTTCCTCATTCATATTAACATTTTCACTTCTAATTGATTTTTATATTCTATTCATTTGTTTTATTTCAGAGATTGTGGAGTATATGTTGCTTGCTTTGCAGAGTATATTATTGAAGATCTTCCAATCCATGTTGCCAATTTTGATGTGGATGGTCTTCGAGCTAGGTTTGGTATACTGTTGTGGCACTATGGGAGGAACAAGCAGTTGCATGGCGAATCAAGTGAATCTGAGGCTCCAGTAGCACCTAAAAAGACTCGTGGAAAGAAACTCAAGAAGTAGTATAGGTCTCTTTTTGGTTTTAGTTAATTGTATCATGAAAACTTTTCAAGATTTTAATAGTTTTTGGTGAAGTATGGTATTATTAGTAGCAAATGACCTTCTGCTGATTCAAGACTGTAGGAAACTTGTGCCTTTATAAAATATTTCCAGCTGCTAATGTTTCTTTTGTCATATTTAATTATTCTGGTTCAAAATATGTGGTAATAGATTTCTTCAAGTACATGGGGGTTATCAGTATAGTTATGTCTCTTGATGCTGAAAATTTGCTGATTTTGTTTCTGATTTCAGCTTGTTATTAGGCTTTTCTTAGGCTTCTTCCATAAAGTTGTTGGTTTATTAGTATGCCGAGGTCCATTCCTTTGCCAGAGGATAAGGTTCAATGGATTCAGCAAGTGAAAATTAGGGGCAAATGAAGTGAACACTTCCAGCAACATACAAAGTAGTTGTGACAGAAGTTAAATGATCTGCTTTCGAATGTGATGATGGTCTAAGCTTTAATGTTCATCTGTAGTTTTAGCATAGATGGTGTATTAGTGTAGTAGAACTATATACCAATCAGGTATAATGATATACCATTTGGGTATCACGTTGTATTGGACTCATCTTTTTTCCTGCAGCAACTAGATGTAAGTACTGACATGAATTGCAAAGTGTGCGCATTTTAGGTATCACGTTGTATCTGGTGCACCATTTATATTTCTGCGCATATTTTGTTTTAGCCATATTAGTGCAATACCACTATATACCAACGAGGTATACAAATATAACATTGGGTATCACCTTGTATTAATGCACCTGATGATGCACAAATAACTGCATGTAAATGGCTTCCAATTTATTATAGTTCAATACAGACATGAGCTGCAAAGCGTGCACCACTTCTATTTCTGCACATATTTTGATATTGATAAGGTATGCAGATATACCAATAAGGTATACAGATATACCAATAAGGTATCACAGATATATTTTAGCATCTTTTTTCCTGCAGCAACTAGATGTAAATGCATCCCACTTTTATATACTAAAATAGAAAATAAACATATTCTTATTGAAAATACAAGTAGCCATATAAATTTGTTGCCAAAAAGTAATTTCGCAAAGAATTATCATACCAAATATATGTCCAGTGCAAGAAATGCATTTTATTTTTTGCTATTCAAATTTTATGATTCTACAATATATGAGTTGTATAAAAACATTGAAGCATTATATCAATCTCTCATTGGAATATTTCGGCATGTACTCTGGTTGTGTCTTTTTCTCCCGCATAGTGCACATGTAATTGTATTTCCTTCCCAGCCTCCTATGCCTCTCTTCTTTTTAGGTCTTCCTGGTTTGATATTTCCTTTTGGTGGCAGTACCACCTGCGAAGAGACATGTTCTGGAATTTGCTACGTTGTTTCATCAGGCAATGGATTTACTGGTATCTCATATGTTTTCAGCAAGTAGTCTATGTTGTAGTAATCCGAGCAATACTTGTATGAATCCACATGGAATTTTTGTATAACTGCCATTGCATGTGGACATGGAATATCATCTAGCTGAAACCTCTCACAAGTGCAGTTTCTTTCATGTAGGCGCACCACATTTCTTGTTTGGCCATCAATTACTAAATGTAAGAATTCAGTTGATAGCAACACATAGTATAATTTTAATTAAGAAAAGTCATTAGTTATATGAAGTAATAGTATTTTTTAAATAACAATATTCAGTTGTTTAGTGAAATCACTAAGGTAAAAAAGTAAAAATACAGTACATGCAGTGTTTTTATGATTTTGAAAATGCATACCGTCATCGTCTGTGATAAGATAGTATTATCTGCCAATATTTTTTCATACTTTGCACCAATCTTCATAAATGATTCCACTGCATCCTTCCGATTGGTGTAATTCTATTTTTGAATCAATGTTGTCATAAAGTCAAGAAAATTCACAACTGGGAGGTCTCTTGCGTGCTTGTTTGCTACATTTACTGATTCCGCAATATTCGATGTCATGGTCATGGTTCTATTTGCCTTGGAATGCGCCCGGGGCCATTTATCATATTCAATATCCATCAGGTATGTTTTCACTCTACTATCAATAGCTTCTAACTCTGCCATATGCCTGTTGAATTCTTCAATAGTGTATGCTCTTGCTAAAGCAAAATATACTTCTTTGATTTGTTTTTGGCTCTTCCTGAAGTTTGTCTTTATGTTGTTCCACAGATGGAACATACATGCACAATGAGGGACTTCTGGATAGACAATTGAAGTTGCTTTCCATATAGCATCATGCATGTCTGATATAATGCACATTCCCTCTCTTTGTCCATAGGTTTCTCTCAACTGCACGAAGAACCATTCCCACGATGCATCATTTTCCGAATCAACAATTGCATATGCGAGGGGTAGAATTTGTCCTGTAAACCCAAAGAACAAAATATCAATTACAACACAAAATATTAATTTAGCATTTCATATAGTAGTATAGTCATAGGTAGGTGCAGGTGTGTAGCAAAACAACTATATACTCTATTGGTATACTTGTATACCATACTGGTATCATATAATATTTGAAAATATTTTTTTTTGTTTCTTTAACCGAATGTAATTGGATTGTACACAAAATATTAATTTAGTATTTCATATAGTAGTATAGTTATAGGTACGTGCAGGTGTGTAGCAAAACAACTATATACTCTGTTGGTATACTTGTATCATAAATATTTGAAAATATTTTTTGTTTCTTTAACTGAATGTAATTGGATTGTATTCTTACCCTCTGCGTCTTGCGTGGAAGTCGTGAGTATGGTCCCTCTATATGTTGACTTTAAAAAACTTCCATCAACTACAACTGTTGACCTACAATAGACCCATCCTCTAATCGATGCATATATAGTTATGAATGCATACAAGAAGCTCCCATCTCCTTCAGTGTGTAGTCGTGTCACTGATCCTGGGTTAGCGTACTCTAACATATAAAGATATGTTGGCATTTTCTTGTATGACTCACTTGGTGATCGTCTCAATAATTGTATTGTTTTTTCTTTTGATCTCCATGCTTGCATGTAGCTTAAGTCCATACCATATGCTTTTTGGATGTCTCTCTGGATATTTGTTGGTGTATATATGGTTTTCGGGTCAACAAGTTTATCTTGTACCACAGCTGCAACAAAAGCTGAGACAGCTTGCTTTTGTGAACAAAATCTCTTATCAGTTAAACAATTGTGGACATAATTAAAATCTGTCACTTTGAAAAGATTTGATGCTCGCAGGCTTGATGCTTTAAGTCTCCAAGTGCATCTTTCATCCACGCATTCAAGGATATACCTGTTTATAATACAAATACAGTTATGTATCATGTTTTATTGATAAAAAACACACACAAAAATCCGTACAATTATATACTCACATGGTATACTCTGTTGGTATACTTATATACTGTATCAATATCATATTTTGCTGATAAAAAATATAGACAAAGCAGCACAATTCTATACTCACATAGTATACTGATTTAGCATACATATATACTATATTGGTATTATGTTTTACTGATAATAACAAAGACAAACCAATACAGTTATATACTCGCATAGTATACTGATATAACATACTTATATACTATATCAGTATTACTGATAAAAAACACAGACAAACCAATACAATTCCATACTCTCATAGTATACTGATTAAGCATACTTATATACTATATAGGTATCACATAGTTTTTTTACTTGAAAACATGCAGACGGACCTTCTTGGGCATGATTTATGAACCCGATATTGACATTTTTCTGTAACAGCACACTGTTTCATAACGAGAGCCAACAGGTTCTTGTCTTCGTAAATTTGTCCTTTTTCAACATTTTAATGAAATTGATCACTTATGATGTTTGCATCATCAAGTTCTAAAATGGCATCATCTCCTTCTTGCACATCAAACGTAGTAATCATATTAGTGCTTTCAAATTGTGCAATTTCTGGTGAAATTGGAGCAACATCGAAACTGGAGGTGCTTGCAGCTATAGTGTTATTAGCAAACGACACACATAGGGGAAGTGTTGTCATCCCTGCACTTGATTTTTTCAATTCCATATAAACACTAACACTCATATCGCTGCAAATTGTAATTGGTGGATATCCTTGAGCAATATCATACTGAATAACTATTGTTTTACTGTCCTTTTGCAGTTGCTTTGCAATTTCTCTGAGAAGTTGTTCAAATTTCCAATAGGTCTTTATTAGAATTGCATCAACATGAAAATTTATGAAATTATTGTTATCATCCCATTCTCCACTATGTTGCAGCAGAATTGGAATATTTTCCATGATTCTAAAGTTATAATCACTTTTATGTCCAAAATTGAATCTCAACAATGCAAATTTCAACAGTGTTCGAAATTTCAACAAAACAACAGCGAAATCAAACATCTAGATCTCCAGATCTCCAAACTTAGATTAGAATTTTCAGCTAAAATTCAAAAGTTTAGCTCCGAAATCAAAATCAAACCAACAGCAAAATCAAAATCTGAAGAGAACAGCGAAATTAAAATCCGAATCAGCATCTTCGATCTGTTTTTTCACACTTACTACTCTTCGATCAGTGGAAATCCCAATTTTGTGCGCTAATTTTCTGAAATTTTGAAGAGCTTCTGCGTTTTTCCACGTTTGTGCGCTAATTTTCTAAAATTTTGAGCAACTTCTGTGTTTATATACGTAGGGCATTAAAAGCGTGGGTAGTTATTTTGTTACTGTCGTTTATTTATTAAATGGATAGGAATTGTAATTATTTAGTGGGTAGAATTCTTTAATGGGTAGGGGAGGGTAAATAATTTCACTTTTATAGGTAGTCTTGTCTTTTCCCCATATTTTTATGGCTCCAACATTTTGGTAATAGTGCCCATGCGCATCATGGATTATCCCTTACTAGTGATACCAATAATTGTTCAGACTTGGACGGAAACACAGAATATAATTACTACTATTTTAGCTGGTTACAGTAAATTATTATTTTATTTTCTGGATTGCAATATTAAATTTGTAATAAAGAGTTATGTTGTTATATATTTAACCTTATTGTGTAACGCATTCTTCACTTCCCGTAAAACTTAAACTCTTTTAAAATAATAGTATATTAATATACCACGATCTTACGACTTACAAGGCTCATTCACCCGATCTAACACTCTTCCAAGCAATTATTCCCGTTGATTAACTAAATTCATACATCACGAGCTATATAGCAATATTGGACGAGATTTATAATATGCACCATAACGCCAATGTATGAATTTAGACATTTAGTTAATGAGCTACATAACAATGTCGCATATATCAAAGATATTAAATTTCAACTTGTTTTTTTTTCTTCTTTTTCTTATGGGTGCTCTATCAAGGCAAATTTGTAAAAGAGGTAGACATGATCTGTGGCCTCATATACTTATAAGTTTTCCAAGTTTAAGGACGGAGGATATATTATCCTGTGCCACCTAGTTGCACAATAGACAAACCGAATTTATCGAGTGGTTAAGTGATAAATTAAGGTGAGAAATTAACTATAGTTGAGTCATAAAAGTGTATGTTAAGATACATGTTGTGTATTTATTGAGCTGGTCTAAACACTAGGTATGAGTAAATATTTTCTTTCTGCAGCTTCTTTGGTCAAACCATCAAGAACCAGACAGATTTCTGAGTTATCAAAAAAAAAAAAATAGAAATTTAGATCGTCCTTCTGAGAGGTTAAGCCAGCAACTCTAAGAGACCCATAATTTATTTCTTGTAGTTAGAGTTCAAAATTATCATAACTGCCAACAACCCTAACAAACAAGCTATAAAGTGATAGCTAATAGTAGCATCCACTTCGTTCTATGAATTCTCATCCTTAGTTGGAAAACATTTCGAAATAAACTGAAAAGTAAAATAGACTCAGCTTTAAGGAGATCGATCAAGAGATGCAAACGAAATATAAGTTTGAATTTACAAGGTAAAAATATGGTATCAAAAGTTGACAACTTTGCTTGAATAGGCTTTATGTACTCTGCTGGTCTAGAGTTTGAAGCTGACCAGAAGAAGCTTAAATGGCAAGGACAAGCTATTACAACCTTCTTTACTTTAACAATATATCAGATAACTTCAGAAAGTAGCATAGAATTTACAAATATTTATTGAGAACCACCAACAGATTCATGGGTACCAAGCATGAGGTTTTTCGAAAGAAAAGACCGACTATTTGGTACAAAAGTTAGCAGCTCAATCCTGTATCCTTTCACTCTTTTACCTTTGGTAATGCTCTACTTATGCTGCAATCTTAGTATCCTTTCACCCTTTTTCGGTAATGCAATTTATGCTGCAATCCTTTCACACATGGATATCTCATTGTTGTTTCAAAATCAATATCTTTGTGAATTAAAGGCCTCGAAGCCAACCATCTTTTACCTTGCAATGCTGAGTACTATCTTTGGCTGTTTCTATTCCTAAGAGTGGGAATGTCATGATTATGTTTTCCTTCATAGGTTGTTATGACAGATTTTGGATCAGTTGAAGCCCTCTCTACTTGTTTGCGGACATTGCATCCAGGATATGTGCACCGATAATAACTCCTGTATATCAAGTTTGGATGCATAAGGGGATGATTTGTTCAACTCAAGAAATAACAGAAATCAAATAAATGGCCAGTTCCAGGAAAGACACATGTTTTAGAAATGTTCAACAGTAACATGTGAAAACATATTCTGAAAAGACAAAGAACTACCAAGTGCTCAAACTAGATATTGCAACTGATTCTAGCAGTTAGTTCTAATCTCAAAAGGAAGTCATAAACAACACTTGTCTGCATTATCAGATGCATAAATAAAACTTTCTCAACTCTGCCACATGCTTTCACTTAAAATTACTCATTGTAATTTTTCCACTGCCCTATCATATAGTGTATGGTATAATCCAATATCTTGCATTGTCCAAGAGGTTTCAAAAACAAAATCTGACAGGCCAAATTAATAATCACAAAAGCCATTACTGAATTGTTACCATCAAATTCTTCATGTTCAAAACTAACAAAGGATCATGAGCGGGAATACCAGATGTGCCTACAACCGAGAATCACTTTTCTATTTATTTTCCAGCTGAACCAGACTTACATTTTGTCTCTCTTGATGCTGAACAGATTTATCAGGATGAAATTTTGTCATAGCTACTTGGACACACGCAAAAGAAAAGAAAAGAAAAGTGACACAAGCAAAAGCAAAAAGTAGCTTAGAAAGGAAGACCCCGCCCCCTCCCTCCCTCCATCTTTTGTGGTTTATTATCCCCTATCATAAACATGAGCTCAGAAACTAAGTGATCTAATTTGGTGATCAGGTAGCAAATAAAACCTTTAGAAGACTATGACTGTCTTTGCCCACACGTCACCAAAAATATCACATCATATTAACAAGAATGAAATCCAGGAATTAAAAAGAAACAAAAAAAATTGATGACCCGCAACTTCAAAGTTAACTATATTTTACAGTCTTCCTTTTTATATTATTTGAAAAAAGTTAGTCCTACAACTTGCATCTGCAGTTCCAGAGTGTTCATCATTAGTCTTATGCCCGTCAACAAAATTACTATAAATCAGAGCCAGAAAACATGGCCTGATTGATTGTTAAGCGCAGTGTAAAGTTTCCTCTTCTATCAGACTTCACACGTGTCCATTTAAGAACTATAGTAGTTTGTAAAATCCTGATAGACAATGTTTCTAAACTATGGGTTTTGGCATATTTCAATAGGACAAGGAGATAAGCTAGCATCATTTCCTGGAAATTAGCAAGCACACACAAGTTCTTTAGTATAATAAACATTATGCAATATAAGATTCATAGACAGAACAGTGACTAACGTAAGATTGAGAAAAATCTTGCAGCGGAAAATATGTAGACTATAAGTACCTTGGGTGCTGATTCCCCTTTACCACCTTCTGCCCATACTTTCGCCATTTGTACCCGTCATCTAAGAAATCAACTTCACTTCTTGTCTGCAGAACAATCTTGGATTCGGCAACTGTGCCATGTGATGAAGCTAGTGTCTCAACTGCTGTCTTCCTGCATCACAGTAACTGAATTAGATCATATTTTTGTTGCTCTACAGTTTTTCTTCTTGTTTTATAACAGAAGGATGAGGCATTCTTTACTCATGAAAGGAGGACTCACATTCTCTTTGCATTTGGTTCATCATGCCCCTCATCTACTGCTACTAAAATGTTTTTGATTTCATCACATTCGCTTTTCACAAGAAGTTCAGATACCATTTGGTTTGAAACCTGGTCAGAACGTGTATGGGAAGACCCATCTGAGCTATTATTCTTTACTGGCCAATCATGTGTACGGGTGTCAGGTCGAACTTCGGAGCAGTCTGAACCATCCAAAGCGGAACCATCTTTCCTTTGTTTGTTTGGTTGAGGAAGTTCATGGTTGTGCCGGCCATTATATGTGATCTCAGTTATGTGACCATCAACAGATCGCTCAACTTTCTTCCTCACTAGACATTTGAGATTTGTGCACTTATAGTAGCTCCGAGGGCATTCACTAGCCTTTACTTTCTTCTCGCCATATTTTCTCCAGTTGTAACCATCACAAGCTGGTTTTTCGAAAGCAACAAAAGACGGCTTGTTCTCAGATTGAGAAAACTCTTGCAGTTCAAATTTCTTACCCGGCTTGTCCGATGGTTCGCTGTCCATTCTAGTTTGTGAAGGTTCTTTTAGCTGCAAAGAAGTTTCCTCTAGCTCAGTCGTCAACTCATGTCCTAATGCTTCTGCTGAAGCCGCCTGAGACGAACATTGATCTTCGGCTTGCATTTGCATGTAAGAATTAGAAAATGCAGCCTGTGCTGTAACATGTGCTAGAACCTGTTGATGTGACATTCCAAAAGGACTCTGCAAACAAATTGAAATACCATAAGTAACCACAGGATGCCACTGAAATTATATTACATTTTAGTTTAACTATTTCTGTAACCAACCATTGGATGCATCATAATTCACAGGCTCTACCAATTAGTGGGACACCTCAAAGGTGTCGAACAATGAAGAAAAATCTGCTAGGAATCTAAAATATTTTCTTCATTTTTGTTGGATAAATGGATAAGTGATAACGGTAAGACTTGAATCGAGGACCTTTGCCTGCTCTAATACTATATCAAGTGTGTGTGAGCATCTCAAGAATACTTTCTTCCATTTCATAACAGTAGTATTGGCACACAATCTTGCTTTCTGTTGGTAGGTTTTTATGACTAGCCGTTGTTTTCTTTCATTGTTGATCATCTTACTATCTTTTGTTTTTATTCTGCTTTTATATGGCTTTTTGATACTGTCCCTTCTTGTCTATATTTTTATTAATGTGGCGCTTGTGCTTTCCTGAGCCGAGGGCCTATTGAAAACAACCTATCTATCCTACACCCTATCTTTCCCAGACCCCACGCTTTGACATAATACTGGGTATTTACGCTTTGTCATAATATTGGGCTGTTGTTGTATAAATCCAGCCAAAGGAAGAAACTTTTTTTTGCAGCCTGGAAGCAGTTTTCCAGTGGTAGACTGTAACAAAAGTATGATATTACGACAGACTTAGCATAGCATTAGTTGAATTACAGAAGTATCAACAGCACTAAACTAAAACAGAAAAAGGCGAAATCTTTGGCTATTTTTGCAAGTGAAAATGAACAATTGAGTGAATAATTACCTGTAGTGGAGAAAGAAACCCAGGTGAATTAAGCAATCCAGAAGGACTCAAACCAGGCGGAATCATGAACAAAGGAGATTGGGCCAGCACAAGGCCCATGGGCCGATTCTGCTTATACCCTGAGTTCTTTTGACTTCCTTCTCCAGAATTATCCTGCTTTGCAAGTGGAGAAGCCATAGCTCCGGCAAGAAGCTGGGAGAAAGAAGGATAATCGGATGAATCAGGGCTCTGATCGGAGAAGAAACTGGAAACTAGGGACATTGGTCCTGGGCTAAAAGAAGGCAAGTTACTTAAAAAGGATTCGAACGAGGGCCGAGGCGGGATTGTTAAAGCTGGAAACGACATCGCTGAAGCTCCCCCTGTTTCCCCCATTTTCAGTCTTTACCTAAAAAAGTCTATCAGCTGAAACAGAAGTGTGATGAGAGCAATTATTTATTTTCAGTGAAGAAGAAAGAGATTATAATTTGGAGTTGTTTTTTTCTGTTATGCTTTTGGATTTTGGTTGTGACGTTTATATATTGGCTATATGATGGGGGAACTGCAGTCGTCATTCGTCAATGCTGTAATTACTGCTGGGACCTGCTTTGCTTATTGTACCTTTCTTTTCCCGCTGCATTTCCTACCTTGTACAAATCCTACTAGATTGGCTGCTTATTTCTCCCTACTATCTTGGCTAGCCTTTGGCCATGCATTCCTAAATTTATTTTGATAAATTTGATTTGGATAAAGTTTGATTTGAAAATAAAAATGTATTTGGACATAAGTTTTCAAAATATATTTTACTTTTTTTAAAAAAAAAACATGAAACATGACTTATACCCACAAGTTTTAAAAACTATCACAAATATCCAACAAAACCTTTATCAATAAGATTCATTATATTAGCGCAGACTATAGTCCTGAACATAAATAAATTTGGTACAAAATGATCATTTTTATAATGAACTACATAATATACTATCAGATGGCCGAGAAGACGAAACAACATTATTACAAAATAATAAATGGTGGGCTCTTTTACAAAATACAAAAGTTTAGGGCAATTATAAAATAATGTAATAATGATATTTTGGGGCAAAAGCTTATTTTGGGATTTGAGTTTTGGGTTTTGGGAATTTGACAAAATGTAGATAATATCTAAGGCCGAACATGTATTTGCCAAAAAATCTCAAATATATTTTGGCAAAATCTATGGCCAAACAGGTTCTTAATGTACTTAAAAAGATAATTTATAACAAATTGGTTGGGTGAGGGGTTGCCCACATGGGATCGATTCCCCTCAGCACTCGCCTTCTTATTCAGAGCTCCTTGCATATGACTGGTTCGATTTACATTGCACAATGAGTAGACTATCCAGTGCGTCTCGAAGGGTAGCGACCGCGAGTTTTTCTAAAAAAAATCCGAAAAAAAATAATATACATTTATTTTTTCTTAAGTAAAAATATTCACTATCAAAGGTTTGCGATTGCATTGTCGGGTCTTAAATTTAAGAACTGGTTAAGGATGATTTAAAAATATATATATAATGAAGTAAGGAAATTTGAAAGGAAAAAAACTAATGAAGTTCTTTTTCTACTCACAAACACTCATGAAATTTCTTTTAAAAGAATATAAAAGGAAGAAAACTATAACAATCCCGATTTTTTTTTTTCACAAATCCTTCCAATAATTCTTGAAAAACTGTTTATTTGTCCAAATTGTTCCTAATAGAAGTGTTTGGCAGACTAGCTTATTTTCGATTGGTGGGAGTTGGCACAACTATTAGTAGCGCAGGATTTACTATCTTACATAGGTTAACTACAATTCTAGATTTATTGGTTTAAAAAGTTTTTAGCCAAATCTATAATAATTAAAATTTAGCCAGAAAACATAAAGGAAGCATTTTATTGAGAAATATAGAGTATTAAAGTAAAT
This sequence comes from Nicotiana sylvestris, assembly GCF_000393655.2. Taxonomy (NCBI): domain Eukaryota; kingdom Viridiplantae; phylum Streptophyta; class Magnoliopsida; order Solanales; family Solanaceae; genus Nicotiana; species Nicotiana sylvestris. The sequence continues at coordinate 10,342,956 of NC_091058.1, forward strand.
TCTTTGAATTGTTCACTAGACTAAGAGCACGTTTGGACATAAAAAGAAATTTACTTTTTTTGTTCGAAATCGGCATTTGGTTATAAAATCTTCAATTTTCACTTGAAGATGTATTTTTGAATTTTTCATAAATTTAAAAAACTCCAAAAAGTTATTTTTCAAAATTTTCACTCAAATCACTCACAAAACATCAAAAACAACTCAAAATTATATTCATGTCCAAACACAACTCTAATTTTCAAATATCATTTTCACTTAATTTTTTTTTAAAATTTTACAATTCTTATGTCTAAACGTCCACTAAGATTTTAGATAGTATATTAGAGGAGAAGAATAAATTAATTAATGAAGTGTTTTGCAAGTTGTCAATAAACGGATAAGAATGTCAGGCTAGTGGGCAAAAAGGAGTCCAAATAAAGAGTACTCCCTACACATCTACTCTACAGCAGTGTATATACAATGAATTGTTTACCTACCAACTGCCACTTGGGAGAAGTAGATTAATTATTACTAAAATATTTTATTTAGACAAGAATTTATCTTATATATGCAAAAAAGCTTAAACAATTTTTATACCAAAAACATGATTGTATTTGTTGTAATAAATCATTTACCATCTTTTATAGGTTACATACAATGTTTGCTGTCTAATAGTACATGTAATTAGCTTTTAAGTAACCTAACAATTAAAAAATATTTGATATTGTTCGTGCTTAGAAGTTAATTTGTTAAGAAAAAGCAAATGATTTCTATTTGGGGAGTAAGAATTGGAAAATTAGATGAGAGTCGGCTGATTCAAAAGAAAATCTGAGATATGAATATCATGAAATTCGTTAAAAAAGAATTACTATAATTTTTTCTCTCTGATAATTTTATGAAACAAAAAAGGAAAACATGTCGGTTATACGTTACTCTAGCTACGATATAAATTCGAGGGGTCAAATAACGTACACGTGGCCCAACTGCAATAAATAAGGCAAAAAGATTCAAGCAAGTTGCAGTTCAATAAAAATAAAGTGATAGTTTGTCCTTGCTCCAACAACTCAAATAAGCATTGTTTTTGACAAGAGGCAAGTTGCCAACTTGAGGAGTCATTTCACCATCAAGCACCTTTCACCCTAGAGTAGGTTCTCAAATTTATTTTGAAAAATTTAATTTGGGTGAATTTTAATTTGATGATAAAAATATGTTTGGACATACGTTTTCAAAATATATTTTTCAAATTTATTTCGAAAAAACATGTATATTATTAGTGTTTGTAAAGATTTTAGTCCAAAACTACCTATTGAGCTGGTTTTGGGATTGGGGATTTTACTAAAATATAGACAAAATCTATGGCCAAACATCAAGTTTATTTTGGCAAAATCTACGGCCAAACAGGTCCTTAAACGTGTCCTTAAAGGTCCTTAAAGTCTCAATTGCCAATAGCACCACTTGACAAGCCAAATCTAGTACGTCCTGGTCCATAATAGTTGACTTTTTAGCCTTTGTCACACCCCTTAAAAAATACGAACTCCTAAAAAAATGTATTTACTAAATTACCTTTAATTATTTGTTACATTGATACATTGAGATATATAAATAAGGGCAAATTTTGGAAAAATAAAATTAATTCTTTCTTAATTATGTAAAAAGACATTATTTTAGACTAAAATAAAAGTACCAAAACGTCACTTATTATGAACCGGAAAAAGTAAAAGTAAAATGACCTTAAATTTTACAATCCAAATGAACAAAGTTACACATCAATGCCCTTCCATTTGCATTTGGCACTCTTGACAAAAAGGATGGAAGTTCGGAAGTTTACTATAGGTGGAAGAGATAGGGAAAAAGAATGCAGATTGTGAGATACTTTCTCCGATCCACAATAATTGACCAATTTATTTTTTTATTTTGGTCCAAAATAAGTATACATTTATACAATCAAGAAAAAATTTAATTTGTTTTTCCAAAATTACCCTTATGTACTTATCCCTAAAAGTCATTTACTCCTCACATTTGGGAATAGAAGTGCTACTATAACTATGCTACAACATTTAATTAAGGGTACTTTAGTCACACTAACTATTTTTGTATAGAATTTAGTATTTCCTTAATGAGTGCGCCCAAGGCAAATTAGTCACTTATTGTGTACCGGGGAGTAGAATATTGCAATTGACTGTACAACAGATTTTCGAGGTTAAACGGAAATGGCTTCCACTGGAAATCTTTACAAATAGTGAATGCAAAATGGATATCTTTACAAATAGTGAATGCAAAATGGATATCTTTACAAATAGTGAATGCAATTCTTCGTTTTCCACGACGCAAAAAAGTTCATTGAACCCCCTATTGCTTAAGTTCTTGGGGAATTCTATATACATTGGGTAGAGCATTTGTCAGCACCAATAGATAAAAATAACGCGACACAATTACTCTTATCTTCTATTGTATCTTCTATATAAAGAAGCAATTGATACTATAATGGTGAATTGTATCCAGAAGAAAGATTAATGTAGGAGCAAAATATGCTGCCTGAAGCAACTCTCTTTGAATCAGGAAAAGCAACTCAGATTTTGGACTCAATGAAATATGTAGATGAAACAGCCAGGCCCTCTACATCGTAAGTGCGAATAAGTCTTTGTCTCTTGCCAGGCGATTCAAGCCAACATAACTCCAGATGAAATGACTTGGATTCTTGCACACTGTTGGCCACATCGGACGGGTATCCCATGTAAATGCCCCCAGGTAACAAAGTAAGCTGGAAACCACCGTCGAATGTCACTAGGTTTTCGGATATGGTACCGGTCCAATGTACATTGGTTGTAACATTACTTGCACCAGAGGTAGACGTGATATCCTTGATTCAAGAAGGAAATAAAAGGAAAATTAATTGGCAGTAAAAAGGTAAGCACTAAATGAAACAAAGACCAAAGTTATTCATTTCAGACACCAAAAGCCTAAAGTAGACATAAATAATCAAAGCAAATGAAAAAGATGAGAACTTTCCCCACCCTCCTTATTTTTTTGGACAAATAACTTGAGAGACTCCAAAAAGAGATGTATAGTTTTTTGCTTAAGGATTGAAAACCAAAAATTATGAGAGAGTTGAGAAGCATTAGTTAGTGTTATTTATCCTCCTTCAGGAGCAACAACAAAATGACATCAATGATGTTCTGCCCTCCATATTTGAGCTAAACTTGTGGTGATAATTCCAATCTACCAAGATATGTGCTTCATATAGAGCAGAGCATCTGGTCAGAAAGCATATTCCTCGTATCATTTAACTGTTTTGAATTTGTATTTTCAAAGAAGGCGAGGGGGGAGAGAGAGGCTCCATTCGTGTTCCAAGGGGAAATGGGCAGTGTGAATCATTTCATGGATATTGGCAGTTTGGTGACGATTACTCTAACCTTTGCATATAAGGAACTCATTGCAAGGAGCTAACAAACCTGAACTAGCTGGCCATCCTTGTTCATTTCAAGAACAGCAGTAGTTTCTGCTTCAGTAATTGTTGCTCCATAAACACCAGTACGCTTTGTTAGAGAATGACCTTTCCAAGTTCCAAGATGAGGCATAATCCTTTCAGAATCCTCCTACAAGATGAACATGGGATGCAAAGGCAAGGCATAAGAACGATATTTGGTTCTGGTAACTAACATCAAACTACGTTTAGGCAATCATGGAGAAATAGGAGGGGAACCCTTCCCCTTTAAGTCAAAAGTACCTTCAAATTGTCAAAGGAGGGAGGAATGACCTCTCCGTTGCCTCTTTCTTCAAGGAAAACTAGAAGCATTTCCAGAATCCCTTTTGGGTCCATTATATGAAAGGCTCTCACTCGCTTATCTTTCTCCAGTGAATAAAGACAATTTTCACATACAATAGAAGGTCGTTTAGAGGGGAGCTTCAGATTTCTGCGAAGGAAAAGAAGTAATTATAGAATGTAAGACATTCATAGCCAAATCGGAACCAAAAGATAAAGCTAATAAAGAATATGTATCAGTCCTTTATGCGAAAAAGATCCCAGTGTCCTCAACCTTTGCAATTGGATATTAAAGATGGCCTACAATTACTAACATGAAAGTGACAGGCAATAAGTTTGATAAAGTTTATGAGAGGTCCTATATATTCACTCTAACTTGTGTTCCTTTGTGCATTCAAATAATAGAATGCAAGGAAGCATGTTCCAAAAAGATCAGGCATATTTTGACTACGGGTCAAAAAATAGGACAAACACAGGAAGCACCGAGCACATCTATATCCACATACACAACTCCCCCCCTCCCCCCTCACGGAAAAAAAAAAAAAAAAGCCTTCAACCAACATACTGCATGTAAAGGTATGAATAAGTTAATGTTTCCGTCCTCTTTGTGAAGATTAAACTATCCGCAACATTTTTCATCTAATCAACATATAATTAAGCTAAACCACTATACAAACAACTTAATGATTACATATAAATATAAGGCTAAAACATAATAGGCAAATACATGCCTATTATTTAACAGTCAGTTACATATCTACACATGCCTTGAAATGCCCTCGCTCGACTTGCACGAGAATGTCGTATTTTTCAACAATATTATGATACATTTGTCTGTTATGTTGAACAAAATAATAGGTGTGATGATTCAATAGCAATAATTATTTGGCAAACATGAAAAAGTTGTCTACTAGAATTCAGTAGATACCATAAACGGAGGAATTGGTTTTTTCCCACAAGGAATAAAAACCGATCAGGACACAAAATAGACAAGGCGAAAATATCCAAGATAAGCCAGAAGCAGCAACACTCAGGCCATACTGGGTAATGGGTATAAGTTCCAAAATAAAACTAGAAGCAAAATACATGCATAAATTCAACCACTGGTTTCATAGAATTTTATATTTTAGCTTATCCGATGAGTGGCATCTTCAAGAAAAGTTAGAAGCAACAACATGTAGACCACACAGGGTATCATTTCCAAAATAAAGCTAGAAGCAAAATATGTGCATAATTTCACCCACTGATTTCACCAGAACTGATATTTTAACTTATCCGTTGAGTCATCTCCATTTGCGAAACAGTTACCTTGGTGATTCTTCTCCAATATCATCTTCACCAAGCACTCCCTGTCTTAACACTGTCTCTAACATGCCAGCAGTCTGATATCTTAGTGCATACGCCTTCTCCTTGGGGAAGAAGCCAATCTGCAAACTACTTTTAGTGGTACCTCAAATGCAATAAAATCTGAAAAGAAAAGAAAATTGCAGATAACAGTCTGAATTAAGTATGACCAGTGGGTGGATGTAAATTAGTTCTCTGTCTTAGTGAAGCTCACCTGTTGATATTTGTCCACGGTAAACATATTGGTCTCTTTGATTTTGTATTCAAACCACTCTGGTTCATAATCATCACCAGAAAATGAAGTGGTAGATGCAGGTTGTTTGATGTATAACCTAAAAATTCGAAGCCGATTAGTCTACTTGTCTCCCAAACCATACAGTGCACAGACATTATAGTACTCAAGATTATTGGATCCCCCTACACCAGTGTCCGCTGTTAACTAATTGTATGCTGATGAAAAGGCAAGCAACAAGAAAGTGAAGGGGCTCATGAGTTGGAAAAGCATGTGGAACTCTTGGCTTCCTTACTATATTTGAACCAGTTAAAGATTGAGCTTTTTGATCGTAAAAGCTACTTGCACTTATAGATAAGAATACCACTGAATGATTTTTTATTTTTTATTTTGTGCGGGGAGAAAACCACTGAATGAAATTTTTTTATCAAAATTCAAGAGAAAAGAGAAATGCACATGGATTTCTATATGCTAAAGTTCACCTACATAGGGTTAACTATATCGTGTGTAACATGAGGTGTAAATATCGTAATTTGTTTAGCTTACAGAAACTCCTAAAGAAAAATTTCTCCTCGATCGCAATGTTCAACTAATATCTTAATCTCAAAGAGTAGGAAAAGGTTTTATTTGGGTGACTAATAGACAACCTTATTTTTAGGTCAAATGCTAACTACATAATTACTAGCAATGCCCTAATTAAAAAGGAACTAGACTGGATTATTCTCAAAGAATATATATACTTTACGCACATTAGTCATAGGACTCTTAATCTAAGTTCCAATGTAATTCTTTCTAGCAATTACATTCAGGGGCGGATCCACAGTGTAAGCTAGTAGCTTTGGCCTACACCCTATATATGTGTTAAGAAATCAACTAAATATGTGCAAATATAAAATTTTGGACCCAGTTATTAGCACTTCAGATCAGTGTCCAAGAATCCCAAACTCATAAAGTTCAAACACTGGATCTGCCTCTGATTACGTTCTACTTTTCATTGGAAACATAGCAAGGTGGAGATACATTGAACTGCTATTAGCTCGCTACAACAGTTATCTACCATAAAAAAAGTGAAGATTGAAAAATAGGAACTCACGTTTGTAGTAAACTCATCAGTTCATCTTCACCATAAGAGCCCACCGCAAGCTTCGTTGTAATTTTATGCATCAAATTGCCGTGACCATCAAATTGCTGCAAAATAAATCAAGCAGATTAAGGAATGAAAGGGCACGTAACTTCAAGTAGGGGCGCATCGAGCATAAAGACCGTTAAAAAAAGTATTTATCAATTTTCTTCAAGAGAGTAAGCTGAAAAGAGTTAATGCTGACATGGAAAGAGCCGGTCCAGTTGCCCAAATTGAGGCGAATGAAACGCTGAAGAGCGTCGACACTTATTGGTAGTTCGGTTGTGTTGCGATTACTTTGGACCGCCGCGCCATTGGTACTGGAGCATGACGGCGGTTTCCTCGACTGGTTCTTCGGAGACCGGAATGTAAAAAATTTCGGAATAACAAATTTGTCATTCCATGTACTTAGGTATATTTTAGGCGTATTGGAGGAAGCGAGTGAAGTGGGCGAAGCTGGAGGCACAAAAATGGCGGACATAGCCGTTGCCATGGAGGGAATTGGGACGGTTCTTCCTGTTAGTGCCACCATATGTGAATTATCTTATCCCATTATCTAGCTCCTCTTTTAGTACCCGACCCGACCCTAAGAACCGTTTAGAGATTTCAGCACAAAGATACTACTTGTCGGGTTTTTTAAAGCCGATAAATAAACACATGCCCATGATCATGCCCATGTGGCGTCAGTTGGTCCTAATCAGCAGCCCGCGTGAGGAACACGATGCACAGGAGCGTAAAAACCCCCTTCCCAATGCCCAACAATACAAAATACCCCCTTCCTCCATTTTTAAAAATCTGAAGCTCCATTTTCAAATTTTTTTATTTTTCAGACCGTAAAAATGGTGAAAATGAGATAGAAATCATTACCTAGATCTATTAAATTTAGAGCTTCCGATGATCTCTATAATCGATGAAGCTTGTCCCTTAGTTGGATGTACCCTAACTTCTTCCCAAGCAGCTTGATGATGATGGATTGTTGTCATGGTTGGTATAGTCTTTCTTCGTCTTGTGCTGAGATGGGGATGAAGTTTGGGTGATTTTCCGGGTTTGTGTTTTCATCTTCAAGAGAGATGTTGCTAAAAGAATTGCATTCAAAATCTAGGTGTATGTTGGTATTGTCAGAAGATATTAATTTATCTTTAAAACTGTTTTCCCGTTTGACTCATTTTGGTATGTTTCTACTGCATTGTAATTGATCTGCTTCTTTGTCGTTCATCACTATGTCGTAGGGAAGAAAAAGGAGCAGAGATAGGCGTAACAGAGATAGGCGTTCTTCTGTTGCTAGGGGTGTTGGAATTAGCTTGAAATGGTTGATGAAGCAGAACGCTAAAGCAGTCAAAGAGAATGAGTTGTTTCTTGACTTTTCGCGCCCTTACATGTAAGACATCCATTGGTCATTTGCTGACAGGATGGACACGTATGTGTATGTGTAATACACGCGCACATGGTCAATGGTCAGATGTGTTTACTAGTTATGGAAAAAACGAGTTCGAGTGTTCAAATGGGAAAGTTATAAGTTTATGTATCGACTTTAAAAAACCCGATAAGTTTAAGTGGCTAGGAAGCCATTTCGCCTTTCTTTTTATCCAAGTTTGACTCCTTTTTCCTTTTTTTCTTTTTTTAGTGTTAAAATTGCAGTTCCCTTCTTTTATCACACCGAAAAAATGTACTCTGAATTAATAGCAACGTATAGTTTCTCTCTGTATCAATTTATGTTTAATGATTCATTTGCCAATACTCAACTAATACACGGCGGAATTAGGTGGACAGAAGAGGGTTCAACATTATACTCTTCATCAAAAATCATGTTTCCCCACTGGCTCTGAACCCATGGCTATTAGAGGAAAATAACGAACAAGGATAATTATGTGTACTATTAACTAATTGTTTAGCTGGATTGAAACAACATAGAAAAAATTGTTAACCTACTAATCAACTTCTTATGTGAGAAATTATTATGCCAGAGATTGTCGAAATTAATAAGATAAACTTCGGGATAATTTTTTACTTATATGGAAATAGTTACTATATGATTTCGAGATTCCATTCCTCTAAACTAATGTTTTAGATAATTAATCCACAGTGAATCTTTTTCCTTATTTTTTTTCAATATTTCTTGTAGAAAAAGAAAAAAACAGAATTGACTTTCCCTACAAGAAACCAGAATAACTTGTTCCTCAAACAATAGAGACACCTACTATACTTCTTGCACAAAACCGCAGTCAATAGAGAGAGTACATAACCATAGTGTTAGGACCGTAAAAATCAGGTGTCATACGGAAGCTAGCAAAGCAAACCTTGAGCGACGATAAATCATAAAACAAATGAGAAATATACCAAAAGAGACACAAACATTTAACGTGGTTTGATCAACTAACCTACGTCCACCGCGGAGATGAGCAATCCACTATATAACAGTACCAACGTTCTTTTTCATGATTAGAAAGGAATCTACTAACAGTACCAACGGCATGTGCAATATCTGGTCTAGTGCAAACCATAACATACATCAAGCTACCAACGGTAGAAGAGTAAGGAATACGAGACATCTCCTTTCTCTCTTCATCAATAGATGGACTCTGACTAATACTCAATTGATTGGTTTGGCAGAAAGGATGAATAGAACTCTAGTTGAGAGAGTTAGATGCTTACTTTCAGAGGCTAAACTTCCAAATACATTTTGCGTGGAAGCACTTAACACTATTGCCTATGTTATCAATTTGTCTCCTGCAGTTGCTTTGGATGGTGATGTCCCAGGCAGAGTTTGGTTTGCCAAAGATGTTTCTTATGATCACCTGAGAGTTTTTGGGTGTAAAGCTTGTGTGCATGTTCCTAAAGATGAGAGATCGAAACTGGATGTCAAAACTAAGCAGTGCATCTTTAACGGTTATGGTCAAGATGAGTTTGGGTATCGTTTTTATGATCCAGTTGACAATAAAATTAGTAGAAGTCGTGATACAATATTCTTTGAAGACCAAACTATTGAAGATATTGACAAAGCTGAGAAGATAGATTCTCAGAGTAATGAGAGCTTAGTTGATATTAATCCAGTTTCAATTGCTAAAGCACCTATTGCACATGAAGGAACCCAAAACAATGATGGAGATAGTGATTAAGATCAAAATGATTATCATGGTGTAGATGTTATGGATGCTCCAGTTGATGAAGTTGTGGTTGATCAGCAACCAATTCCTACACAGGTAACTACTTCGAATGCTCCTGAAACCTCTCTTAGAAGATCTACAAGGGAGAAGCAAAAATCCATGTGTTATCCTCCTGATGAGTATGTACTTTTGACTGACATGGAAGAACTTGAGAATTATGATGAAGTCATGCAAGATACTCACAAAGATCAGTGGATCGAAGCTATGGAAGATGAGATGAAGTCACTCCATGAGAATGGCACATATGAGTTAGTGAAATTGCCGAAAGGTAAGAGAGTTTTATCTAACAAATGGATTTTCAGAATAAAGCAAGATAACCATACCTCTGCGCCTAGATACAAGGCGAGGTTAGTTGTTAAAGGTTTTGGCCAGAAGAAGGGAGTTGACTTTGATGAAATTTTCTCCCCTGTTGTGAAGATGTCTTCTATTCGTGTGGTTCTAGGCTTAGCTGCAAGTCTAGATTTAGAGGTTGAGCAGATGGATGTCAAGACTGCTTTTTTTCATGGTGATTTAGATGAGGAGATTTATATGGAGCAACCTGAGGGTTTTGTAACTAAGGGAAAAAGAAATTATGTCTGCAAATTGAAAAAGAGCCTGTATGGATTGAAACAAGCTCCAAGGCAATGGTATTTGAAGTTTGAATCTATCATAGAAGAACAAGGGTACAAGAAAACTTCTTCAGACCACTGTGTATTCTTCCAAAAGTTCTCTGATGATGATTTTATTATTTTATTGCTTTATGTGGATGATATGCTTATTGTTGGCAAGAATAAATCTAGAATTGCAGTCCTTAAGAAGCAGTTGAGCAAATCATTTGCGATGAAGGACTTGGGGCCGACAAATAAAATCTTGGGCATTCAAATCCACCGACACAGAGATAGAAAGGAGTTATTTATGTCCCAAAAGCAATACATTGAGAAGGTACTCAAGAGATTTAATATGACAGATGCAAAAGTGGTTAGTACTCCTCTTGCTAAACACTTCAAATTGAGTATTAGTCAGAGTCCATCTACTGATGAAGAGAAAAAGGAGATGTCTCGTATTCCTTACTCTTCTGTCGTTGGTAGCTTGATGTATGCTATGGTTTGCACTAGACCAGATATTGCACATGCCGTTGGTACTGTTAGTAGATTCCTTTCTAATCATGGAAAAGAACATTGGGATGCAGTAAAATAGATATTAAGGTATTTGAAAGGTACTGCAGATTTGAAGTTGTGCTTTGGCAATGGCAAGCTTGAACTTGTTTGTTACACAGACTCTGATTTAGGAGGCAATCTTGATAATTCAAGATCCATTTCCTCTTATTTGATCGCTTTTGCAGAGGGGGTTGTTTCTTGGCAATCTAGATTACAGAAGTGCATAACTTTATCCACCACAGAAGCCGAATATATTATTGTCACAGAAGGTGCCAAAGAACTATTATGGATGAAGGAGTTAATTAATGATCTTGGCTTTGAACAGCTAGGGTACATCTTATTTTGTGATAATCAGAGTGCTATCTATCTCACCAAGCACTCCACTTTTAATTCTAAGACTAAACATATAAATAGAAAGTATCATTGGATAAGAATAGTTGTTGAAGAGAAATTATTTGAGGTTGAGAAGATACACACTGTTGAAAATCCTTCGGATATGCTGACAAAGGTGATGGTTGCAGATAAACATGAATTTTGTAGAAAATTGGCAGGCATGAAGCCTGTCAATAGTTCCTCTACTTAAAGACACATTTGGCCCCTTGGCTGGAGGGGGAGTTTTTTGGGCTCATGCCCATGTTTTCCAGCCAAAGGCTCAATGACCTAATCCTATTCTCTTTTGGTTTTCATTCCTATTTGGAATTGGATACGGTTTATTCCTATTTTGAGTGGGTTTTGGCTTTAAGAGAAAGCACCACTCATGATCTATAAATAGGACAACCTTGGAGAATTATTCTATGCTCATTGACACAAGTCTCTAAAAGAATTAAGCACATAAGAGTGGTTTTTGAGAGAGCTTTCGTCAAGAGAGAAGAGAGAAGAAAAATATTTGTTTTGCTGCAGATTTTTATTCCGAACAGCCAACATTCAAATCACTTTTTTGATTTGTTAACCGTTGGATCGGGCTGAAATTTTTACTGAGTGTTCGTAACATCTTGTTCTTGGATTTTAATGGTGGAGATCGGATTTGGAGGCTGGTAGAATCTGATTTCGAGCCTCGAACAGCAGATTCATTTTTGTGGATTCTCCTTTATCTTCAATTGATTAGTTGTTGCTCTTGTTACAGTTGTTGCTCCGTGTTTGGCACTTATTGTGTATCCAATTTGGAGAACTTTTGTAACCCTCTTATTGTTATAGTGGAGCTTTTTGGATCTTTGGGATCCCGTGGTTTTTACCTTCGATTTGAAGGGTTTTCCTCGTTAAAATTTGATATTCTTTATCTTCTTTATTTTCGGGTTTGTCTCTTCCTCGTCATAACACACAATCTATGTAGGGGTAAAATTCAAGAGACAATTGTGACGATGATTTTCTTCAAAGGAAGTTTTCTCAACAACATGAAAACACTCAAAACTTTTGGAAAATCCATGCAGTTTAACAGAAACCTCTCAACTTCTTCTTCTTCTTCTTCTTTTGTATTTAAACCCATGCAACAATTACACAACAATTCTCATACCATAATCCCTTTAACTATGTCCTCCAATTTCCACAACTTCAGCACTGATATTAATTACAAACTCCGGACACCCATAAACTTCGACATCCACTTTGTTCCCCAACAGACAGCCTGTGTAATCGAACGCTTAGGTCAGTATACGACAACACTGAATCTAGGACTTAATTATTTGATCCCATTCGTCGATAAGGTCCAATACGTACACTCGTTAAAGGAGCAGACGATTCTGATATCAAAATTACACTTGATAAGACTTTTGAAGAACACGTTGAGTTGAATAGAAACATACTTAAGGCTATTAATGACCGGCCATTACGTACTGATTGGGGAATTGAGTGTTTAAGGTATGAGATCAAAGATATAACACCACCAAAAGGTGTTAAAGTTGTTATGGAAAAGCAAGCTGAAGTAGAGAGGAAGAAAAGGGCTCAAGTACTAGTTTCTAAAGGGCAACGACAAGCGGATGTTAATGTTGCATATGGGAAGAAAATGGTTGTGATATTGGAATCTGAAGATGCTAAAAAAGATCAAGTAAATAGGGCTAAAGGTGAAGCTGATGCGATTTTCGCTAATGCTCAAGCAACGGCACGAGCAATTTCTGAGGTGTCAAGAGCAATTCTTGAAAATGGAGGTGCTGATGCTACTAGTTTGAGGATTGCTGAGCAGTATGTTGAAGTGTTTGAGAAGATAAATAAGGTGGGAACTGTATTGTTGATTCCTGAAAATGTTGGTGATACTGCTAGCTTAATTTCTCAAGCAGTTACTATACACAGTAAACTTTCTACCAGGAAGTAGTAGTAGTAGCAGTAGTAGGACTATCAAACGTTTTTTGATTATTGTCAGAAGTATTTCACTGCATTTTAGTAGTATAGGATTTTTTTTATCTCACAAGATCTGATTAGTTTTGAATCTCAGACTACTGCTAGTGATTGTTGTATCAATAAAGATTCTAAACAAATAAAAGGGCAGCCTGATGCACTAAGCTCTCGTTATGCGCGGAACCCGGGAAAGGCCAGATCACAAAGGTCTATTGTATGCAGTCTTACCTTGCATTTATGCAAGAGGCCTTTTCCACGGCTAGAATCTCATGACCTCCTGGTCACATGGCAGAAACTTTACCAGTTATACCAATGCTCCCCTCTAAACAAATATGTTTGGTAAATAATTCCAATTACTATATTTGCCTTTCCAATGAAACAGAGTAGTTTTCTATTTTCTCTTTATTCTTCTGCATGATTTGGAAGAATAGAGAGAAAACCAGAGCCTCATTCGCTTTTTCCTCTTAGTCTCAAGATGCTATGTTGTTCTTAGGCTAAACTAGCTAGAAGAATTGGCAAAAGAATAAGGCTAATATATCAAGATAAAATCTCCAACGCAGTTAACACATAATCAGAGTTACATGTGTTGCGGAAGCCAAATGTATATAGTGTGAATGAGTCACAACTACTATACCAAAAATTATGACAACCACCAAATAATAAATAAGACAATAAAACAACAATAAAAGGAACACTAGAATTTACGAGGTTCGGCCAATTTTGCCTACTTTCTCGAACACAACCAATATTTTATTCCAATCCAAAAATACGAGTGAAATAATACTAAAGAGAGAAGATACAAATGCCTTAAGAAGATAAGAAGGCAAATGAGAGGTGTGTTTAAATCCTAAACATTAGGCCTTCTTTTATAGGGTGAAATTCTCCCCCAAATTAAGTCCTCCACTGATGTGGGATAGTTTGCCATATTCAACAAATCTCCACCTTGGCAAAATTCCACATCTTCAATTTTTTCTCGATAACAAATTTTGGTTGTGTCTTCATCTTCAATATTCAGTGTTCAACAATGTTGATCAAATCCAAACAATGTTGAAACTTGACCGCAGTCACCACTTTTTTCAGCATATTAGCAGGATTCTCCGTAGTATGAATTTTCTTCACCGTGACTCCACCTTCTTCTATAGTTTCTCGTACGAAATGATATCGAACATCAATGTGCTTCGTCCTTGTATGATAAACTTGGTTCTTCGCTAATTGAATAACATTTTAACTATCACAAAAAATTGTGATACTTTTTTGTCCAATGCCAAACTCTTTTAGCAACCCCTGAAGCCAAATTGCCTCCTTCACAACCTCTGTAATAGTCATGTACTCTGACTCTGTTGTAGACAAAGCAACTATTGACTGCAAAGTAGACTTCCATCTAACTGATGCCTTTGCAAAAGTAAACACATAACCAGTACTCTCTTCAAATATTCCTTTTGAGATATGAACGTCTATCTCTTATTATCTTCATGCCAAGAATTTTCTTTGACTCACCTAGATCCTTCATCTCGAACTTCTTCTTCAGTTGAATCTTCAACTTATCAATTTCTTCCGAATTCTTGGAAGCTATCAACATATCATCAACATATAGGAGAAGATATACAAAGGAACCATCTTCAAGCTTGCGCAAATACACAAAATGATCGTATTTGCTTCTCTTGTACCCTTGCTACAACATAAACTTATCAAATCGCTTGTACCATTATCTAGAAGATTGTTTCAATCCGTACAATAATTTTTCAAGTTTGCATACCATATTTCCTTTTCCAGCAACTTTGAATCTTTCTGGCTGAGTCATGTAGATTTCCTCCTCCAAGTTTCCATGTAAAAATGCAGTTTATACATCCATCTGAACTAGTTCCAAATCCAACTATGCTACCAAAACCAACATAATTTTAATGGAGGAATGTTTTACAACTGGAGAAAATATTTCATTGTAATCAATTCCCTTCTTTTGAGCATATTTTTTGGCCACCAATCTTGCTTTGTAGCGAACATTTTCTTGGTTAGGAAATCCTTCTTTCTTTGCAAATACCCATTTGCACCCAATTGCTTTCTTCCCTTCGGGAGATTGGGCAGTCTCCATGTATGATTCTGATGAAGGAACTGTATTTCATCATTCATAGCAATCCTCCACTTATCTTCTTCTGAACTTTGGATAGTGTCTTTATAAGTGGTAGGAACATCATCAGCTACAATTGAGGTGGCACAAGCAACCGTCGCTATAAGACGAACAGGTTTTGTTATTGTCCTTTTTGGCCTGTTAGTTGCAATTGATTCAAGTTGTTGTTGAGGTTCCTGAGTTGGAATCTCCCTCTCTTCTGGCTCTTCTTCCAGAGGATAATCTTCATTTGTTTCATCCTCTGCTTCTTGTGTAGGAAAAATAAATTTTTCCTCAAACTCCACCTGCTTAGAAGCACCCTCATTTTGTTTGGTATCTTCTGTTACCTTATTTACCATAGCAGATTCATCAAAGGTAACATCCATGCTGAATATTACTTTCTTTGTCATAGGACACCATAAGCGATATCCTTTGACTCCAGAAGTAATCCCCATAAAAATAGCCTTCTTTGCCCTTGGATCCAATTTTGACGTTGTCACATGATAATATGCAGTTGAGTCAAACACGTGCAAAGAGTCATAATCTACAGCAGGTTTTTCGTACCATTTTTCAAATGGTGTCTTGCCATCAATAGCAGCAGATAGTAAACGATTAATGAGGTGGCATGCATATGTAATTACCTCAGCCCAAAATTCTTTGTCCAAGCCAGCATTGAACAACATACACCGTACCTTCTCCAGTAAGGTCCGGTTTATACGTTCTACCATTCCATTCTGTTATGGTGTATGTCTGACAGTGAAGTGTCGGATGATGCCATCATTTTCACAGACCTTATTGAAATGATCATTTTTGTATTCACCTCCATTGTCCGTGCGAATACACTTGATCTTCCAGCCTGTTTGATTCTCCACCATCGTCTTCCATTTGAGAAAAATTTCCAATACTTCATCTTTGCTCTTCATTGTATACACCCACACTCTTCGAAAAAAATCATCAACAAAGGTTACAAAATAGTGCTTTCCACCCAATGAATGTGTTTTGGAAGGACCCCAAACATCAGAGTGTACATAATCCAAAATGTCTTTAGTATTATGGATCGATGTACCAAACTAAACCCTTGTCTGTTTCCCTTTGACACAATGCTCGCAAAACTCCAAGTTGCAAACCTTTACTCCCTTTAACAATCCTTGATCTGATAGAGTTTTCAAGGATTTCCTCCAGCATGTCCCAAGCGCATATGCCATAGCCTGGTTGCTTCTGCCTCTTTTTCGTCATTGGATGTTACTGCCGCTGTCCCAATAACTGTACTACCGCGATAACGGTACATGTTATTGTTTTTCCGATTGGCCTTCATTACCACTAGTGCACCGGAACATACTTTCATTACTCCATTTTCTGCAGTGATTTTGAACCCTTTTGATTCTAGGGCTCCCACAGAGATGAGATTCTTCTTCAAATCCGGTACATATCGAACATCTGTTAATGTTCTGATCATTCCATCATGGTTCTGTAATCGTATTGAACTAATTCCATATGAGGTAAGAGAGATGTTGTCCGCTGTGTGGATGACTCCATATTCTCCTTCTTGAAAATCCACGAACCATTCCCTGTTATGACACATATGATAGCTACAAGCTGAGTCCATCAACCATATGTCTGATGATGTTGATGACTCTGTTGTAACTAATGAGAAGTTTGAATCATCACAATCAGCTATATTTGAATCCATAATAGCCTTTCCATTGTTATGTTTGGCCTTATTATCCAACTTCGGACAGTCTTTCTTCCAGTGCCCCTTTTTTCGACAAAAGGCACATTCATCTTTGCTAGGTCTAGATCTTGACTTGGATCTTCCATTCCTTGTCCTCTTTTGATTTTGAGGACGACCCCTCACAACCAGTGTTTCTCCTTCTCCGCCCTTCTGTTTTTCTCCCTTTCTTTGTTCATAGCTGTACAAAGCCGAACAAACTTCTCTGAGAGAAATTTCGTCATTTCCATGGAGTATGAGTAGTTTCAAGGTGTTCGTACTCATCAAAAAGTGACCCCAACAACATCAAGGCCAAGTTACCATCATCAAAAGTTGCATCCATATTTTGCAAAGTTGTGACCAACTTATTGAAACTAGTGATATGTTCATTCATCGTGGTACCAGGAACATAGGTGAAGCGAAACAGTTTCTTCTTCATGTACAATTTATTTTGACTGTATTTCTTCAAAAATTTATCCTCCAGTATTTTCCATAATTTACTTGCAGAAGTTTCCTTTGTGTATGGATATTTCTGCTCTCTAGCAAGGTAGGATCGAATGGTACCGCAAGCAACACGATTGATAATTCTCCAATCTTCTTCTCCAATAACATCTGGTCTTTTTTCTTCAATGGAAAGATCTAGCCCTTGTTGAAAAAGGACATTTAGAACCTCGCCTTGCCACATCCCAAAATGTCCTGACCCGTCAAAAATTTCTACCGCAAATTTTGCATTTGACACAATTCTTGTCATAAGCGAAGATGTCAATGATGATGTATTGTTGACACTTGATGTATATTCTTCTTGTTTATTGTCTCTCATCTTTGACACAAATATTATTTAATAGTTGACGACACAAATCAAGATTATGTCCTTTCTGGTGTGGAAGATCAGACTAAGCTGCAACCACAAAGCATACTTAGACAGAACCTTGACTCAGTTACCAAGATAAATCTTTTCTGATGTGGAAGATCAGACTATGCTGCAACCACAGAGCATACTTAGACAGTACTTTGGCTCTGATACCAATTGTTGCGGAAGACAAATGTATATAGTGTGAATGAGTCACAGCTACTATACCAAAAAATATGACAGCCACCAAATAATAAATAAGACAATAAAGCAACAATAAAAGGAACACCAGAATTTTCGAGGTTCGGCCAATTTTGCCTACTTCCTCGGACACAACCAATATTTTATTCTACTCCAAAATTACAAGTGAAATAATACTAAAGAGAGAAGATACAAATACCTTAAGAAGATAAGAAGGCAAATGAGAGGTGTGTTTAAATCCTAAACATTAGGCCTTTTTTATAGGGTGAAATTCTCCCCCAAATTAAGTCCCAACCGATGTGGGATAGTTTGCCATATTCAACAACATGACCAAAATGCTTGCATCAATAAACTTATAAATAACAATTTTATGAACTCTAAATTGAACACAAAATCTAGGACACTCTGTAAATAACTATTGTGGTACATACCATTTGAACGGGGTGTCGCTCAACACCACTTTATAATATGCTTTTTTCTTATATATGTGCGGATATATGTTTCCTAAAAGACAATTTGTATAATTTCCTAAAATACATTGCTTGAAAATAATACATTATAACTATTAATTTGAGACATGAAGTAAAGTCCTAAACCATATATCATACATAGTCCTAGACACTTACAAGTCGAATTGTGGCAATAGACTGACTGTGTTTGGATAAAATCTTGCATACATCACTGGTTCAACAAAGTCATGACGATCTAGCACGAGCAAACAAGAGTACCCAAACAAGAGTAACCACAAAGGCAACAGCTGGTGTAATAAAATGTTTGCCAATCTGTGGTGGAGAAGCATTAATTTTGGCTGAAGAAGGTGCAGGAGAAGCTGGCGAAGGTTGTTGTTCAACATTTATAGATAATTTCATTCCATGGAAACAGTAACCTCCACTGCTGATAAAGTAATAAGGTCTTGCCTGAGTTAGCTGATAAACATCTCGCCCACCCCTTGTAATGTTTGTTATAAAGTCATGATCAATGCACTGCTCGTAGTTGGTTTGGTTCACCTCCAGCACGCTGTAAAGATGCTTGTCAAATACAAAATCTGAAATGAAACCCACAATTAGCTTCAAAAAACATTTTAATTCTCAGAAATTGTCTAATTTTACGTCTGTTCTTCAAACATTTGGGAGTTATTAATCAAGCTTATATCTTTTAATGCAGAGGCAGATCCATGATTTAAATTCTATCGGTTCAACCATTAAGGTTTTTAGCATTACACCATTATATTTTTAAAGTTATAGGTTCATATTTACTATTTATTGTAATTTTAATAATTTTTTACACATAAATTTATATTCCGCAATGAAAATACTGGGTTCAGTTGAACCCGATGCTAGAGGGCCGGATCCAACCCTGTGTTAATGAGGAAAATAAAAAAACAGAAGAAACTTTTAAATGTTACTCTCTCCGGTCCAAAATAAGTGATTTTTTGGCTTTTTTCTTGTGGTCCAAAATAAGTGATTTTTCCAGATTTCAAGAATTAATTAATTATTTTTGCCTACATTGCCCTTGAAGTAATTAATGTTGGAGTATGTGTTAGGAGTGTTAATGTGAAGAGATAATAAAGGTTAATATGGTCAATTTCATTACTAATTAATGTTAAAAAGTGAATTTCTTAATATGTGTTAAAACAACCAAAAAATCACTTATTTTGGACTGGGGGAGTAACGTTATAGGTGGACCTATAGTAATAGAAGTGATTCAATTCAATCGACCATTTTCTACCTATATCATTGATATTATAGTCTGTGAAAAATCCTGAAAAGTGGTACTAGTATAATATAAAATTATGTTTTTTGAACCCATAAAACTCAAAACCTTAACCCATAAATTTTAATTTTGAATCCGCCATTAGTTTACATTAAATTCTTCCTCTCAATATTTAAATGCAATTCAAGATGTAATTATTTCGCCTTCCTAACACAAGGAAAATCTTAACTTATGTTCTAATAATACCCTTTTAGTTTTTGAATCTCCAAATTGTAATTTGCAAAATAAATTTCACCTATATTAGATTTTGTGCCAACATTGTCAAACTAGATTTTTTTTTCTTTTGAGACCAGTGAAAGATATCAAACAAAATTATAACGAAGGAGTTTAGCTTCACAATATAATTTTTTTTTCTTTCTACTATCAACTTATAACCTAAAAGATAACGAATAATAACTTTTCATTAAAAATAATATTAATAATCTGAAAAATAAGACAAGTTATTTGTCAAAACATGCTAATATAACATAGTGAAAAAATTCAGTACACTATTATGATATACTCCCTCCGGTCCAAAATAAGTGATTTTTTGGTTAATTTCACACATATTAAGAAATTCATCTTTTAACATTAATTAGTAATGAAATTGACCATATTAATATTTACTATCTCTTTAATAAACACTCCTAACACATACGCCAACATTAATTACTCCAAGGGCAATATAGAAAAAAAATTAATTAATTCTTTAAATCTGAAAAAATCACTTATTTTGGATCATAAGAAAAAAGCCAAAAAAATCACTTATTTCGGACCGAAGGGAGTATAAGTTACATCCAAATAAAATATAATTGAGTTGAGTGTGTGACGAGGAAGCTAAGGTTAAAGGTCACTCACAAAGCCAATCGCCCACGTAAAAATGGCGATGAACAGCCCAATCAGTGTAGTTAACGTTCTGAGTCCAGCCATACTTGCCGCCCACCTTATCGAGTCCACTGGCCACTGACTTTATCATCCCCAATAACATCGTCACCCTTACCAGCAGTATCACGCCCTCTGTTATCATTGTCTCAAATGTTAGGACTAGTTTTCTCTCTTCTTTGGTGGATTGTGAAGCCGGAATTTGATTAAGGGGCAAATAGAAAAGAAAATGACCAATATCTTGGCAAGAGAATGTAGCAACAATATATTGCTATAAACCAATATATATATTTCTCATGTATAGCAGGAGATTTGTGTTAGGAACCTGCACTACTGCATGTTGAAAGTGGGGATACAGACATACAGGACTGCGTGAGTCTACATGCAAACCAAATGAGCAGTTTGATCATTTTCCGGACTGATTAGGGTATATGCACAAGAAATAAATGGGTAAAAAAGTTCCTAGTTGTCTCCTTTTTGATCTGTTCGTCCATTTGGGACTTTTTGAAGCATTTCTCTCTTGTGGCATGTGCCTCACCCTGGTCATTTGTTCATGTTTTTGCATATTTACATCAGATTGTGTAAAACTTTACCACGATTAAGCAATAAGTTAAGGGGATAATGTATATTATTTAGCTACGATTTAGTGATAACCATGATTGTGAAGATATGTGTCATGTATTTATTGATTTGATATTAACAAACGCTATGAATAAATTTGTACCTAATGACTTTCTGAGCTAGTGGTGGAACGACACGCAATGGATAAACTTTGGGATCACCGAAACTTTGAAGTTTGAACTCGTAATATTAAGGTTCGTATTGGGATCCTCTTATTCAATATGCGAAGAGTTCTAACATCTAGGTTTTCTACAATATTCATAAAAGACTTACAAGCTTGACGAGCATCAAAATTCGGGTCTTTACTCCCAAGTCCTAACACAATAAGGTTCTGTGACAGCTTAATTGCCTTGGTTAATAGCAACGACGTATGTGCGCTCAAGATCTCATGAATAATTTCAATCGAAATTGTAATGGAGAACCTAAACTACAGTAATTGGTTTTGATCATATTACTAACATTTTATTAAGACATTACAAATAATTCAAACATTTTCTAGCGCCTCTTCAATTGCACGCCACCCCCCCGGGGGCGGGGGAGGGCCGGTGGGCTCACACACAACCATACGTAGTATATTCGAAACCAGCTGTTAAGACAAGGTAATTTTACTTGTACAAAATCATCAAGTCACATGCCTTGGGGTCCACCATTGGCCTCGCCAGAGAGGATTTGATAATGAATCCATTAACCCAACCCACGCTCCTTATTTCCCTCTTATAGATAGACAGCAAAATGACCAGAATCTATCATGTGAACTCTTATAAAAAAACAAACTTTTTACAACATTGCTGAGGACCACCATGTAAAGATTCACTACATTTGAAAATGAGACCTTTTAAATAAATTTGAAATTTGGATGACTTGGGAAATACTGTATCTCTTTGTAGAGAGAGGGAGGAGGGGGGGGGGGGAGCTGGCTATCGGAATTCGAGCCTCAAACAATCGAGACAGCAACTTACAACAAATTAATGATGGATAAATTGATTAAGAGAGGTACTACAATTAACACGGATTAAGAGACCAATGCATTTCACTCAAGAACAGTAACATGAAAGACCTCCGTGATCCACGCAATCAATTTCTCCGATGAAATATTTGGTACAGTTGTTTATGTAAAACATAAATAAACAAATTTTCAAATGAACCCCACCAATTTGATCTGAAATAAAAAATTGATTTTCAGGTCAAATGATGATGGCAGTAGCGAAAAGAAAAATGGTAACTTTCAAGAAAAAAGAAAATACAAACACACGCAAGACAAAGCTAAAACACTTTCTTGACATTTTGGTTTAACTAATTGTCTTAACCATCCAACGTTTTTGGACAATTGACCATCCTACCAGAGTAGAAGAAATGCATTCCACACAGCAGAAGTTGCAAAAAGAGCTGGTATCAGTATTTGCCCTGTAAAAGAGGTGAGCACATTTGTCGAACCGCTACGTACTGGAGCAGCTTTTGGTGGTGGAGGTGCTTTTTCCACATGAATAGCCACTTTCATGCCTCCGTAGCATAATCCTCCACTACTAGCGAAATAGTAGGTCTTCGTCACATTAAGTGGAACCACGTCCCTTCCTGCTCCAGTGGTGTAATTGTGGAGAGGGTGATCTGTAATGCAGTTCTCGTAGTTGGTCTTGTTTAGCTCAAGCACACTCGCCTGGTTCCTGTCATACACAAAATCTGGGATAGCAGAGAAAGAGTTAATGAACAGCAATGAGTAGCTGCAGATATCTCTGTATTCGAGAAAACAAAGTTTCATATGCATATGGCATGACTATGTAGATAGTCATTGGTGCTAACTTGTAATGTGTCTTGCAGTTAATTATGCAACGAGATAAACATAGAACTCAGCAAACACCATACATGTATATGCATAAATACATACATGTATATGCATAAATACATATATGTATATAGTTGAAGCTGTTTCAAAGCGACACGAGAAGTATTGTGACTTGCCAAATTACACGTTACTTGCCAAATTAGATTAGGAAACTTCGTGTGCTTGTCCAGAATTAGCTGGTAACCAACAATGTCACAAACAACTTTGTCCCTACAAACAACTGGATGATTCTGGACAGGATCAGGCATGAGGGTGACATCTAAGCATGTGGCTGGAATTATTGTCTTGTCCACTGACATATTCCTCTCTAGATTTAGAGGTAATGTCCTACCACCCTCCTCATACCCCACTAGTGGGATTTTACTGGGGTCGTTGTTGTTGTCCTACCAAAACTCATTATCTCAAGCACTTAATTGTTGTAAATTGGCTTAAAAAATTAAAATGTGAGCATCAGTAGTTACTTGAACCTCACAACCAACCAAGACAGTTAGACTGAAGCTTGAGTATAAAGATTGAATTTTACAGACATCTAATGCTCAAAACAAGTTTTCAACGCTATGGCTTGCACAACAACCTATCTGTATGTGCTAATGCAATTTAGAAAAGAGAAAAAGTTTGAGATCAGAGGTGAAGTTGCTAAGCTATCTCAACAGTTACACAAAACCAAGGATATCAAAAACCACGAGTCGAATGGGAATTCTAATGATATTGCAACTATATCAAAGAATACCAAGTAACTTGAGCTGGATGCTTTCTTTAATTGCAAAACTGTAGGGATATCGTGCAATTTAGATTCTAAACTAACCCCACTAAAGAAAGGGCAACAGCAATACAATTAAAACACCATTGTCTCTATGATAAATACAGTGCTTATAGCGGAAGAAGCTGCGTTATCCAGTGCCAATAACAGTTACAAAAAAGGAAAGCTTCAAAATTTCTCAGAGAATGCCCAGCTGGAAACTCTTATCATTCAAATTAGGTTTAAAAAAGAGAGTAAAAGGCATTCAAAATGCGAGCTAAAACCGTAGATCTGAACGACAAAAGAGGTTGCTAATTCTTCTTAGGGTAACAACTAACAAATAATACACCGAGAAAATAAGCGTAATAGGGGTAAAAGTTAAAGAGCTTCAAGAGAAAAGTAAAGGTCCAAGCTCCAATTGGAGAAACAAAATTCTCATCATAAAATTACTAAAAACAGAAATTTATACTAAATTCGAACCAAAGAAGCACTTCCTATATTTAAAAAGATCCACCTCTAGCTCTACTAATTGCTAATTAAGGAAAAATTATTAGAAGCGAGCTAAGAACAAAGATATAAGAAAAAGGAGCTAAAAAAGGAGTAGATCCAAGGGAAAAAAGTGCATACAAAGCCAGTCGCCGTTGTAGAAATGTTTGTCCTTCGCCCAATTAGTGTAATTGACATTGCTAGTCCAACCCATTCTCGATCCCACAATGTAACGAACCGAGTAGACTTCGGGTAACATCACCAACAAGGCGCAAGTTAGCAGCACCGCCATTGTCGGCCAACCGAAGCTCCTCCTTCCCACCACCTCCATTTCTACAGTAGTATTCGCACTCTCTAGAGTTTATTAGCTAAGCTGTATTTTTAAGTGTCTTTTTGGGAAATATTGAAGACTTTATTTATAGTGGAAAGTAGAAATTCACTGTAACTGTAAAATGTAAATCTCTATTTAACTGTCGTATAGGTTTATCTTATTTATCTTTTAGTAATAAAATAATACTATAAGAGAACATGGGATTAATTAATGAAGTGGAGTAACAATATACAAAGTCCAAGGCAATGTTCAAACTTACAGCTCATTTGTTAGTGGAATCCGTAGGATACGCCTTACTTTCTACCTTCCAACTGCATGTTATCCATTATTACTAAACCCTTTAAATAAAAATTTGAACCGTTTATCCCAGCCACAACAATATATCTAGTATTATTCGTATTCTCAGGTCTGGAGAGGCTAGTATGTACGCAAATTTTACCCTTGTCTTGTAAGGATAGAGAGGTTGTTTCTAATAGACCCTCAGGAAAGTATAAGCACCACATTAATAAAAATATAGACAAGAAATGACAGTACCAAAAAGTCATATAAAGCAGAATAAAAACAACAAGATAGTAAGAAGATCAACAATGAAAGAAAACAACGGATAGTCATAAAATCTACTACCAACGAACCGTGTACCCCACATTTATACAAATAAGGTCGATTAAACATTAATTGCGAGTTGCGACCAAGTTTAAAGGATAGCTCGCTACATAAAATATCCCGCATTTACGTAAGATACACGAAGAAAGACCGCACCCCAAGCTTGAGATATCAAAATTAAAAAGTGAATAACTAGCTTGTTGCAATAATAAGTTACCGTATTTTTGAACATATAAACTACCGGTAGATGAAATTAAATAAAAAAAATAGATAACTAACTTGTTGCAATAATAAGTTACTGTACTGAATATATAAACGGGAAAATTACGTGACACATTAAATATTTACATTGTACTTATCATCCTTTGTATACACCCTTGTATTTCAACTTGGTTACAGTTGATATATATCGTATTCATTGCACGAATGAATATAATTGCGTGAACGAATACAGTTGATACATGTATTCGTTGCGCAAACGAATACAGTTGACACATGTTGTATTCATTGCGCGTTTGACTACAAGTGATACAACATAGTAACAATTGAACAGTAGCTACAAAGGATAATTAGACAAACTATAGTTATTAGGCTCTAAATTATAGTGATTTATGAAAAATTCTCAATATAAACTAGCAATAGATGAAATAAATGGAAAATGGATAACTAGCTTGTCGCAAATAATAAGTTACCGTACTATACATATGAACTATCGGTAGATGAAATTAAATCATAGTTAATTTGGGAAGATGCGCTTAGTAGAATGGAGTCACTTCTCTTAACAAATTTTAGCTGTGTGGCTTATGAAAGATTTTAAGAAATTTATTTAAATTTTCAAAGTTGTTGGAGACAAGTTGGGCGCACGAGCACCAGCAAAGGAAAGCAACCTGGACGAGCGCGAGCAAAGGGCGGTGGGAAGCGGTGCGTGAGCTTGCAAGTACATCGAGGGCTGCAAATCAACACAGGTTTGGTTCTCGGGAATTGGTACCTCTCGTTCTACTGTTTTCCTTTTGGTGTTAGCTAAATTGATGTTATTTTAGTTCACAATAGTTAGATCATTCAATAGGTGTACCGGTAGTCACTTGTTTCCTTCTAGTTTGATTCGTTGTCTGTTGTGCACTAGCGAGTCTTCTGTAGATTAGTCGTAGGTGTAGTGGCAGCAGTCTGGGATGATAGATTAAAGGCATGTCCTCAGGTGGGGCAGAGTGTGGGGCAAAGAGTGGGGCCGGGGTCAGGGGGTGGGTCGGGAGGCAGGGGAGGTAGAGGGGGCAAATGAGCCTATAGGTTGAGAATCGGGTCATGGAACATAGGTTCGCTAACGAGTAAGTCTATAGAGTTGGCGAAGATCCTTCAGATGAGGAAGATTAATATAGCGTGTGTCCAGGAGACTAGGTGGGTCGGATCGAGGGCGAGAAATGCGGATGGGTATAAGTTGTGGTACTCTGGAGTCGTGGGGGGTAAGAATGGAGTGGGTATCCTGGTAGATAGCCATCTTAGGGAGTCGGTGGCAGAGGTCAGGCGTGTGAATGATAGACTAATGACTATTAAATTGGTGGTGGGTGAGTGTACTTTAAACGTCGTTAGCGCGTACGCACTGCAAGTAGGTTGTGATGAGGAGATTAAAAGGCGCTTTTGGGAAGGGTTGGATGACATTATTCGTAGTATTCCGCCTTCCGAGAGGTTATTCATAGGAGGGGATTTCAATGGTCATATTGGGTCGTCTGCAGGTGGTTATACTGAGGTGCATGGCGGCTTTCGTTTCGGGGAACGGAACGGAGAGGGCACCTCACTGCTGGATTTTGCCAAGGCATTCGATCTAGTGATTGCAAACTCGAGTTTTCCGAAGCGGGAGGAGCATTTGGTTACTTACCAAATTTCGGGGGCGAAGACTCAAATTGACTATCTCCTCCTCAGGAGATGCGACAGAAGGTTGTGCGAGGATTGCAAAGTTATCCCAGGTGAGACCCTTGCAACACAACATAGGCTTTTGGTGATGGACATTAGTATTATGATAAGAAGGAAGCAGAGGTTAGTACGAGGCCGCCCGAGGATTAGGTGGGGCGCCTTGACTAAGGTTTCAGCCCAAGAGTTGGAAGGATGGTTGCCGACAATGGGAGCTTGGAGAAGTAGTGGGGACGCAAACACTATGTGGTCGACGACGCAGACTATATAAGGAAGGCGGCGAGAGAGGTGTTAGGGGTATCTTCAGGCCGCACCGGTGGCCACAAAGGAGACTGGTGGTGGAATGCAGTTGTACAAGGTAAAGTGGAAGCGAAGAAGGTGGCTTACCTGCGGTTAGTGGGGAGCACTGGCGAGGAGGAGAAGAGAGCGAACATTGCGAGATATAAGGTAGCTAGGAAGGAGGCAAAGATGGCAGTGACGGAGGCTAAGACGGCAACTTTTGCTCGTTTGTATGAGGAACTAGGGAACAAAGACGGGGAGAAGAAGTTACTCTGACTCGCTAAGGTGAGAGAGAGGACGACTCAAGCTCTGGACCAAGTGATGTGCATAAAAGATGATGACGGCAAAGTTTTGTTGGGGGATGACCAGATTAAGAGGAGATGGCAGACCTACTTTCATAAACTTCTAAATGAGGAAGGGGATCAGGATATTTTACTAGGTGAATTGAGGAATGCCGACAGCCCCCATGAACTAAATGATTGTAGGGACATTGAGGTCGATGAGGTCATGGAGGCAATAAGTAAGATGAGAAGGGGCAGAGCTACCGGACCAGATGAAATTCCGGTTGAGCTTTGGAGGTGTGTGGGTAGAGCAGGCTTGGAATGGCTTACTAAGTTGCTTAATGTTATATTCAAGACTAATAGGATGCTCGAAGAGTGGAAGTGGAGTACAATGGTCCCGTTGTATAAGAACAAAGGCGATATCCAGATCTGTAACAACTATAGGGGTATTAAATTACTAAGTCATACCATAAAAGTCTGGGAGAGAGTGGTAGAAATAAGAGTGCGAAGGACGGTGTCTATTTCAGACAACCAGTTCGGGTTCATGTCGGGGCGATCTACTATAGAAGCTATCCATCTTATTAGGAGGATGGTGGAACAATACAAGGATAAGAAGAAGGATCTCCACATGGTGTTTATCGATCTAGAGAAAGCGTACGACAGGGTTCCTAGGGAGGTCTTATGGAGATGCTTAGAGGCTAAAGGAGTCCCGGTTGCCTACATTAGGGCGATTAAGGACATGTATGATGGAGCTAAGACTCGGGTTAGGACAGCAGGAGGCGATTCCGATTATTTTCCGGTTATTACGGGGTTGCACCAAGGGTCTGCGTTCAGCCCTTTCCTATTTGCCCTGGTGATGGATGTTATAACGTATCATATTCAAGGGGAGGTGCCATGGTGCATGCTATTTGCTGATGACATAGTCCTAATCGACGAGACACGACGCGGCGTCAGCGAGAGGTTAGAGGTTTGGAGACATACCCTTGAGTCCAAAGGTTTCAGGTTGAGCAGGACGAAGACGGAATACCTTGAGTGCAAATTTGGGGCAGAGCCGACGGAAGCGGGAGTGGAAGTGAGGCTTGATTCTCAAGTCATCCCTAAGAGGGGTAGTTTCAAGTACCTGGGGTCGTTTATTCAGGGGTCCGGGGAGATCGACGAGGATGTCACACACCGTATAGGGGTGGGGTGGATGAAATGGAGGTTAGCGACGGGAGTCCTGTGTGACAAGAAAGTGCCACTGTTACTGAAAGGTAAATTTTATAGGGCAGTGGTTAGGCCTGCTATGTTGTATGGGACCGAGTGTTGGCCGGTGAAGATCTCACACATCCAGAGGATGAAAGTTGCAGAGATGAGGATGTTGAGGTGGATGTGCGGGCATACAAGGAAGGATAAGATTAGAAATGAAGATATTCGAGAGAAGGTGGGTGTGGCCCCCATGGAGGACAAGATGCGGGAAGCAAGACTCAGATGGTTCGGGCACATTCAGAGGAGGAACACTGATGCACCGGTGAGAAGGTGTGAGCGACTAGCTGTGGTGAGTACGAGGAGAGGTAGAGGGAGACCTAAGAAGTATTGGGGAGAGGTGATCAGGCAGGATATGACGCGACGTAGGATTACTGAGGACATGGCCCTAAACAGGGAATTATGGAGATCGAGCATTAAGGTTGTAGGTTAGGGGAAATTGTGATTATTATTTTTTTACAGCGCACTAGAGTGAGACTAGTCAGTTAGGAATTAGTCTTAGGATGCTATTGATCAGCTACTAATGATGGGCTTTATCTGTTGTTTATTAGTATACCTTACATCTTTCTCGTATTTCCTATATATCTTATATTGCTGTTACTTTGTTATTTTATGGTATTTATGTTATGTTATGGATTTTATGGTATTTTATGTTATTTTATTATGAGTCTATTGATAGTACTAATATAGTGTCTCTTGTTGCCTTCTTGAGCCGAGGGTCTCCTGGAAACAGCCTCTCTGTCCCTCGGGGTAGAGGTAAGGTCTGCGTACATATTACCCTCCCCAGATCCCACTTGTGCGATTCCACTGGGTTGTTGTTGTTGTTGTTGTTGTTGTATTTAAATTTTCCAATAACTAAAAAATAATATATATGAGATTAAATTATACTCCTATTCAATGAAAATATAAAATTTTAATATTAGTATAAGTTAACATGTTATGACATATTAAATATTTATTTTTTAAATTGCCAACGCAAACTTACTGTTGAGATTCATCTACGGTTGACTTTTTAGAAAAATGAGTAGTATTAAAATCTTATATTATCAGCAGATAAAATTTAACTCATTATTAAAGTATTTAGAACCTAGATTGTTCTTTGCAGATGTTTCGGTCTCTATATCAGTCTCTATCCCATTAAATGTTACAAATTGCAAATGTGGCTTTTTTCTCCTTCCCAAAAAAAAAAGCGTCAAATAGAAAATTAATCGGTCCACAGAAATTAAAAGCATTTGCTGGTCGAAAATTGGATAAAATTTAAATATTTTGGCGTACAGCCTATATCTTTCTAAATTTTAGCGTTGCTGATACGTTTGAGATTGATTCCTGCTCTGTAAAAATCAAAATTTCTCAACAAACATATCCAGCTTGGCATTTCTGGCCCGAGATTTATGGCTTGCATTTGCAACCACCCCCAACCAGAATTATTTTTTATGATTAAATGTACAAGTATATAATTGAAACAGAAAGAATGACGCGCTCAATGCACATGCATATCAAAAATAAAATATTAGAAATACATCAGTAAAATAACGTTTCAAACTTTTCTCGAAAGAAAATAAAAAAAGAAATGTAAAGATATACTAGTATTTTTCTAGTTGGAGAAGCGTTTTGTCTGATGCTATAGAAGTTAAACCCAGAAATAAGTAAGCGTTTCATTTC
This sequence comes from Nicotiana sylvestris, assembly GCF_000393655.2. Taxonomy (NCBI): domain Eukaryota; kingdom Viridiplantae; phylum Streptophyta; class Magnoliopsida; order Solanales; family Solanaceae; genus Nicotiana; species Nicotiana sylvestris. The sequence continues at coordinate 10,373,505 of NC_091058.1, forward strand.
TTCCTCAGTTCATTTTTACTGGTTTACAATAGACTTTGCACTCCCATTAAGAAATAATAAATAAAGTACATATTTTACTATAATACTCATAGTAATGATAGTATTTTAAAAAGTCTTGGCAAATGAATAGGTAATGATAAGGTTAAAACGGAAAAAGATTAAATTTCTCTTGATTTGCTAAAGACAAGTAAAAGTGAAAATACATTTTTATTATGCTAAACAAATAAAAGTAAACAAAGAGTATTTTTTTATTGATTGGGCTTATTCGCGTAGTTCAAAATAACTCAAATTTTTTGACGGTTTAAATTGACACTATATTCATGTTCAAATAGGTAAATTCAGTTACTTTTTAAAACAAAAACTAAATTTGACACTTCAGGTAGGTCATCATTCGCGTAACTGATAAAGTTACTGCCATGTGACCAGGAGATCACGGGTTCGAACTAGACCCTTAAAGTCGGACCCTTCCCCGGATCCCGCACATAAGGGAAGCTTAGTGCACCTGACTGTTTTTTTCTTCTTTTTTTTTTAATTTGACACCTCCGGACTGCTAGTGATGGATGCAAACTCTTATTGGCTTTTGGAGACTTATAAAGTCACAAGACGAAAATAGCAGCAAGGCTTTGGTCAAAACAGAACGGTTTCTCAGGTAGCAGTCAAAAAGAATTTGAAACCTTTAAACACATCTGGAAAAGTAGAGTGTGCAAAAGCACTGACAGAAACAACATGGGAATTCATTGGAAAAGACCAGCTTATAACGTTCATATCGCAAAATTACATCTCTCTTCTACGTTTTCAAGGACTATAAATCATAAATTACAACAAGTTATCGACATATTCTTAGGCAAAGAATCACAGTGTAGTCTTTCCCAGATCAATGTTCATTTACAATGCAAGAAATCACTGTAAGAAACCGAGTCCCAAATCCGAAAACCACCACATATTTATCGGCATCTGCATCGACAGATGTCCATCTCTGGTGGAACAATATAATATTTGTGCATATAATTCAATACTAGTATAAGTTACATGACTTCCATCAGATGTTTTCTTTTTCTTTCTAATCCAGTCTTCTCAGGAGATACTCAACTTGAACTTCCTTTGTCAATGGCATGATCCAGTCGCCGTACAATTCAGCAACTAGGCTTGGTTTTATTTTGTACACTGGGTCACCTCCATTTTCCGGTCCATTGATGTTAAATTCTTGTCCGTAAGTTCTGGTTTTCATTTCTACCCTCCTCGTGATAGCCTCTTCAACAGTAGGGTAGGTTAACAAATCCATCAGTCCGTTTCTGTCCTGGAGAATGATAGCCATCACAAAATAACAATATAAGTGCTCTTTGCGTATTTTTAACACAATTCACGAAGCAGAGAAATTAAGCATAAGTGAGCATATTAGGAAATGGATTACTTGTGCTCTTATGGCAGCCTTATAGACATCTGGTGAGGCTCGAAATTTTGCTTCAGCGACAAATTTCCCATAATGAATTCTCTTCGACAGGGCCTGCATATAGGGTTCCAGCAATCAGTAAATTCTAAATAATTGATTATTTTACTTAATTCTCAACTAATCACTTGCTTAAATAGGGAAAAATGATTTTGATAATCCAAAACAGTCCTAAATATGTTAAGTCTTATTTGAAATCTATATCACAAAAAGAATAAAAAATAATCAAGACCTTTAGAGGATTGAAACTCTGTGGTGGTCTTGGCATGGCAAGCAAAGCTTGAGCATATTATTCCTATTAAATTCTGAGTACAATAGAGGAAATTCAACTAGATTGAGCTTAAGCTTAGAAATATAAGTCCAATAAAGCTAACCCAGAAGGTATAGTTTGATTTTCCAGCTAGTTGCACCCTAATCAGACAATAAATCAAAAATATGAACTGCTGCTCCCAGATATGGTGCACTCAAAGGTATGGCCCAGCGGTCGATGAAGCTGGAATGACAAACATGGGACAATGGGACTCGGATTCCAGCAGAGGCAAAATAGCTCGGTGATCTCTTTTCATCTACCTAAGTGTTGTTGCTCAAAGTTACCCAATACTTGTACTGGTGGGAGGATGCAAGTACTCGATGAAATCTCGAGATGCACCCAAACATACTCCCCAGTCCCCCACCCCCCACCCCCACAACAACCCCCCCAAAAAAGGAGCTTTGTGATGTGGCTGGTTCTACTCATTCTAACAGATGATCTTGCACATGAGGACAGGGCAAGAAAGCTCTAACCATTTAGATGCACAGATTGCTCAGAACATTGCTGTGGCAGTTCACTTGTAACAGAGAAATATGGTATAAAACGGGAACTAAAGTGAAACACATTGTCGATGGGAGGGGATATGAAAAGCTATTCACAATCTATCTGGAATCCTATCATCAAATCAGCATTAAATTTTGAGATATTGTTTGGAATCGGAATGATCATTCTTCTACCACGGTGACACTTATTTCAAGGCCTTGAGTTCATCTTCTAACAGCATAGTTCCTATTGCCCTAAAAGACACTGGCTATTTGGACAGAAGATTTCACAGAGTTATGCTGATGTTTTTGGTCTAAGGAAAGGACTCGATAAAGCAAAGATCGAGGCCAGTTAGGGGACAGAAGGATTTGCAAATATATAAAATGTCAACAAGAATAGCCACGGAAAGCAATATAATTTCCAGTGCCTAATCTCAAGCTAGCTCTAATGAGACAGAGCTTAATAACACATACCTGCAAGCAAATAGTGTCACAAACTGCTGTAGATCCAAAATTACCATCGTCGCCTTCCTTTACTAATCTTGGGAGGAGATTCTTGAAATACATTTCCCATATTTTGACATTGATATTTATTGAATCAGCAACTGAATGCAGAACCTTTACAAATAAATAAAATGTTTTACTCATGAGAGGATGGCCTAAATAAGAGCAGTAAATTGATGAAAAGGGTAAGGAAACAATACACAACTTATGATCCTACATTCGAAACAAAAAAAATCCTAAGTCTAGGACAACTGTATAGGTCCTTCCAATTAACAGGAACCAACACAGCCTACACAGAGGGCAGAGGAAGCATCCATTTCTGGGTATGTCCCTGCAGTCTGTACATGCGTAGATAGGAAAGAAATTTCTCTAGCTTTTCACAGCATAAATTAGCATCCAGTGCATCATTCTAGATATCTAATATCTGATGATTACAATATAGAAAACAGAAATGTGTATATGAATTATCAAATTCCATATCGAAAAAAACAGCACATCAGATTGTGACGAATACTGCACCTTTGGGAACTGCATGGGTGGCAACATTGGCTCGGGTAATTCTTTTGGGAAGAATGGGTGCTCATCAGGGCTTTTATATCTTCCAACCTATAAAGCTATCAATCAGAAAAATATGCAAAGAAAAGAGACACTCCTATACATGCATGCTTAGAATGAGAATACCTTAGCATGAAGCTTTTCAGTTTCTTTGACAATATATTCAACCAAAGAGCCATGAAACCCATCCATCAAAAAAACATCAGGATCATATGTCTCCGCATTGTAACAGTACTGAGCTCTCTCCACAAGGCTGAATATTATGCTATCTTCTTGTCGAATTAAAGAGTTCCTTATACCATCAAGAGTGTAACTCTCCGTCTCATCTATTCTCTTCTTTGGCCCAAGTCTGGAAACAAAGCAAGACACATCACAATACTTATTTCCTGAGTTGTAAGCAAAGCATTAGAGCTGTTTAATATGAAATTAGGTAATGCCCACCCATGTCCATCTCACCACACTACAAAAAGACATTTCTTAAAGATGCAAGACACAATGCCACAATCTCATTCAGCACAGTGCAACCTAGAGATGAGCAGAACGAAGATTTTCACTGTTGTCCTCAAATATGCTACAATATTTTCATTTAGCTTAAAGGGGATTTCTTCATTAAATCTTTTTTTTAATAACCGTGTTGTCTGAGCCAACTTGCGTGGACTTAGTCTAATTCTACAGGATACCTGCTACCTCCCACCAGCAACTAACAGGTACCAGGTAACTCTGTCCACCAAGACTTGAACAGATTGGAAGAAATCATCTAGTTTTTTGCCTATGGTGGGATTTGAACCTGGAGCTTATGTTCTCAGCCCATTTCATTGACCAATAGGACACACCTTTGGACAGGGGCGGAGCCAATGTATAAGTTACGGGTTAACCCAGTAATTTTGGTTCAAACCCTGCATTTGTGTTAAAAAATCAATTAAATATTTATAAATTGTTGATTTAGAACCCAGTAGCTCAAAATAATTAAATTTTTGAACCCATAAACTTCAAATCCTGGCTTCGCCTCTGCCTTTGGATGCAATTTTTCATTAAATCTTTTGAAGGTGCTTGAAAGTCCTTTTACTTATCGCATAATCCACTCTACTACTTGCAAGCCTTGACACTCGGATGAAAGGAATATCTTCTTAATAAAAGCCTGACTTTTATCAATTTGAGATGCCTGATTGTTTCAATTTCCCTAATAGACAGTATGACTTTTATGCCTGGAGGCAACTTGATCTTATGTTCCTTAGATATCCAGCTTATCTGCCACATTCAATATCATTTTCATCTTCCTCCTTTATTATTTATGTTTTTAACAACCTATTATTGGAAAAACTTAGTGATCCGAAGGTTGAACTCCATTTAGATGTCTAATAATTCTAATGTTTACAACTATGTGGCCCAAAGGCTCCAACAATTAGGCACACAAGTTTGCGCCATGTCTCCAGCATGCTATGTATTTTCCAAGAAAACACACAACAAAGGAGGAAGACTGGGAAACGGTTGACTACATCACGGGATAAGCCTGATAATGATTCAAAAGCTTCACATTCACTGGGGACTTTTCTTGCATTGCTAATGTAGATAACATAAATTATTAAGAAGGCTCAATGAATTGGGATTTCTCTATTGATCCAGGTCATGTCGGGGAAAGTGGATCAATTAAAACCATTGCTACCAATTGCAGCAAAACCATGGCAATAGTAGAAATGCTGGTCAAATCAAACCGATAAGGGAAATTTTTGATTGAGCAACCATAAACGTGATTATAAACACTTCAAAATCAAAATTTAAGAATAACTCACGAGACAATTGGCATAGTGCGCCAAAACTCACGAATTTTAATGGAACTAACACATGGACGAAACAAAGATGTCAGCGCAAAGCGTAACCTAAGAAGGGAAAAAGGAAGTGAATATCCCAATTCAGTAGCATAAAAGTTTAGATTCCACTGTTAAGCAAATTTCAACACCCTAATGTGAAATAGCCTTACAAAACTACGCAAACATCTAGGTAAATTTGATAGAAAGCATGCAAAAATAGCAGAACCCAGAACATAAATTCACTGTGGCATTAACCTAAACGCATTGCAGAGCATTTAAACATTGAATTTTTCAAGAACGTGTTCCTCTAAATTGTACATGATCCTTCAAATAACAAAGTAGAATTGGAAGTTAAGAAAAAAAAATTGAAGCTTCATCAAGGTGATTTCATATGGGAAGCTTGCAAAAAGCAGAACCCAGAAATTAAATTCACTGAGGCATTAACCTAAACACATGCAGAGCTAATAAAGATTTAAATATTTCAAGAACGCATTCCCCTATAAAGTGCACATGATGCTTCAAAAATAAAAGTAGAAAAAGGAAGTTAAAGGAGTAAAGATTGTAGCTTTTTTACCCAAGAGAAGTAGCAGAAGCTTGAAGGGGACGAATAGTAATGGTACTAGTTGAATTGGGTAATTGAAACTTACAAAAATTTGACCATTTTTGACGGGGTAAAAGGGTACTGTGTTTTGAAGAATTGGTACTTGTTAAGGAAGGAGAAGGGAGTTTTAACAATTGGGCTTCCATTACAAAGAGTGGAAATGAAGAAAGAGGAGAGATAGGTGGATTTGGCTGCGAATGGCGTCTGGTTAAGGCAAGTAAAGTACGTAGTTAAAAGACCCCTTTTGAATTGTGAGTGTTAGGTGAGTTTTATTTGGCTGTACGTAGGATTGTGGGGTCCAATGGGTTTGGTGTGGTGGTAGGTGTCTCACGCTATATCCTCCTACTACTTGGTTTGGTGTTTTGAATTAAGTTTTTTCCAAAAATAAATAAATAAATATCAGCCTTTTAAAAAAAAGGTTCTGCAAATTTTTGGTAGGTTTTGGAAAAATTTAAGCTGATATTATTTTAGTTTTTGAACAACATTTTGCTCCGATGTTAGAAAAACAGGAGTCTATCCCTTGACGTCTGGTTGTTGCTTTCCTTCAAGCTTTCTAATTACAGTACTTACTGTTAATTGTGTATTTTTACTCAGATTTTCTGATTGATATGCTTGTTGTTATTCTTCTTTTTATCTTTTGCAAGCGTAGAGTCTATCGAAAACAGTATTTCTACTATCTTGAAAGTAGGGGTAAGATTTGCATACAATCTACTCTCCTCAGACCCCACTAATGGGATCCCACTAGATTGTTGTTGTTGTTGTTAGAAAAAGTAAATTATTTTTTACAGATTGATTTTTTAAACTTTTTCTAATAGTTTATTAGGCCAAGCGAAAAATTAGAAGTGTGTTTTTTTTTTTTTTTAGAAAAATATTTATTTTAAAGAATTAAAGATTTTGGTCAAGTTCTTAGAAAAAAATATATTATCCTAATTAGCAGTAGAATTAGATTAAATTTTAGAGAAAAAATTATCCAACATAAGAAAATTAGGATGAGATGGTCTCCTATATATCATCAAAATAAACAAATTTTGAAAACTTAGACAAGAAGGTCCTAAATTGGAAAAGTCATAAGTAACAGCTCACAATTTGGAAATTCAGCACCTACTAGTACTACTTAGCTCACAAATTCGTCCTATTTTTAATATTTGTTTTGATATAATATTAAATAGAGACGAAACTTATACGAACCGACAATGACCAATAAGAATTCATACAATCGATCCAATTTGAGGTAATTATTGTTTGTTTGTTCTGCCTCCTCACCCCAAAGGTCAGTGCTTTATGAACTATTCAACTTTGTTTAATTAGTAATTAATGGATAACAAGGACGGAACAGGAAATAAAAAGTGTATAGGTCAAAATTTGTCCACAGTAGCCGACCCAGCTAAAACTCAGCCTAAGGGGCGGGATAGCGAGGATTATCATGACCTACTCCGGCCTAGGTACCTACAGTACACAGTAAGTTAAAAGACAATACTTAAGTAACGATAAAAAGGCCATAGCGTGAAGGCTAGGGCTGTGCATTTGGATCGGATATCCGAAATCCGATCCGATCCACTCTATTTCGGATTTTCGGATTTCAAATTTCGGATTTTCGGATTGAATACGGATTGTGTTTTATGAAATTTCGGATTTTCGGATTGGATTCGGATTGGTATGATTTTAATCCGATCCGATCCGATATCCGAAATTATATGTACCTATATAAATACACACTAAAATTTTAGGGTTATGCTTATTCATTTTTCACACACCCCCTCACTCACTTAGATTTTTCCGCCTCTCTTGCACCTCTCTTCTCTTTAGTGAAGACTAAAAGAGTCTCAATGACTCAAACTTCCGATTTTACTTTGATTTTATGTCTCTTTCTTCCGCCTCTCTTCTCTTCTCTTCTGTCTTTTATGTCTATTTCATGTTCTATTCTTCAACTTTTGATTTTATTTTGATTTTTTTGTTTGTTTTGGTAGATGGAAGATGAGATAGAGACACCGAATGAACTTTAAATTGTTGAAATTTTTTGTGACAATCCGATCCGACAATCCGAAAAATTATCCGATCCAAAGTTTAAAATCCGATCCAATCCAATGTTAATTCGGATTGCCCTTTTCAGAATCCGAAATCCGAAATCCGAATCCGAAATAGACTAAATCCGATCCAATCTGATCCGTGCACAGCCCTAGTGAAGGCATACCGACTGAAGAAGATAGCCATGGTCTCAAAACTATATATAGGGGATGAATTCTCAAAGAAAGGGGCGGGGGGGGGGGGGGCTTTTTTGTTTTTCTCCCTCTATTCATGAATGAAAGGTTTATTATGCTTGATTAAGATTGACCTTATCATTATAATTAGTTGTTTTAATCGTAAAAGGTTTTGAGGTTAAACAGAAAGTTCAAAACTTGATCAGTTTACTTTTCGTTTTTCTTAGAGGAAATTATTGAGGATTTGAAGTGCTTTTATGAAGAATCTAAAGTCTTTGGAAACGTGACTAGGTCAGTGGTGTATTCCGACGAGGATGGGATAGCTTTGGTGGTCAGTACGTATGCGAATATTACATTTTCTTCTGATATAAATAACCTCATTTCTTTTTATTCCTTGCTTTTTTCTTGAAAAAGAAAAAGTGAGGATTAAGAATAAAAAATATGGCGGTTTTGTACTTAATCGAGAACTAATAAATTCTTCTCATGACTAGGATTGGTGCAAGGAGCTTTCGTTTCATTTTCATCTTCCTCTTTAACAAAGAAAAAGAGAAAGTTTCGTGATGTGTCAAGAAACTTATGACACTAATTTCACGACGCATAAACTTTTCGTTAATACAGAAGTACCCACTGGCAAGGGCAGGACTCATGTGGTAGGTGGCTTTCCTGGAGGAGAAAAATCACATAATTCGTGCTAAAAATTCTCAAATTATATACAACTATGTTATTTACTATAAGCATACGATGAACTATGTTTATAGTATCCGTTAATCAAAATTCCTCCAGTAAAAGTGACATAATTCTTAAAAATTCCGTATGATCTAAAATCAATCAAGCATATAACTGATGCAAATTTTCTGATTAAAGAAAACTCGATTTACATATTACAAATATGGGATTCTTCACATTTGATGGAAGAAAGGTCATAGTCGATATTAGTTGAAACCAGATTAGTCAATGCCATAAACAGTGACCCCAAATTAAAAGTTATCATTATTGCTGCTCTAAGTTAAAAGATAACTTCCCCTCCCAATAATCAGTCTCCTCTTACCAAGAAAATTTCAGGTTTCCTCCTTGACCGAAAGGATTAAAAACTATGCGCATAGTATTAGGTCTCTCCTTCTCGTAACTTTCCTGTTCAAAAGATGTAATAATAATGCAAAACTTACTCATAAAGATCCTAGCACAGGACAACAAAAGAAATGGATTTAGTTGAGGAAACAACAGTCCCAAGAAAGAATCAAAACTCTTGGCACGAAAAAGTGCTCTCATTGTGATGCAGCATCAGCATTTGGACTCCTACCTTTATAGATAACCATTTACTTGATATTGAAAAGCAAGTCAGGAGCAAAAGATTTCCTAGTGGATGCCTGGTATGTTTGACTCAAAAGATATCGAAACCTTTTTGGGCAAATTAATCAAAGAAGATGATGGGGTAAATCTTAGTCAGACATAATTAATTCCAGATCAAAGAACTAGCAGTATGGATCGCATGTAAGATAAAAGAAATATAAATGATCTTATTGAGATTCAATATTGTATCTTCCATCGATCAATGGGGAGACAGCTTTACATATTTTCCTAGAGATCACTTCTTCTCTCTCAAGAATACAAGAAGAGAGCTTTTTAGCTTCAGAGAGAGATAGGAGGAGCCGCCCATTTATTGAAAGCTTTCCCTTACTATATATAGTCGAGGCACCCTTGCCCTTTGCTTGGACCGACGTCTGCCTGCCTCCAATGTGTCTTGGCCGTCCCTTTAAGTGCTGCTCCTTCCGGCTTGACGGATGTCGGGAAAAGGTTGTAGAGTGGGCTATGTTATCTTTCACTGCTCGGTCCCTTAGGTGGGATGTTGATCAGTTCGATCGTGACGGTCAGATTTTGACCAATACACTGTACACTAAGTATTTCCTTCTGCAACATTTTTGTGCATGTTCGACCTTTCTCACGTTTCTATCAACATTCTTGCTTTCCTGCCTTGAACATCCACGTTCAGTTTATAACCAATTCTGAAATTCAATGGCCTATATTAAGCGGGATAGAGGAGCAATTTTCACTTGTGGCTATCACATATCTCCACATTTTTTCATTCTTTTTAATAGTACTAGTCTTTATGTACGTGCCTCGCACGTATAACAATAGGTGTCACACCTCCTTTTTGCGCGCCTACCCCGAAGGATAAATGCGTGAGAGAGTTTTTCCAATTTAAGTGACAATATTCGAAATGGAATTATTTATTTAATTCAGATCGCCACTTGGGAAAGGTTTGACTTTTGGTGTCCCAAGTCACCGGTTTATCTTGAATCCCAATTCGAGGAAAATATTCGACTTTCCAAATGAAGTATGAGAACCAGAAATTCTAAGTAAGGAATTCTGTTGACCCGAGGGAAGGTGTTAGGCATCTCCGAATCCCGTGGTTCTAGCACGGTCGCTTAAATTGTTATAATGGCTAAATATCTGATTTTAATACATGTTATAACTTGTATGCTTTTATTAGGTTTAAACCGCTTTTATTATTATTTATTTATTATGGAATTGCAACGTCGAGAAAATGCATTTCGAACCACGTCACAATCAATGTGCTCGTGGTTGTTAATACATTCCGACTCCGTTGAGATTTGGATTTGGGTCATATAAATGCGCACCCGAATTTAAGAATGTAATTTAATTAAATCGCGCCTAAAGAGTCTAACGCGTTATTATCTTTGGGGAAGGCAATGAAATTCACTAAACAGTCCATCCCAAATTCTAAGTATTTTATTATGAACAATTATTGATAGCCCCGCAATTTGTATTTTTGTTTGGCAAGGCACGCCTCATTTTTATTTTAAAAGGATCGACCTATAGTGACTATGTTTTCTATTCCGTTCGTATCTATAATGAAAGAAAAAGAGTTCTAACTTATTTACATGCTCACGAGTTATTACAGTTGAGTTTCGAAAGTGAGTCGTTTAAAAAGTTTACATGGGCAGCGCATAGAATGTTCTAAATACAGACCGTAAAAGAAAGAAAAGACTACATTAAACTACAGCTTCAAATCTTTCCCACTTTTTACATTCATGCTTCGAGTAGCTTACAAGATGTACCAGTGTATCAGTTTGTGTACCTCGTATTTGGAAAGCAAGGAAAGAAGATGAAGATCAGTGGAAGCAGCAGTAGCGTAAATACACAGCAACAAACAGGTTCAGCAACACAACAAAACCAGTAACGACCAGTGGAATAACCCAGTAACAGATTGAAAACCAGCATTACCAGAATGCAATCGCAGTTAAAGCAGAAGAGAAACGGATACAAGATGCAGTAGTTTACTGATTTTTAAATAACACTAAAGGAAAAGCAGCCTGAAATTATTCAAGTAAAAGTTCAGCTTGTTTTTCTCTTTTAATCTCAAATTCTGATTTCTCAAAATTCAGTCAACTCTCTCAACTCTTTCCTCTATCTTCTTCAAAGTCTCCCCTTTACAATGTGTAAAATGATTCTATTTATAACCAAGACTCTTGTCTTGAACCACTAACCCGAAATATTCCCATAATTCCATGTCTTGCCCCCACTACTTAATGTTTTTCTTATTTAATTCCCTTGTTCCCCATGCCTACATGTTTTGTCCTCCACTATATTAAACAAATACATTATTCCCACTCCATTATGTCTTGTCCCCCACTATATTAAACAAATACATTATTCTCACTCCATTATGTCTTGTCCCCCACTATATTAAACAAATGCATTATTCCCACTCCATTATGTCTTGTCCCCCACCATGTACTATTATAATATTATTAATGCCTAGTGGACGGAGCACTCAGATTAAATAATTGTTCAAATTTTCAATTCCAAAAATACCCCTCCGAACTTATTGAAATTACCATTTTACCCCTGAAAATACTGCAATTTACCATTCTAACCCATCAGCTATATCCAATCCGCCTAATCAATTCTAACCAAAATACAACAGTTATAACCAATTCCTAAACAAATTCAAACAACAAATTCAAACTAAATGATGAACAGCAAAGAAACAAACTGGAATTACTTTGACTGAACAATATTTTTATTTTATTTTTTTTCTTTTAACAACAAACCTACTTTCAGATTCAACAACAATAACAAACAAGAACACTAAACTCAAAAAATCAATTGATCTTCAAATTAAATCTAACAACATTATAACCAACACACTTCCATATTAAAACTAAACAAGAACAAATGCATAAAAACAAACTTAAGAAATAATCAAGAAATGAATCAAACATATACTGATTTCAAATCCGAAAATATCAAACAAGATACGGACAGAACTGAAACTTAAACCAACTAACCGGATCGGAACAACGACGAACTCGAACGGAAACAAATCTGCCCGAAAACTTTGAAACCAACATAACTCGAATCTGCCCGGAAAATAACTCGACGAATAGGAACGCAGCAGTGACGGTGCTGGTTCGTTTGTTTCGACAAGAAGAAGAACGAAGCAACATCAACAAATGCTGCTCAACTGGACAGGCAGTAGCAACCATGGTCGTCGAGAAGATGAAGCAGCAGGGATGTTTGGAGACGACGGGTTGACGACGAGGAGATGAAGCTGGGGGACTACTGTTTCAGGTCGTGGGGTAGATGCTGGACGGATCAGTAGGGTCTTTACTGGACGTGCTGGGGGTTGGGGGATGATGTTATTGGAGGTCGTTCATGGCTGGTTTGAAAGCAGCGGAAGCGACGGGGTTGTGTGTGTGTGTGTGTGTGTTGTGAGCACGTAATTTTTGCCTTACGAAAAACTACTCCAAAATAAATCAAAAAATAAAATGAATTTCTTTTACTGTGTAATTTCTGAATTTTTGCGTGGTGTTAAATATTTGTTTATGTCCGTAAAATGTTTGTTTTGTTATAATTAAACAAAATAAAAATAAAAGTACATGTCTCATGTATATCTAGGATTTAAGTACGCATTTAATTAAGTTAATTTAAATAAAATCACAAAAATATGCATTAATTCTATTTCAAATGTTTCATTGTTTGATTGATGTTTTGTCTATGTGTTAAATAATTATTGTAGATTGATTAATATATTTTTGAGAAGTTAAAATTATATTATAGTTAATATTATTGTAATTTTGATTTTTTTTATTAGGATTTTTTTTAATAAAATCAGAAAATAAAAAAAATTGCATACAAGTTATAAGATTTGGACCTGGATTAAAATCCAGGCCCAAATCAATTGAATCCCTTTCACAGCCCCATCCAAAACAGCCCTGTCCGGTCCAATTCAAAGCCAGAACCAAACGACGTCGTTTGGTCATCTCTCATCAAGGGCCGTTGGATTAAATCCAACCAACGGCCAAGATCTCATCACCCGAACCCAAGACCCTTACCCGATCCATTGACCCGGTTCAACCCGTCCCCCAACTTAAACCAAACGACATCGTTTGGTTAAGTGAATAGATCCTAGCCCTCCATTCTAATTGATCCAACGGACGATACTAATCCACCCTACCCCTATATAAATCCCAAACCTTACCCAGCCCCTAACTGAACACCCCCCTCTCCGCTCCTGTTCATCATCGTTCCAAACAGACCCCTAACCCTAGCCGCCCCTATTCCCCTTCGCCTGAAACCTGGCGGCATCAACGCCGTCGGTCACCAACTTAACACCCTAGGACCTCCTGAACCTCCCCTACACTAATCCAACCTTAGTTTCCTTCGAATCAGGCCACAACTCTTCGAATCTTAAATCGAAGGTTGGCCTGAAAACTTGATCTAAACCAATCAGCCCCAAATTAACACCATGGCTTCCCCTAGTCATCCTAAGTATGGATCTGTTGGTTGTTAGGTTCGAATCCGTTCGGAACTTCTCGAATCTTCTTTTGAAGATTCGGACCAAACAAAAAGTTACCCAGATCTGTTTCAAACTCACACCAGTTACCCTCCTGGCCTCCCTCGTGCCTAGAATATTTTTGGTTCTTCTCGAATCTGACCAGAAATGGTTAAATCCCAAATCGAGTTTTTAAGAAACCTAAAAAATACCAAACTTCCGGATTCGGTTCAGATTATGATGAAGATTGAGGTTTAATCGACCTTAGTCGAAGTATTTTCAGTGGAAAATACTTCGACTAAGGTCAGTTTGATTTCAAACAAAAAAATCCGAAATCCAAGTTGAGTTCGAGTCAGAATTTAATTAAAGTTCAGAGGTATTTTTCTATTTATTTTTGTGTATTCTACGTGTATTGTTGTCCGTATTAATAGCTTGTTAATTTTTCATCAATTCTGTCATTTCTGTCTATTTGATCCGAATGTAAATTGTTTCTGTTGGTTGCGGTTATTTACAATATGTGTAATCGACTCGATTAAGTTCGTCGATTAGTTATATTACGAATTTTTTCATTTCTGAAAATGTTGACTAAAACAGTCTGCTTCTATTTTAGACTAGTTATTGACAAATGTTGTAAATAGTCAATTGATTAATGCTCGTCAATTAAATCATGATTGTCTGTGAATCAGTGAATTCAAATGTATGTTGTATATGTTATTGTCTGAACATTAAAAGTTTCAGGGCATTGTCAGCATTGACAATGATCCTGTGTGTGTTTGATTTTGGTTTAATGTTAAGTCCAGTCTGAATGATTTTGATAATTTCAGAAATATGCTGTTATGATGTTAGTTCTGAATTCAGTGTTGTAATGTCCAGTTTGAATTCCAGTTTACAAAAGTTGGTCAAATACAATTGTGTTTAGGAGGTTAATAGGATTGATTTAGCTGTAAATCAGAAAGATAACTGAGTCTGTACAGATTTTAGAATATGTTTTGCTGAAGGTTCTGATTTTTCAGTAATAACATTAGGACTTCAGGGGCACTTATGGGAATGAAACAGTAAAAACAGGGTGTTAGTACTAGTATATTATAATGTAATGTTAGTTGCTATTAGTTAATAATACTAATGGGGAACAAGGGATAATGGGCTGCTGAAAATCAGGGAAAAGGTTTTACATAATGGGATTTTCTGTTTTTTTAAAAAAAGAAGAAGGGGGTCCAAGAAGCACTTAAATTGCCTAGGACCAGCCCTGTATAAATACAGGAGCTGGACAGACAGTTAAAGAGGGCAAAATTTTTGAGTGAGAAAAAAAAGAGAATTTTTGAGTGAGGAAGAGAGAATTTTAAGAGAGAGTTTTGCATGCAGAATTTAGGAGAGTCTTTGAGGAATTTTCAGAAAAAACTGGAAGAAAGTTTAAGAGTTCCTTTTGAAGAAATTTTAGGAAAATTGAGAGGGAGTTTCAGATTTTAGGATCAGTTTTCAGAAGAGGAGAGTTTGAGAGATTTTAAAAGAGGAAAAAGAAACAGAAAAGGAACAAAAGAGCATTCACACACACACACAGATATACAACGGCAGAAAAACAGAAATCAGAAAAAATGGGATTTTGAAACTGAAAAGGAATTGAAATTTAAAATATTGTTTCTTTTGTTGAATTTGTTCAACCTTACTTGGTTCCATTGATTCAATTAATATTTGAAGTGTCCAGCTTTAAAAATAGTTGTACTGTGTATCTGTTTTCTTCGGATCCTCTTATTGCTCAAATTTGAGGGAATACTGGTATTTCGCTGTTTTTGTTACTGCTGCAACTGCTGAAACTTACTTCTTCTACCTTCATTTTCAGGTATATATATCCTTTTAAATTCTATGTTGGAAAGAGATTCAATATGGTGGATAAATGAAGATTGAATTGAAATTCTGTTTTTATCTGTCCAAATTCATCAATTTAAATCTCGTTTTTTTTATTTATTTTATGTTAGTTAATTAGTAGTGAATTCAATTTGATAGCTATGAGCTAATTGTCTTACTTCGAAAGTTCGTATAAAGATTTGTAATAACATTAGCTCATTATCTCATTAGTTTAATCATATTAAATTGTCGAAGTAGGGAATATGGTATGAATGTTGTTCATTATTTAAATTTTGTTGTTGGTTAAGTAAGAAGTGATGTAGAAGGGCCAAGATAACTATAGTAGTGATATTTTTTGTTACATAAGGTCAAGATGATGATGTCGATAAGATAATAGATGTGTGTATAAACTTTGGTGAAAGGTGACATGGTATAGCTTGTTACGATGTTTAAAATATTATGAAGGTTTACAACATATAACTAAGTTGCATATAAGGTAATTTTGTTGAATTGGCTTGTATAATAATTCCTTTCTTATAAACTCGAATGCCTATCTATCTTCTTAAAATAAATTAACCAAGTAATTAGGCCTATTAGATTAAAAGCAAGCATATAAGAATGAAAAAGATGTATAAGCATAAATTGCCACACTTCATATCAATGATAATTAGAAGTAGAATTTGCATTGAATAAATAATGAAAATTCTCGGAAAATATTTCCTTCCTTTATGAATCATTTATTTTCAGTTTCATATGCAATTTATTCTTTGGCATATATATATATATATGTCATATATGTTTAAAAATAGTACTAATCATGTTTTTATTCTGTTCTTTTGAACTTGAATAGTCTTGGATAAACATGTTATATGTGAAAATTCCATAATATCATTATAAATATGTCGCGCGATTAGGGATACGTTCGCGTACCCTGATTATATTTTTAAAAGCAAAAATTCGGATTATGCGTACGCGCAATTTCGAATGAATATTTAATAAAAGGATTTTTCTAAAGGCGTTAAATCAATTTCATAAAAAAACCGAGATGTACGGTTCGCTATTCAAGAAAAATAAATATTCTTGATTCAAAACAATCTCGGAGAAATGATTGCTTAAAATATTATCAAAAAATTATTGTGTACACGTACGCGTGACACAATTCCGCATTTTTAAATTTGTAACACGAATATACGTACGCGTAATTCGATTCGAAGAAGGGTCCTTAATCACGATAAGTATAAGCGGTAGTAAAATCAGATAACATCAATATATTTAATAAAATCAAGATGATTAAGCCAATAATAAAAACAGTTAAGCGACCGTGCTAGAACCACGGAATTCGGAAATGCCTAACACCTTCTTCCGGATTAACAGAATTCCTTACTCAGGATTTTTGGTTCGCAGAAAAATAAACAGAGTCATATTCTCCTCGATTCAGGGATTATAATTGGTGACTTGGGACGCCTCAAAATTCCCAGGTGGCGACTCTGAAACAAATAAACAAATCCCGTTTCGACTGTCCTTTAATTGGAGAAAACTCCACACGCGCCCCGCGGGCGCGGGAAAAGGGAGGTGCGACAGCTCTGGCGACTCTGCTGGGGACTTGCATGTTATTTTAACCCAGAACCATAGGTTCAGGGTTTAAAGAATTCGAGCTTAAAATATCTGTTTTTATTGGCTTTACTTACTATATAATTTTCAACTGTTTATATGCTAATATGCTAAATGTTTTTTTTACCGCTTTAATATTATTTGAATTGTGCATATATACAACTGCTACGAAACCCCCTTCTTTCTGAGTCTTCTGAATTTATGGTGTACACGTGCGCGTGACCCACCTTTCTGTTAAAGTCATACCAAATAAGACGGAGTTGGGACAAGTAACTAGGCCGGGCAGACTTTCGTGCTCCCGGTACGTTGCCCCCGCTTCGGCTCAAACTGTCCGTTTGGGTAAGCCAGGTTTAGAACAATCAACCTAAGGTTTTACACTTAGAATAACTCAGCCATGTACCGGATCCCTAGTAGGAACGAATATTTGCATCATATGCATTTGCCCTTGGAGACTCAACACAGGGGTTGGGTCTGTCTAGGACAGGTGAACCCAAAAAAATTAAAAGACCATCATGATGCATCCTACTTGCTACTTGTGCATTCATTTGCCTCGAACATGCTTGTTGACCAGTTTAAATAAAATCATGGTAAGAAGCAAGGAATAAAATGGGTTGCCTTAAAATTTTCGAAAAAATATAGTTTTAATTTTTTAAAAAAAATAAAAGAAAAAATTTCGAAAATGATTTTAGTATAAATTTTGACTTTATTAAAATTAAATTTCAGATACAAAATGAGCACCACACAAAGCCCCTCATCCACAAGTACGGAGGAATTTCTATGTCAGCTTCAAATGTGGTGGTATGATTTGGGCGAAGACAGTCAAAAATGGGTCGTCAAGCATTTGGGAAATCTCACGGACATTATGAAAGTTGAGCCTCGGGATGATCTGATTACGGCATTAGTAACTTTCTGGGACCCTGTTCACAATGTTTTCCGTTTCTCTGACTTCGAGCTTACTCCTACATTAGAGGAGGTAGCTGGCTATGTTGGTTTTGACGGAAGTTTAAGAAATCAAAGCTTGATATTCACAAAGGCTCCTTCAATACATCGATTCTTCGGTCTTCTGAACATCAGCAGTCAAATCAGGAAAAGCAATGTCATCAATGGATGTTGTTCCTTCAACTTTTTGTATTCCAGATTTGGAAAGTCAGATGGGTTCGAAATTCATGAGAAAGGCCTTACTAATAAGCAAAACAAAGACACTTGGCAGATACACCGACGATTTGCTTTCATGGTGGCTTTTCTAGGAGTCATGGTCTTCCCAAATAAAGAGCGAACAATTGATATTCGCACCGCAAAAATTGTGCAAATCCTCACCACTAAAGAAAATCACACCCTTGTCCCCATCATTCTGTCAGATATTTATCGGGCTTTGACTTTATGCAAATCAGGGGCGAAGGTTTTCGAAGGATGCAAAATTTTGTTGCAAATGTGGGTGATTGAACATCTCCAACAACAACCCAAGATCATACAGTATGGGTCGAACAGAGCTAATTGCATCGAGAGCTATGAGGAAAGAACAAAAAATTACCAAGCTCCAGAAGGGATAGAAGCATGGGTATCTCATCTAAAGGCTTTAACGGCAAATCAAATTGAATGGACTCTGGGATGGCTCCCGATGAGAGAAGTAATACATATGTCAACCTCAAATAGTTATCTACTACTATTGGGATTGAGAAGCATTCAGCCATATGCACCACTAAGAGTCCTAAGACAACTAGGGAGATATCAAATAGTTCCTGATGAGGAAGATTTGAGTATGCAAGTAATCGAATTACACCCAGAAGCCACTATTCCCGAAGCTCTACTTCAGCAGATGTGGAATGGGTGCCGATACTTGAAAAGTGATACTCAAGTCCTAGACGCTACCAAGGGTGAGATAAATCCTGGATATGCAAGGTGGTTCGAAAAGCGGTCCCGCGTGGATGATGTACCAGAACCTGAGCTAAAAAGGCCAACAAAAAGACCCCATGTTCAAAATTTCAATGATAAAATTCCAAGAACGGTTAATCTGGGGAGAAAAAGAAAAAGGGTACAAAGCCACTATCCATGCCCTAAAAGAAAATCTAAGAAGCCTCAGTTTGGAGAAAGATTTGCAAGAACAAGAAGCCAAAGGCGAGAAAAAAAGTCTAGCTTGTGAGAATGAAAATCTTCATGCTCGATTCCAAAAAATGAAAAGAGTCTCTGAAACGCCAAAGAGAAGCTGGAAAGATCAAAAAACCATCGCCAATCTCTTCGAAAAAATGCAAGATTTTGACTCCATTCTTGCAGAAAACGAAAGGGCATTGAGCAAAGCAAAAGAAAGGATCCAACAATTAAATGAAGAAGCCAGATCTAACAAGGAACGCCAGGATAGGCAATCCGAAAAAGACAAGGCTCAATTCAAGAAGGAAAAAGACTATTGGATGCGATCAGAAGACCAGCTTCGTGCACAACTAGAAGAGGCAAGAAGATGCAACAGAGAATACCAACAAGCAGACCTCGACAGGGAAAGATCACAAGCAAGATTAGAGCAGGCCAGACTCCGAGCTCTATTAGAATCAGCTTTAGATCGTGAAAACCGTGTCAGAGACATAGCCACCACTCGTCAGCAGCAATTGCAAGACCAAGACCAACGTCTCCAAGGTTTCAGGGCACAAATCCACGACTTGGCAGTCTTCACATCTCAAAGTTATGTAAACTGCCAAGGAATGGATTATGAAAGGTTTACAGAGCATGCGCCCACTTTTGCTCGTCATCTAGCAATGGAGTTGGAAAGGATGTATCGTACGCTGGGAGGCCATCCAGGTCAAGCCCCACATTGAGCAGATAATCCAATATTAGAGAACAAAAGTGGAAAGTGGGGCATTTTGTGAGATGTTATGAATTGTATCTTTTATTCTGATTTAAGTGTGTGTATTTCAAGCTATTTTCTTAAAGTTTTCGAATGTAATTCCATCTTTGTGTAATAAATAAACATGATTGACTTTGGTCCGAACTACGCAAGGTCTGATTCATGTTTGACATAATACATAGGCAATCTCTAAGAGTCGACCACCACGATAAAGATATCTATAGTAAATAAAAGCGAATGACAATTTTTCAATTTCAATAAAGCTGGGACGATACAAGCAACCGAGCGAATGCATAATAGAAAGGGATTATTTGTCTAGGAGCATTGCATCTCAACGTGTGATTATATATGTGTTAAACTCTCAAAACTAACAAGTTTGTTCATTTTCAGAATTCAACCAGTTAGTTTCTCTAAAGAGTATACTGGCATATTATCACTATCACACAAGATCAAAAGGACCAATACCCGAAAGTATGTCTATCCCAGATGTTGACACAAGTATGGAGATAGAAGAGATGGATGTCGGGAAAATGAAAGAAGAAATGCTTAAGCTCAAGCAGCAAATGGCAGAAATGTACCAAGCTTGGTCTACAGGACAGTTGCCCCCATCTTACCCAAATAACCCTGCTCCATCAATAATCCAAACTCAGGATAATATCACCACTGAATTATCCCCGAGTTTCCCCATTTATCAGCACTACCGAGGCACCACCTCTCAGACACCACAGTCTCCACCTCCAAAACCAGTTCCGTACCTTCCTCCACCTATGACTCCTGTTTTTGTAGCACCTCCCCCTGCTACATTTCACAAATCTCCTAGTGAGCCTACATTTCAGGCCCAAGACAACCAATATTACCCCCCGGAGCCCACCTTCAAAGCCTCCGAAATCAATTCACCTGCTCCTCGGTTTGATCTCCCAACCGAAATTGACAAGCCAGCCAAAAATGCTGAACAAGAAGAGATGTTCAGGAAGGTCAAAAGTCTAGAACAGTCGTTCCGAGACATGCGAGGATTAGGTGGGCAAGTCAGTGTAGCCTACAAAGATTTATGCTTATTCCCTAATGTACAATTGCCATTTGGCTTCAAGATGCCCAAATTTGACCTATACAGCGGGCACGGCGACCCAGTAGCCCACTTAAGGGGTTTCTGTAGCAAGATGCGAGGAGCTGGGGGAAAGGATGAATTATTGATGGCTTACTTCAGTCAAAGTCTAAGCGGATCAGCTTTGGAGTGGTATACACGCCAAGACCATGGAAGATGGTACACCTGGGATGACCTGGCACAGGCATTCGCATACCATTTCCAATACAATCTGGAAATCATCCCAGATCGATTATCTTTGACCAAATTTGAGAAGAAACACAATGAAAGTTTCAGAGAGTATGGTTTTCGGTGGAGAGAACAGGCAGCAAGAGTGGATCCTCCTATGAAGGAGAGCGAAATGGTAGACTACTTCCTCCAAGCCTTGGAACCAACTTACTACGCCCACTTGGTTTCAGCGGTTGGAAAATCATTCAACGAGGTAGTGAAAATGGGAGGTATGGTAGAAGAAGGCCTCAAGACAAACAAAATCATGAGCTATTCAGCAATTAAGGCAACTACTCAAGCTATTCAAGGCGGGGTAGGAGGAATCGGAAGAAAGAAGAGGGAGGAAGCAACCGTAGTTGATTCAGGAATTTGGCCAGGACCCAGGGGTTCACCGCTTTACTATAATCAGCAACGACCTCGCCAATCAGCTTACCACCATGATTCATCCCAACATTACTATCACCCTTCAGAGCCTCATTTCGCCATTAACCACGCTCAAGCATACAATCAGCCACCTGTTCACACCAATTGGCGTGCTCCTGTCACACCAAATACCTACCCCCGAGCTTATCCCGGACCAGGTTTCAGGCCTAGACCAGCATTCAGGGGAGAAAGGGAACAGAAAAAGAAAACTTACACTCCATTGGGAGAGTCTTACACTAGTCTGTTCCACAGGCTGAGACAGTTAGACATGTTGAGACCAATACAATCCAAGCTACCCAATCCTCCACCAAAGAATCTGGATTACACCATTAGCTGTGAATATTGCTCCGGTACACCAGGCCATGATACGGAGAAATGTTGGCATTTGAAAAATGCAATACAAGAGCTGATTGACACTAATAAAATCGAGGTTCAAACCCCCGAAGCTCCAAATATCAATAGAAATCCAATGCCAGCCCATCAAGAGGCTAATATGATAGAAATCATACAAGCTGATGGGGAGACAAAGAAGCCGTCACAAACTGTCATGATGATCAAGTCTCATGAAACCAAGCCAGATAAGCAGTTAATGGAGGAGAAGCCGGTATCTAAGCATAACAAGAATGGTGGTGAACCGTCTATGATAGTCGATGAGGGATCATCGAACAAAGTTGCCGCAAAACAAGAGAGGACAAAGGTGATAGTACCAGGGGTTGCTAACAAACCCGTCGTAATTGTGGAAGGAGCACGTACAGATCGAGTTATTATTGCACCTGTAATTCAGCTGCCAATCATCAACAACAAAGCCATCCCATGGAACTATGAACGGGTGACCGTAATGTACAAAGGCAAAGAAATCAAGGAAGAAGTGTGTGAGGTACAAGGCTTGACTCGTTCGGGAAGATGTTTTACTCCCGAAGAGCTGAGAAAAACTAAAAACAATCCAATGCCCACGAAGAAAGCTGTGACGGAAGAAGAGGCGGAGGAGTTTTTAAGAAAAATGAAGCTCCATGATTATTCTGTTGTGGATCAATTAAAGAAGACCCCCGCTCAAATTTCATTGTTGTCATTACTGATCCATTCAGAGGAACACCGTCTGGCATTGATGAAAATCCTGAATGAAGCTCATGTTCCTGAAAAGATCTCTGTAAATCATTTGGGCAAAATAGCCAACAGAATCTTTGAGACGAACAGGATTACATTTGCTGATGATGAATTACCTGTGGAAGGTACCGAGCACAACAGAGCTCTTTACCTCACCGTGAAATGTGAAAACTCCGTAGTAACCCGGGTATTGGTCGACAATGGGTCCAGTGCAAACATATGCCCTCTCTCCACTTTAAACAAATTAAAAATTAAAGAGGAGAGGATTCAAAAGAACAGTATCTGCGTACGAGGATTTGACGGTGGAAGTAGAGATTCATTTGGCGACATAGTGTTGGAACTAACTATAGGGCCAGTTGAATTCACAATGGAATTCCAAGTTTTGGACATGACTGTTTCTTACAACTTGTTGTTGGGTCGACCATGGATCCATGCTGCTAAAGTAGTCCCGTCAACATTACATCAGGTTGTCAAGTTTGAATGGGACCATCAAGAAATAGTCGTGCATGGGGAAGAAAATTTAAATGCTCACAACAGTACCATTGTACCAGTCGAGGGAGCAGAAATTGATCAAGGACCATGGGTATACCAAGTGTCAGACACAGTGTCGGTAGAGAAAGTTCCAGAGGGGAAACACCTTTCGAATCCAAAGATATCCTCTGCATCAGTCATGGTAGCTTATGAAATGCTGAAGAATGGCTTTATACCCGGCAAAGGTCTGGGCTTATCTCTGCAAGGAATTGTACAACCAGTATCTCTCCCCGAGAACTGGGGAACATTCGGTTTAGGGTTCACACCTACCGCCAATGACGTGATAAGGGCCAGGAAGTTGAAACACCAAGCATGGGTTCTTCCAAAACCAGTACCACAGCTGTCGAAGTCTTTTGTCAAGACCGGTGCTAAAAATCGCCCGATAACAACAATTCCTAAATCCCAGGTCAATCCTGAGGAGGAATTAATTGAAAGGTTCGAGAAATTGTTTAGTGATGTAAATATGCTGGAAGACGGAGAAGGGTGTAGCAACGCAGAAGTTCAATTCGTTGGACCAGAAACAAAGCTCAATAATTGGAAAGCCACTCCTCTCCCAATTCGAAAGGAGTCTTGGTAGTTTATTTTGATTTTCTTTCAGTTTGTTTGGGTTATTTCAAGGTTGTAATCCCAAAGTTTATCTTACAGTTTGTTTGAAGTGTGCAAACCTTGTTATCTTTCATCATCCAATAAAAAGCAGTTTCCTTTTTATTATCGTTCCTGATAGTTTTCTTTTCTTTTTCTTCTTTCCTATACAGTTCCTTTTACGCTGGCTCTAGTGATATGGCATGCATGAGGAATCCTCAGCCCAGTCTTAAAAATCAATCTGGTTCCGAAATAATAATTCAAGAAATATATTGTGATTATGAATCAGAATATGATGAAGATGAGGTTTTTGAAGAGATTAGTAAAGAGTTAATTCACTTTGAGGAAAAAATCAAACCTAACTTGAGTGATACCGAGGACATCAATATAGGGGACACGAGTAATATCCGAGAAACTAAAATAAGTGTCCATCTGGAGCCAAAGATCCGAGAGGAGTTAATTAAAGCACTCATAGAATTCAAAGATGTTTTTGCATGGTCGTATGACGACATGCCGGGCTTGAGCACTGATTTAGTGGTCCACAAATTGCCCACCGATCCAACAGTGCCTCCTGTCAAGCAGAGGCTGAGAAAATTCAAGCCTGAGATGAGTATGAGAATTAAGGAAGAAATCACCAAACAATTGGAAGCAAAGGTCATTCGAGTCACTCGATATCCTGTTTGGTTGGCTAATATCGTTCCTGTACCAAAGAAAGACGGCAAAATTAGAGTATGCGTCGACTATCGCAATCTCAACAAAGCAAGTCCAAAGGATAATTTCCCATTACCCAATATCCATATTTTGATCGACAATTGTGCCAAGCATGATATAGGGTCTTTCGTGGATTGTTATGCCGGATATCATCAAATTCTAATGGATGAAGAAGATGCAGAAAAGACGGCATTCATCACACCATGGGGAACTTATTGCTACCGGGTAATGCCATTCGGTTTAAAAAACGCCGGAGCAACCTATATGAGAGCAATGACCACAGTGTTTCATGATATGATACACAAGGAGATTGAGGTATACGTGGACGATGTGATCATAAAATCAAAGCATCAGGCCGACCACGTTGAGGATTTGAGGAAGTTCTTCTTAAGACTTCGCAGGTACAACCTCAAGCTTAACCCTGCCAAGTGCGCATTTGGAGTTCCATCCGGAAAGTTGCTGGGATTCATAGTCAGTCGACGAGGCATTGAGCTAGATCCGTCAAAGATCAAAGCCATCCAAGAACTGCCACCCCCAAGAAACAAAACTGAAGTAATGAGTTTGTTGGGAAGGTTAAATTATATCAGCAGGTTTATTGCTCAGCTCACAACAACCTGCGAGCCAATTTTCAAATTGTTAAAAAAGGATGCTGCAGTCAAATGGACCGATGAGTGTCAGGAAGCGTTCGATAAAATAAAAGGGTACTTATCAAACCCACCCGTGTTGGTCCCGCCAGAGCCAGGAAGACCTTTGATTCTTTACTTGACGGTTTTGGAAAATTCATTTGGTTGTGTATTGGGGCAGCATGACCTCACTGGCAGAAAAGAACAGGCCATCTACTACCTTAGCAAGAAGTTCACAGCTTATGAGGTTAAGTATACTCATCTGGAAAAGACATGTTGCGCCCTAACATGGGTAGCTCAAAAATTGAAACACTATTTGTCATCCTACACTACTTACCTCATTTCTCGTTTGGATCCCTTGAAATACATTTTTCAAAAGCCTATGCCAACGGGAAGACTTGCAAAGTGGCAGATATTGCTCACGGAATTCGACATCATCTATGTGACTAGAACTGCAATGAAGGCTCAAGCACTGGCCGATCATTTAGCCGAAAACCCGGTCGATGAGGAATATGAGCCGTTGAAGACTTATTTTCCTGATGAAGAAACAATGCATATCGACGAGGTGGAACAAATCGAAAAACCTGGCTGGAAACTTTTCTTTGATGGAGCCGCCAACATGAAAGGAGTCGGAATAGGAGCTGTAATCATTTCTGAAACAGGGCGTCACTATCCTGTTACGGCTCAATTGCGATTTTATTGCACCAATAATATGGCTGAATATGAAGCTTGCATTTTGGGGTTAAGGCTAGCTGCAGACATGGGTATCCGAGAAATCTTAGTCATGGGAGATTCGGATCTTTTGGTACATCAAATTCAAGGAGAATGGGAAACCCGAGACTTGAAGCTCATACCATACCGACAATGTCTACATGATCTTTGTCAGCGGTTTCAATCAGTGGAATTCCGACATATTCCAAGAATCCATAATGAGGTAGCCGATGCATTGGCTACCCTGGCATCAATGTTGCACCATCCGGACAAAGCTTATGTAGATCCGATACATATTCAAGTCCACGATCAACACGCTTATTGCAATATGGTTGAAGAAGAATTTGATGGTGAACCATGGTTCCACGACATCAAGGAGTATATCAGAATGGGAATATATCCCGCACAAGCCACAAGAGATCAAAAGAGGACCATTAGGCGATTAGCAAATGGATTCTTCTTGAGCGGAGGAGTTTTGTATAAAAGAACACCAGATCTTGGATTGTTAAGATGCATAGATGCCAGACAAGCTACAACTGTCATGTCTGAAGTACATTCAGGAGTTTGCGGACCCCACATGAGTGGATATGTGTTGGCAAAGAAAATCCTCCGAGCTGGTTACTATTGGCTTACCATGGAGAGAGATTGTATCAGTTTTGTACGCAAGTGTCATCAATGCCAAATACACGGAGATTTGATTCATTCTCCACCATCCGAGTTGCACACAATGTCGGCACCATGGCCTTTCGTTGCTTGGGGCATGGATGTGATCGGACCAATTGAACCGGCAGCATCCAATGGACACAGATTCATTCTGGTAGCTATTGATTATTTTACCAAATGGGTTGAGGCCAAGACATTCAAATCAGTAACCAAGAAAGCTGTGGTCGATTTTGTCCACTCAAATATCATATGTCGATTCGGAATCCCGAAGGTGATCATCACAGATAACGGTGCTAATCTTAACAACAACTTAATGAAAGAAGTATGTCAACAGTTTAAGATTACACATCGTAACTCTACCCCATATCGGCCCAAGGCGAATGGAGCAGTAGAAGCAGCCAACAAAAACATAAAGAAGATACTGCGGAAAATGGTAGAAGGTTCAAAACAATGGCATGAAAAATTACCCTTTGCATTATTGGGATACCGCACTACTGTTCGCACTTCAGTAGGAGCAACTCCTTATTTGTTGGTATACGGCACCGAAGCAGTAATTCCTGCAGAAATTGAGATTCCTTCCCTTCGGATCATTGCCGAAGCAAAGATTGATGATGATGAATGGGTCAAAACCCGTCTAGAACAGTTAAATTTGATTGATGAAAAACGATTGACCGCAGTATGCCATGGTCAATTATATCAAAGAAGAATAGAAAGAGCATACAACAAAAAGGTGCGTCCCCGGAAGTTCGAAGTAGGTCAGCATGTGCTGAAACGCATTCTTCCACATCAGGTTGAAGCAAAAGGCAAATTTGCTCCGAATTGGCAAGGACCATTCATTGTGACCAGAGTATTATCGAATGGTGCACTATGTTTAACAGATATTGAAGGCAAATGCATAGATATGGCGATCAATTCTGACGCGGTAAAGAGATATTATGCATAACTTTTGAATGTTTGTATTTAGCACTATTTCAAAGATTGAAATGACAAAGGCAATTTATTCTGCTGTCCAAACACTATACCATTTGCTTCCCCTTTGAGCCATACTTGTTTCTTTCCTAACCTCTCTTGGAATCAATAAAAAAAAAAAAAGAAAGAAAGATCAAAATCTTCATTATTATGTAATGAACTACGTTTGACCTGATTCCTCAAAGAAGGATACGTAGGCGCCTCACGGCTCGGTCATAGGGTGCACAACATGTACAATGTGCACGGAAAAGAAATATCAAGAGACCCCAATCAAGAGACTAGGGCAGGAATTGTATTGGAAATAAGAAAAGATTCCAAGAGTTGTAATTTTAAACCCATACCACAGCTATTTAGCTTTTAATACCTTTTCCATTCCTAACCTTATACCAAAAAGACCTTTCGATCAATCTTAGAAAAATGCTGATGCAAGCAAATGAAGTGGTACAAACAAGGAAAGAAAGTAAAAATGAGAGAGTCTTATAGGTGAAAACCCACACGGGCACCATAAGGCGACGGAAGTGGAAAGAAAGTAAAAATGAGAGAGTCTTATAGGTGAAAACCCACACGGGCACCATAAGGCGACGGAAGTGGAGAGAAAAGTAAAAATGAGAGAGTCTTATAGGTGAAAACCCGCACGGGCACCATAAGGCGACGGAAGTTGAGAGAAAAGTAAAATGAGAGAGTCTTATTGGTGAAAACTTTCGCAGGCACCATAAGGCGAAAGGGAAGTGGAGAAGTGAAAAATGAGGAATATTGATCAATGAAAACTCTTTGAGACAATTGAAAGGAGATTGATTGAAAGACTGGGTTGATTAATCCGAAATGCATACCCTGATCATTGGTACCAGTAATTCTAATCAGATAAGTCCTTTATTCCTTTTCCCACAGTCATCCAAAAATTGGATTTTTCTTTTCATTCTATAATTGTCGAAATCAGCGTATTTCGCTACTAATAATATTACTTTCTCTAAGCTTTGAGATAAATTTTATTCTAAACAAATAAGAAAAAATGTCAAGGTATACTACCAAGATCCAAGGCCACAAAATACGGCCACGAAAGGTGGGAGATAAAAGTACGGGTGTAAGAAAGATGAAATCAAAAGAGGATCAGCAAAGTCAAAAGAAGCATATGATTACAGTTGAAAGATTTTGAAGGAAAACACACAGAGGGAAATCCTATAGTCAAGGATCAATTATAAAGACAAAACAGTCTTTTCAATCATTCCAAGGCAATAAAGAAAGACGAAGAGAAACATCACCATCGGCAAGAATACCACAACCAGCCACCCTGCTTTAAACTAACGAAGTTTTCTTTGATTTAAAACAGGGGCAAATACAATATTTGTGTCTGGAAATACCTGGTAAAGAAAAGAAGAAGTCAGGCGTCCACCTGGAGAATGAGGACGAAAATTAAAAGAAGTCAGGCGTCCACCTGGAGAATGAGGATGAGAAAAGAAGAAGTCAGGCGTCCACCTGGAGAATAAGGACAAAGGATTGAAGAAATCAGGCGTCCACCTGGAGAATGAGGATAAAGAAAAAGTAGAAGTCAGGCATCCACCTGGAGAATGAGGACAAAGAATTGAAGAAGTCAGGCGTCCACCTGGAGAATAAGGACAAAGGATTGAAGAAATCAGGCGTCCACCTGGAGAATGAGGATAAAGAAAAAGTAGAAGTCAGGCATCCACCTGGAGAATGAGGACAAAGAATTGAAGAAATCAGGCGTCCACCTGGAGAATGAGGATGAGAAAAGAAGAAGTCAGGCATCCACCTGGAGAATGAGGACAAAGAATTGAAGAAATCAGGCATCCACCTGGAGAATGAGGATGAGAATTAAAGAAGTCAGGCATCCATATGGAGAATGAGGACAAAGAATTGAAGAAATCAGGCGTCCACCTGGAGAATAAGAATGAGAAAAGAAGAAATCAGGCGTCCACCTGGAGAATGAGGATGAGAATTAAAGAAATCAGGCGTCCACCTGGAGAATGAGGACAAAGAATTGAAGAAATCAGGCGTCCACCTGGAGAATGAGGATGAGAATTGAAGAAGTCAGGCGTCCACCTGGAGAATGAGGATGAGAATTAAAGAAATCAGGCGTCCACCTGGAGAATGAGGATGAGAATTAAAGAAGTCAGGCGTCCACCTGGAGAATGAGGATGAAGAAAGAATTAAAGCAGTCAAGACACCCACCTGAAGAACGAGGGAATACAATTGAAGTGTTGAAATCAAAAGCCCGCTCATATGATAAAGGAGCACACTTAGAATCAATAAAGCAGAGAAGTCCAACAGAATCCCCAGCAAGAAACAACAAGAGTTCCAAAAGGAATACGGAATAAGCCAAATGCCCAAGAGTCACCAAGATATCAAGACAACAAGAAACGCAAGGGCATGATCTAGATAAGATTTTTATAATTCATGTACCATAGTCTAATTTAGCTTTTTGTATTTCCTTTAAAGTAAGGTGTAATAAGGAGGTCAGCAAGCAGTAAAAACAGCACAGAGCAGCAGTAACATCACAGTCCCATGGTAGTCCCAGCTACCAAAAATTCCCGAACTACATTGACCTGATTCCTTTATAGCCAAGGATATGTAGGAAAACCTTTGAAGCAGAGGTTCGGTCAAATCTTTCAAAAAATGCTTCCCACGGAGTATTCGAACGGGCAAGAAATCGCTCGTGTCCGCTCACTTTATCTTTGTACGAAAACTCTTCAAGTTTCCGCACAAAGAGGGGCAGCTGTGAGCACGTAATTTTTGCCTTACGAAAAACTACTCCAAAATAAATCAAAAAATAAAATAAATTTCTTTTACTGTGTAATTTCTGAATTTTTGCGTGGTGTTAAATATTTGTTTATGTCCGTAAAATGTTTGTTTTGTTATAATTAAACAAAATAAAAATAAAAGTACATGTCTCATGTATATCTAGGATTTAAGTACGCATTTAATTAAGTTAATTTAAATAAAATCACAAAAATATGCATTAATTCTATTTCAAATGTTTCATTGTTTGATTGATGTTTTGTCTATGTGTTAAATAATTATTGTAGATTGATTAATATATTTTTGAGAAGTTAAAATTATATTATAGTTAATATTATTGTAATTTTGATTTTTTTTATTAGGATTTTTTTTTAATAAAATCAGAAAATAAAAAAAATTGCATACAAGTTATAAGATTTGGACCTGGATTAAAATCCAGGCCCAAATCAATTGAATCCCTTTCACAGCCCCATCCAAAACAGCCCTGTCCGGTCCAATTCAAAGCCAGAACCAAACGACGTCGTTTGGTCATCTCTCATCAAGGGCCGTTGGATTAAATCCAACCAACGGCCAAGATCTCATCACCCGAACCCAAGACCCTTACCCGATCCATTGACCCGGTTCAACCCGTCCCCCAACTTAAACCAAACGACATCGTTTGGTTAAGTGAATAGATCCTAGCCCTCCATTCTAATTGATCCAACGGACGATACTAATCCACCCTACCCCTATATAAATCCCAAACCTTACCCAGCCCCTAACTGAACACCCCCCTCTCCGCTCTTGTTCATCATCGTTCCAAACAGACCCCTAACCCTAGCCGTCCCTATTCCCCTTCGCCTGAAACCCGGCGGCATCAACGCCGCCGGTCACCAACTTAACACCCTAGGACCTCCTGAACCTCCCCTACACTAATCCAACCTTAGTTTCCTTCGAATCAGGCCACAACTCTTCGAATCTTAAATCGAAGGTTGGCCTGAAAACTTGATCTAAACCAATCAGCCCCAAATTAACACCATGGCTTCCCCTAGTCATCCTAAGTATGGATCTGTTGGTTGTTAGGTTCGAATCCGTTCGGAACTTCTCGAATCTTCTTTTGAAGATTCGGACCAAACAAAAATTTACCCAGATCTGTTTCAAACTCACACCAGTTACCCTCCTGGCCTCCCTCGTGCCTAGAATATCTTTGGTTCTTCTCGAATCTGACCAGAAATGGTTAAATCCCAAATCGAGTTTTTAAGAACCCTAAAAAATACCAAACTTCCGGATTCGGTTCAGATTATGATGAAGATTGAGGTTTAATCGACCTTATTCGAAGTATTTTCAGTGGAAAATACTTCGACTAAGGTTAGTTTGATTTCAAACAAAAAAATCCGAAGTCCAAGTTGAGTTCGAGTCAGAATTTAATTAAAGTTCAGAGGTATTTTTCTATTTATTTTTGTGTATTCTACGTGTATTGTTGTCCGTATTAATAGCTTGTTAATTTTTCATCAATTCTGTCATTTCTGTCTATTTGATCCGAATGTAAATTGTTTCTGTTGGTTGCGGTTATTTACAATATGTGTAATCGACTCGATTAAGTTCGTCGATTAGTTATATTACGAATTTTTTCATTTCTGAAAATGTTGACTAAAACAGTCTGCTTCTATTTTAGACTAGTTATTGACAAATGTTGTAAATAGTCAATTGATTAATGCTCGTCAATTAAATCATGATTGTCTGTGAATCAGTGAATTCAAATGTATGTTGTATATGTTATTGTCTGAACATTAAAAGTTTCAGGGCATTGTCAGCATTGACAATGATCCTGTGTGTGTTTGATTTTGGTTTAATGTTAAGTCCAGTCTGAATGATTTTGATAATTTCAGAAATATGCTGTTATGATGTTAGTTCTGAATTCAGTGTTGTAATGTCCAGTTTGAATTCCAGTTTACAAAAGTTGGTCAAATACAATTGTGTTTAGGAGGTTAATAGGATTGATTTAGCTGTAAATCAGAAAGATAACTGAGTCTGTACAGATTTTAGAATATGTTTTGCTGAAGGTTCTGATTTTTCAGTAATAACATTAGGACTTCAGGGGCACTTATGGGAATGAAACAGTAAAAACAAGGGTGTTAGTACTAGTATATTATAATGTAATGTTAGTTGCTATTAGTTAATAATACTAATGGGGAACAAGGGATAATGGGCTGCTGAAAATCAGGGAAAAGGTTTTACATAATGGGATTTTCTGTTTTTTTTAAAAAAGAAGAAGGGGGTCCAAGAAGCACTTAAATTGCCTAGGACCAGCCCTGTATAAATACAGGAGCTGGACAGACAGTTAAAGAGGGCAAAATTTTTGAGTGAGAAAAAAAAGAGAATTTTTGAGTGAGGAAGAGAGAATTTTAAGAGAGAGTTTTGCATGCAGAATTTAGGAGAGTCTTTGAGGAATTTTCAGAAAAAACTGGAAGAAAGTTTAAGAGTTCCTTTTGAAGAAATTTTAGGAAAATTGAGAGGGAGTTTCAGATTTTAGGATCAGTTTTCAGAAGAGGAGAGTTTGAGAGATTTTAAAAGAGGAAAAAGAAACAGAAAAGGAACAAAAGAGCATTCACACACACACACACAGATATACAACAACAGAAAAACAAAAATCAGAAAAAATGGGATTTTGAAACTGAAAAGGAATTGAAATTTGAAATATTGTTTCTTTTGTTGAATTTGTTCAACCTTACTTGGTTCCATTGATTCAATTAATATTTGAAGTGTCCAGCTTTAAAAATAGCTGTACTGTGTATCTGTTTTCTTCGGATCCTCTTATTGCTCAAATTTGAGGGAATACTGGTATTTCGCTGTTTTTGTTACTGCTGCAACTGCCTGCTGCAACTGCTGAAACTTACTTCTTCTACCTTCATTTTCAGGTATATATATCCTTTTAAATTCTATGTTGGAAAGAGATTCAATATGGTGGATAAATGAAGATTGAATTGAAATTCTGTTTTTATCTGTCCAAATTCATCAATTTAAATCTCGTTTTTTTATTTTTTTTTATTTTATGTTAGTTAATTAGTAGTGAATTCAATTTGATAGCTATGAGCTAATTGTCTTACTTCGAAAGTTCGTATAAAGATTTGTAATAACATTAGCTCATTATCTCATTAGTTTAATCATATTAAATTGTCGAAGTAGGGAATATGGTATGAATGTTGTTCATTATTTAAATTTTGTTGTTGGTTAAGTAAGAAGTGATGTAGAAGGGCCAAGATAACTATAGTAGTGATATTTTTTGTTACATAAGGTCAAGATGATGATGTCGATAAGATAATAGATGTGTGTATAAACTTTGGTGAAAGGTGACATGGTATAGCTTGTTACGATGTTTAAAATATTATGAAGGTTTACAACATATAACTAAGTTGCATATAAGGTAATTTTGTTGAATTGGCTTGTATAATAATTCCTTTCTTATAAACTCGAATGCCTATCTATCTTCTTAAAATAAATTAACCAAGTAATTAGGCCTATTAGATTAAAAGCAAGCATATAAGAATGAAAAAGATGTATAAGCATAAATTGCCACACTTCATATCAATGATAATTAGAAGTAGAATTTGCATTGAATAAATAATGAAAATTCTCGGAAAATATTTCCTTCCTTTATGAATCATTTATTTTCAGTTTCATATGCAATTTATTCTTTGGCATATATATATATATATGTCATATATGTTTAAAAATAGTACTAATCATGTTTTTATTCTGTTCTTTTGAACTTGAATAGTCTTGGATAAACATGTTATATGTGAAAATTCCATAATATCATTATAAATATGTCGCGCGATTAGGGATACGTTCGCGTACCCTGATTATATTTTTAAAAGCAAAAATTCGGATTATGCGTACGCGCAATTTCGAACGAATATTTAATAAAAGGATTTTTCTAAAGGCGTTAAATCAATTTCATAAAAAAACTGAGATGTACGGTTCGCTATTCAAGAAAAATAAATATTCTTGATTCAAAACAATCTCGGAGAAATGATTGCTTAATATATTATAAGAAATTATTGTGTACACGTACGCGTGACACAATTCCGCATTTTAATTTATAACACGAATATACGTACGCGTAATTTGATTCAAAGAAGGTTTCAATCGTAATAAGTAAAAGCGGTAGAAAAATCATGTAAATAAAAGTATTTAATAAAAATCAAGATAATTAAGCCAATAATAAAAACAGTTAAGCGACCGTGCTAGAACCACGGAATTCGGAAATGCCTAACACCTTCTTCCGGATTAACAGAATTCCTTACTCAGGATTTTTGGTTCGCAGAAAAATAAACAGAGTCATATTCTCCTCGATTCAGGGATTATAATTGGTGACTTGGGACGCCTCAAAATTCCCAGGTGGCGACTCTGAAACAAATAAACAAATCCCGTTTCGACTGTCCTTTAATTGGAGAAAACTCCACACGCGCCCCGCGGGCGCGAGAAAAGGGAGGTGCGACATGTGTGCGTTGAAAGAAATGGAGGATGGCAGTAGGGTGGTCCGACGAGGAAGGGAGGTCGTGGGGCAGCCATGGGAGGGGTCTTTTGGAAGCTTGAAGAAGAAAAGAAAGAGAGGGGGGCGGTTGGTTTCTTTTAGGTTTAGGGTTTGTTTTTGTGAAATGAAAGATAGGGAGATAGGGGTGTTGAGTCTTTGGGGTTATGGACTGGGTCGACCTGGTTTGAAATGGATCGGGTCGTAGGGAAAGGCTGGGCATTTGGTTTAAAATTTGAAGAAAAGGCCCAATCCGATTTCTTCTATTTTTGTTCTTTTCTATTTATTCAATTTCCTAAATAATAAAGCTAAAAATGCTAAGATTAAATTATAAAAACCCAAAATTATCTAAAAATACTAATTAGCTCCTAATAACAATTAACACACAATTAAATAGCAATTAACGATAAAGTCACACAATTTGGACTTTTAATGCTAAAAATGCAAAAATACATATTTTTATGATTTTTTCATTTTGTAAAACAAACTTAATTACTCCTAACTGTAGAATTAAATATTAAATGCAAATGCGACATATTTTTATTTTTTCTATTAATATAACAAATAAACATGCACAGACAAATGCAAACAATACAAGAAAAATAACACAAAATTCACAACAATTGTGAAAGAAACAAAATATTGTTTTATTTTTTTGGAATTTTTGGGAGTAATTCTCATATAGGGCAAAAATCACGTGCTTACAATTGTCCCTCTTTGTCCGAAAATACGAAGAGTTTTCGTGCAAAGATAAAGTGAGCGATTTTTGCCCATCCGAGTACTCCGTGTGAAGCCTTTTTTTGAAAGAGATTTGACCGAACCTTTGCTTCAAAGGTTTCCTACATATCCTGGGCTAAACAGGAATCAGTTCAATGTAGTTTGGGAAGTTTTGGTAGCTGGGACTACCATGACGCTGCGACTTTACTGTTAATGTTGT
This sequence comes from Nicotiana sylvestris, assembly GCF_000393655.2. Taxonomy (NCBI): domain Eukaryota; kingdom Viridiplantae; phylum Streptophyta; class Magnoliopsida; order Solanales; family Solanaceae; genus Nicotiana; species Nicotiana sylvestris. The sequence continues at coordinate 10,409,326 of NC_091058.1, forward strand.
TACTGCTGCTACTGCTCACTGACCTCCTTATTACGATAAAAAGAAAAATCAAAGCTAAGCTAGATATGCCTATCAACTACTAGTTACAAGATTCCTATCTATAATTCTTTCGCAACTTGATCTTGATTCTTAGCTGATTCTGCTTGTAGACTTCGATCTGAATCTTGATGCTCGCAAGTTGTAGGCGCTTGTTTATTTCTGCAGCATTGAGTGAAGCGGGATTGGCGGAGCTCGTGACTTCAATCAGATTTTGAGCGATCTACACTTGTTTGCTCCAATATTTGGGAACATCTTCTTTTGTTCTTTTCTTCCTTTCTTTATTCTGGATTGAGACTCACTCTGTAGGTCATCTTGATCCCTGTGCCTCGAGGTCAAACCTGCTCAGACAACAAAACAAACAAACGAAATAAATTTTTCTGCCCCAGTTTCACTAGGAAAATTTCGTGAGTTAATTGCCATAAAAATCTACAGAATTGATGAAGGGATTGGAAACCTCAAGTCTAAAAGGCGCAACTCAGGGATTGGAGCCCTAATGTCGGCTAAAGAAAAATCACTCAACTTAGGGATTGGAGCCCTAACGTCGGCTAAAGGAAAATTGCTCAACTCAGGGATTGGAGCCCTAATGTCGGCTAAAGGAAACTTGCTCAACTCAGGGATTGGCGCCCTAATGTCGGCTAAAAGAAAATTGCTCAACTCAGGGATTGGAGCCCTAATGTCGGCTAAAGAAAAATTGTTCAACTCAGGGATTGGGGTCCTAATGTCGGCTAAAAGAAAATTGCTCAACTCAGGGATTGGAGCTCTAATGTCGGCTAAAGGAAAATCGCTCAACTCAGGGATTGGAGCCCTAATGTCGGCTAAAGGAAAACTCACTCAACTCAGGGATTGGAGCCCTAATGTCAGCTAAAGAACATCGCTCAACTTAGGGATTGGAGCCCTAATGTCGGCTAAAAGAAAATTGCTCAACTTAGGGATGGAGCCCTAATGTCGGCTAAAAGAAAGTCGCTCAACTCAGGGATTGGAGCCCTAATGTCGGCTAAAGGAAAATTGCTCAACTCAGGGATTGGATCCCTAATGTCGGCTAAAAGAAAATTGCCCAACTTAGGGATTAGAGCCCTATTGTCGGCTAAAAGAAAATTGCTCAACTTAGGGATTGGAGCCCTAATGTCAGCTAAAAAAAATTGCTAACTTTAGGGATTGGAGCCCTAATGTCGGCTAAAGGAAAATCGCTCGACTCGGGGATTGGAGCCCTAATGTTGGCTAAAGGAAAATTGCTCAACTCAGGGATTGGAGCCCTAATGTTGGCTAAAGACGACTAGGGAATGGAGGCCCTATGTCTAAAATCTCAACTTAGGGATTGGAGCCCTAATATAGGTAAAGACGACTAGGGAATGGAGGCCCTATGTCTAAAATCTCAACTTAGGGATTGGAGCCCTAATATTGGTAAATGCGACTAGGGAATGGAGGCCCTATGTCTAAAATCTCAACTTAGGGATTGGAGCCCTAATATTGGTAAAGGCGACTAGGGAATGGAGGCCCTATGTCTAAAATCTCAACTTAGGGATTGGAGCCCTAATATTGGTAAAGGCGACTAGGGAATGGAGGCCCTATGTCTAAAATCTCAACTTAGGGATTGGAGCCCTAATATTGGTAAATGCGACTAGGGAATGGAGGCAATATGTCTAAAATCTCAACTTAGGGATTGGAGCCCTAATATTGGCGAAAAATAGGTTGATATTGGGGATTCTAAACTAACCCTTTTTTTGGAATTTTCTTCTTATTTCTCTTTTTGTTTTTTTTTGTTTAGTAAAAATGCAGGAAAGAATTTGGAGGAAACTTCCCTTTTGGGTTGATTCCTTGCTGCAAAGTTGTTTCTTGCACTTGTGCATTTCTTTTCCCTTTTGGTTGCACCTGCTTCTTGCACGATTGCTTTGGATTGCACCTATATCAATTTTCCAAACAAAGAACAATTGTCAGTTTGAAAACGGTGGTTGGTTCGGTGGCCTCGATCATTCCAATTGCTTGGTCCCTGCCTCATTTCTGTTGAGAAACTTCGCCATTGATTGGCTTCAAAGGCAACCCCCTTTCAAACTGATAAGACTCGAATTTCAGGATCTCATGATGATTCGCCCGTGTAAGGCTTTAGTTCTTCCATCTCATTCTGCTTGGGGATTTTTACTGGGGCAAATCTCATTGGGGATTTTTTTTAGTGCCTTTACTTTGGAGGTAATCAACATCATGATCAGTCGGGATTGGACTGACGCACCACTGGGGCTGGGTATTTTCTTTACTTCTTGCTAGACGGAGCTCTGTGAAACTGGTCCTGCCACCTTTTCTTTCTAACACATTTTGGAATTTAGGGTTAAACCGAAAGGTATTCAAGGAAAGGTAAACAAAGAGCGGAGAAACGAATTTAAAAGAGAAGCGTCCCTTTCGGGGAAAAGAAGGACTTATCTGAGGTGCATGCTGGCTTTAAACTGACATGACATGCATTTTGGACTAGATGCCCGAACCTCACGAACTTGCATTTCCTCATGAACCAAAAAAGGATCTATGTTTCCCAACCAGGGAACCTTGCCAGAACTTTCTATGGTGAAATCATCTTTTCGGCCGACAACGCTGTCACACCTCCTTTTTCCGCCCCCGCGAGGGTACGAAGGAGTTTTTCCAATTAAAGGACAATCGAAATGGGATTTGTTTGTTTATTTCAGAGTCGCCACTTGGGAGATTTAGGGTGTCCCAAGTCACCAATTTAATCCCGAATCGAGGAAAAGAATGACTCCATTTTACAGTCTGCGCACCAGAAATCCGGATAAGGAATTCTGTTAACCCGGGAGAAGGTGTTAGGCATTCCCGAGTTCCGTGGTTCTAGCACGGTCGCTCAACTGTCATATTCGGCTTGATTATCTGATTTTATATAAATATGAACTTATGTGCAAATTTTAACTTTTTACCGCTTTCATAATTATTATTATTATTTTTACAAGGAATTGCAACGTTGTGAAAATGTATCTCAAACCGCGTCACAATCAATGTACCCGTGGTCATTAACACACTTTGACTCCGTTGAGATTTGGATTTGAGTCACATAAATGTGCACCCGAGTTTAAGAAAATTAAATTATTAAAGACGCGCCTAAAGCGACTAGCGTATCATTTTCTTTGGGTAGGGCCGTGGAATTTTGCTAAACGGTCCATCCCGAAGTCTAAGCAATTTTAAAGCAAATATTTACTGAGGGCCCCGCAATTTTTATTCGGCGAGGCTCATCTCCTTCTTATTTTTTAAAAGGAATTTGCAACGTCATGGACATGCATCTCGAACCACGTCACAATCAATGTACTCGTGATTAGAGATACATTTCGACTCCGCTGAGATTTGGATTTGGGTCACATAAATGTACACCCAAGTTTAAGAAAGTAATTTAATTAAATCGCGTCTAAAGAGGCTAACGCGTTATTATCTTTGGGGAAGATAGTGAAATTCACTAAACAGTCCATCCCAAATTCTAAGTATTTATTAGGACCAATTATTGAGGGCCCCACAATTTGTATTTTTTTATTGGACGAGGCTCGTCTCATTATTTTTTAAAAGGATAATCTTATCACGACTACATTTTCTATTTTTTGCGATGGGCCATGGAAAATTCAAACAATGGCGCACTTTGATTTCATAAGGATTTTATTATTCCAAAGTCATTGTAGTTGGGTTGCATGAAATGCACTCCCCGAAATTTTAGGCATTGTAACCATGTCACGGGGAGTGTACCAATAATCACGATGATGGCTTAACTACGTGCACAAAGCAACTACGAGTGTTTATAATGACCAAAAAATAATTAAATAAAATAATGATCAAGGCTCATTCGTTCATGAGAATTAACAGTTTCATAATTCATTCACAACCTAAATTCACGCTTCATCATTCAATCACAGAAGTTTAGAAGCATGCTAAAGGAAAAGCCCGAAACAAAGAATCAAAAGATGGAAATTTTACAACTAAAGCAATATCATGTATTCATTCAAGATTCAAGTACCACTCCAACTAAAAATGTAATCATGCAAGAACAGAACAAAGAGAGAGTAAAACTGGACCTCAAACTTGTGATGTTTTCATTTTTTTTTTTGAAATATGCTGAATAAAGCCTTCAACACATAGTTCAACCATTAAAACCCAACTTAAACAAAATACAGTCAATGTCCAACATTAGAATCACAGTAGGTTCCAAAACTCACGGAATCGTGTAATATATCTATGGATCAATAAAAGAGAGGGACAGAAACGGACCTTTCTTCGACCTCAACGTACCAGACCTCGACGAAAAAATGACGACCTCAACGGAAACGGAAAACTCGAACCAAGATTGTCAACGACCTCGATGCTCACCTTATCTCTCTCGACGACCTTGACGGGCTGTTGGTTGTTTGGGCGATGGCTGACGTGAGGTTGAGCTGGAGGTTTGGTGGACGATAAGGCAGTGTGACGCCGGTTATAGCTGTTGCTCGACCGAATAGGAGACGACACAGGGTGGTCGTTTGGTTGGTTATGGCGACGTGGGTATGGCTGGGTGTGTCGCTGGCTGGAGGCGTCGCTGGACTGGGGATGGTAAGACAGCAGTGGTCGTGGTTTTCCGGTGGTGTTCGCTGGTGGATGACAGTATGAGACGATGAGGCTGGTGGACTGTTTGGTCTTTGGGGCTAGACGCGATGGAGGGAGCCGGGCAGCAGCCACATCAATGGCTATTTCACTGGTTGCTCACTATAGGGAGGTGAGCTGGTGACGTGAGGTTGTATTTTTTATTTTTCATTTTTCTCTAAAATAAATGAAGAAAATGTCCTACTTTATTTACATACTTTCGAGTTATTATAGTTAAGTTTCGAAAGTGAGTCGTTTAAAGAGTTTACATGGGTAGTGCATAGAATGTTCTACATACAGACAGTAAAAGAAAAAAAAGACTACATTAAACTACAACTTCAAATCTTTCTCATTTTTTGCATTCATGTTTCGAGTAGCTTACAAGATGAACCAGTGTATCGTTTGTGTACCTGGTATTGTCAATACAAGAAGAAGAAGGTCAGCAAAGTAGTATGTAACACAGCAACATACAGCAGCAGAAAGCCCAACACAGTAGCTTCAACACCTCAATCCAGAAATCCCAGCAACACGGAGAAAACTAGTAAAAATGGAGAAGAAAAATAGTGCGGAAATCTCTCTTTGTTTTTTCTTTCTAGATTTGAACTCTCTATGGTGTTCTTCCGCTCTCAATATTTCAGAAAATTTGGTTCTATCTTTTTTACTCTCTCCAAAATGAATCCTGTCCCTGTATATTCTATGTATCCAGAGTGTATATCGAGTGTATACTACTCTTTCCGCCCCCTCTTTGTTTCTTCTCTCTATCTAGTTTTTCCTCTTTTTTTCCACCCCTTCTTCCTAAATTTTCTCTTCTATTTATAGCAAAATTTTCGAAATTTTCAGATTTATTTTTTTATTTTTTTAATTAAAAGAAATCCCACTTACAAATTGCTTTTATTTTTTTAGAAAAAGAAATCCCACCTTTATTTACTTTTATTTTTAAAATTCCAACTTTAATTACTTTATCTTATTTAAAATCCCACTTTTTATTTTTTTAAAAGAGAATCTCACTTTATTTAACTTTTCTTTAAAAAAACAAACCACTATCTTTTCTTTTTCTTTTAAAAATGCTACTTTCAATTACTTTAAATTTTTAAAATTTTCAGATACCTTTATATTTATTTTTTAATTCCAACCTTATTTTACTTTTTAATTTTTTAAAAATTTCCACAAAAATTTTTTAAAAAATTTTACAAAAATTTAAACTTGCCAAAAACTTGAACTGTATTCCCTTGTTCTCCAGGTGGGTGCCTGATTGCCAAAATTTAAACTGTATTCCATTGTTCTCCAAGTAGGCTACTGATTGCCAAAACTTGAACTGCATTCCCTTGTTCTCCAGGCGGGCGCCTAATTGCCAAAACTTGAACTGTATTCCCTTGTTCTGCAAGTGGGCGCCTGATTGCCAAAACATGAATTATATTCCCTTGTTCTCCTGGTGGGTATCTGATTGCAAAAACGTGAAATGTATTCACTTGTTCTCCAGGCGGCTGAACTGTATTCCTTTATTTTTCAGGTGGGCGCCTGATTGCCAAAACATGAATTGTATTCCCTCGTTCTCCAGGTGGGCGCCTGATTTCCAAACTTGAATTGTATTCCTTTGTTCTCCAGGTGGGCGCCTGATTGCCAAAACTTGAACTGTATTCCCTTGTTCTCTATGTGGGCGCCTGATTGTAAAAACTTGAACTGTATTCACTTGTTCTCCAGGTAGGCGCCTGATTGTAAAAGTTGTTTCATTTGTGTACTTTGTGGAGAAACTTATCACGCTTCATAAGTAAGATGTTTCTTTGTATGATGAAAGTTTTAACTCATTGTTGTACTGATCTAATGATTGATAATTTAAAACATCCATGTTTGCAGGCGCCATCAGAGCATATATATATATATATACATCAGAGCATATATCTTTTAGTTGGATGTGCAAGATGAGTTGGCTCCATGCAAATAGAGCTGAAAGGAAAATTAGTCCATCTTGATAGTGTTGTCTCAAAACCTGTCATACCCGATGGTCGTAGGAATGTCCTTTGCCCGATAGAGCCTAGAAGGTGAAAAGGCATCTGAAAGGAATTTGTTTTTTTAAAGAACATTGTTTATGCGAACTAATCGCTTGGATACGATATTGTTTATTATGTTTACTCCAATGCTCAATTTATAGGTACTAAACCTTATCTTGTAAAATATAGATGTACTATCTCTATTCAAAACTTAACTACAGACTTGAAAATGCTCACCTTTAATAAAAATAATAAAATAAAAAAGGGGAACACTAATCTCTGTAGGTCCATTTGAGTTAGCTTTAGTTCGCATTAATTTGAATTTCCTTATAAGCTATTACATCACAAGCACTACGTTGGGCCCGTGCTAACCCAAATAGTCTCCCACCCAACCGCTTAAATTAAAAATAGTTGGTGGATGTATAATATATGTATAATTTGTATATTGTATGTATATAATGTGTATATTTATTGTACAATCTATGTATATGATTATAAAAAGTAAATAATGAATATGGCCGGCTATTTATGTAAAGATCCCTTTATAAGTGGTCATTCGAAAATAGCCACAGTTTCAAAAGTAATCGAAATTTAGTCACTTTTCATGTAAAGATAAATTTGAACGAAAACATTGTTCAAAATTCGTAAAAATACTCCAGTACTAGAGTTCTAGTATAATATATCGGTCCAACATAATATACTGGAGATTGAAGTACCGATTATATTGGAACTATCCGCATGTTGGAATTCTAGCATAATATGTTGGAAGTACATATACAAGTGCACCGATCTCCAGTATATTATGCTGGAACTTTCTGTGTTGCAGTAAAATATTGACTATTTTTCAATGACTTTATAAAAGCTGATTATTTTTTAATGACCAGTCCAAAAACTGGCTAGCGTGCTATTTTTACCGGAAGCAGACACAGCGAATGATTAGTATTAACGGATAATAAAACCTTATCCGACTGGCGCAGGTCTTTGGATGAATGAGGCTTTAAAGGTCGGCAAAAATTCTACAAACTCTCCATCAAAGAGCTAAAGATCCAAACTCGTATTTCAAACACTTTTTCCCATTTGTAAGATGCAGATGCCAACACCAATCCGAGCTCCTACTTGGGTCTCAAGGCGAAGACATTTCGAGCAGAAATTATGGGATTTAGACAAATGCAGAGACATTAACCAACTGAAGCAAATGCAAGCAATTGTATACAAATCCAATCTTCAACAAGACCCTTTCATTGCTCCCAAACTAATTACAGCTTTTTCTCTTTGTCGCCAAATGGGTTCTGCTTTAAAAGTCTTTAGTCAAGTACCTTACCCTAATGTGCATTTGTACAATGCTTTAATCAGAGCTCATATTCACAACTTTAACTCATCTCAAGCTTTTGCTACTTTCGTTGATATGCAGTGTGCTGGTATTTTTCCTGATAATTTTACCTTTTCGTTTCTGTTAAAGGGCTGTTCGGGGAAGTGTTGGTTGAGTGTTGTGAGTATGATTCATGCTCATGTTGTGAAATGGGGGTTTGAGGATGATATTTATGTGCCTAACTCTTTGATTGATGCATATTCTAAGTGTGGGATAGTTGGTGTACGAACTGCAGGTCAGTTGTTTCGAGGTATGAAGGAGAGAGATGTTGTTTCTTGGAATTCTATGATTAGTGCGTTGTTGAAAGTGGGTGATTTGAGCGAAGCGCGAAAGCTGTTCGATGAAATGCCTCAAAGAGACAGGGTTAGTTGGAATACTATGTTAGATGGATATACTAAGGCTGGGGAAATGATTGTGGCGTTTGAATTGTTTAAAAAGATGCCGTTGAGGGATGTTGTCTCTTGGTCCACGATGGTCTCGGGTTATTGTAAAGTGGGGGATTTGGAGATGGCTCGGATGTTGTTTGATAAGATGCCTTCCAAAAATCTTGTCTCGTGGACAATAATGGTATCAGGATATGCTGAAAAAGGCCTTGTAAAGGAGGCAATTGGGTTGTATATGCGAATGGAGGAGGCAGGTTTGAAGCTTGATGTTGCGGCTATTGTTAGCATTCTAGCTGCCTGTGCAGAATCGGGCATGCTTAGTTTGGGTAAAAGAGTGCATGATTCCGTCGAGAGGAGTACGTACAAGTTTAGTACTCTGGTTTGTAATGCCTTGATTGATATGTATGCCAAGTGCGGTTGCTTGCATAAGGCTTATAATGTCTTTAATGGGCTGAAAAAGAGAGATTTGGTTTCTTGGAATGCGATGATACATGGGTTGGCTATGCATGGACGTGGAAAGAAGGCACTTGAGCTTTTCTTTAGGATGAAGCAAGAAGGATTTGTGCCTGATAAAGTGACATTAGTTGGTATCTTGTGTGCGTGCAATCATACTGGTTTGGTGGATGAGGGAATAATTTATTTCTATTCTATGGAGAAAGATTATGGGGTAATACCTGAAATAGAACATTATGGTTGTCTTATTGATCTTTTAGGTCGTGGTGGCTATATTAAAGAAGCTTTTGATCTTGCACGAAAAATGCCACTTGAACCGAACATTAAAATTTGGGGTTCCCTTTTAGGGGCTTGCAGGATGCATAAAGCTGTTGAACTTGCAGATGACGTGCTTAACCTCCTAGTTAAATTAGAGCCGGCAAATGCTGGAAAACTGTCTGCACTGTCAAATATTTATGCTGTGGCAGGAGACTGGAATAATGTTGCTAACATAAGGTTGATGATGAAGAGCATTGGCAGGCCAAAGCAATCTGGTGCTAGCTTATTAGCATTGAATGATGAATACCATGAGTTCACAGTGATGGACAAATCTCATGTCAAATCAGACAAGATTTATCATATGATAGACGGATTAAGTCAGCATCTTAAATTACTCCGTCCTGTTCCAGTGGGTTTTTGTGATGAATGATTAGTTTCATGAACAGAGATGAGTCATCTTATATCGGACCAGATATCTGAGATTGATGCAGTAAATCAACACTTGTAAATATTTTCCCCAGAAAACTATTATGTAATGGCACAAACTGCCATGATGAGTATGAGTTCTGAGATCAATCTCTCACAAAGCAGCAACGGCACTTGAAATAAAGGTGAGATTTGTTGTACGTTCTTCTCTCCAATATCCTGCCCAAATCAACAAGTTAGTACATGATACTGAAGAACACTTCTCATTGTCAATGTTGTGCATAATATACCTAGCTTAGTGGAAAATACGTTTTAGATAATGATGAGTTGAGAACAAGCATAGTTCTGTAGTCTGTTATAATGAAGCTGTACTTCAAATACAGATTTAGTCTTTGGATATCTCCAATATTTCAGGAAAAAGTTCAGCAAGTTATTTAGTCCTCAACTTCTTAATAGTTAATCTGTTACTGTCTTATCCCTGTGCTAGATGTGCAATGCCAGGGAAAATTTACTGTAGTTAAAACGGATCAAATTTCCGTTGAAGCAGGAAGATGCTCCAAAAACAGAGACAATTATGGTTGATCTTGATCTAAGTTATTTGGACCATGTTGCTGCTTAATTCTCTCCTTTCACTGATGTCTCATGGAAAGAGTGATAAATGTCCATCTGTAATTAGCACCTGCTTAAAATAGAGTTAGGGAACGGCGCCTACCAAATGGAGATTGGAGCTTCATCTTTGAGATGATATTGGGGAATTATGCTACTTCAATATTTGGCAAATGATCATCAAGAGAAGATTGTCCATCCCATGGGGAAGTCCTTTTGTATATGCAATTAAGGTGATATGGCAAGAAAGAGCTGCTTTCCTCTTCTGGCAAAGGCAAATCAATCTGAAAATATCAGTCTTTCAAATCATTCAATCAGCTAAGGAATGCAACTGGTTAGGCTCGAGCTTAAGCCTTCGTGGTGTATATATACCAATGTCCTGTGGCAACCTCATTAAGATTAAAAAGACAGGAGCTCTTTGGGAAAACCTGGAAGAGCAGGTGCAACAGCTGTAATATGATATCATTGTAGAAAATCGTCTAGCTGATAAAAAAGGTACTAGCTTCAAAAAGCAGCTGAAGATAAGCTCACATAGTGTTGGAATCTCTTGCAACTAATGTTCTTGCCTTCGCAGTTCTTAGCCCGGCCTTCAAAAGCTTCCAGCTTTTCAGTCTATAATATTTGCACACTAGGAAATGTTTTTTTTTTTTCAATTTGGCAAACTTCTGTGCTATCTATTATCTGTGGTTTGCTTGGTTTGAGGGGCGAAATAACTAGACAAGCCATTTCAGCAGGATTTGTGATCCCATGATAAGGTACCCCCGTTTACATACAAATTGCTGTTCTTCTTCAATGATACAATATTGCCTCCCATCATGCATAATTGTTTAACCAAAAATCTGAGTCTTTGGTCAAAGCTAAAAAGAAATTCGGGTTACTGATAATCAGGAGACAAAAATAAAATACTTTTGAGAACGATGGTAAAAAAGCAAATAGATGTGTATTTCAATAAATTCTCAATAGTATTCCGTGTCCTTACAAATGATGATACTTCTTCCTTTTATAGATAATTCTAGGTAAAGGAATGAAGCCTCAGCTTTAATGATATAATCATGAGTAATAAATGACATTAAATAAGCCGTTATACAATCATTCCTATTAAATACCAATTTTGTAACGTATCAAGTATTTAATAATGAATTTGGACTCCTTTCTGTCATCAGATCTTTGCCTTCAATGCCTTCTAATCCGTTGGTTGTAAATAATTTAAATTGGTACGAGACTCGTATCTATACGTCGTCTCGTGCCTATTTAAATTCTTTTTCCCGTGGTTGTCTCCATCCGTGCCTCTTAGTCAATTGCTGCGCTTTGACCATTTAACTAATCCATGTGTCATGCCACATCATCTTTAATATAAACTTAGTGTTTTCCCAATACAGATAGTCCCCCCACTTTCCTTTTTTTTATCAATTAAATAATTGGGAAGTGGATCTTCATGTAAAAGGAATTTTTGCCACAATTAATGCTCATGACAATATTAACGCCTCAGCAGTCTTTTCCATTTAATGTTCTGCCCATGTGTCATTTTCTAATTGATTCCGCTATTCATACCCTTTTTCGAGACTTCTTCATTCTCACTATTTACGAAGTGATAGCTGCCTTTATTATAGGCTTTTCATCATTACACTTCTAAAGTTGACGGTTCCCATTTTACACATAACTTTTTCTTCCTTTGTCTTCTTCACAAATCTTCAGCACATACTTCCTTCTTAACAATGTCTTCTTCAAACCCTAACCGTAAAAAAGTTCCAATTCTAGATCAATTCCCCAACGCCCCTGTTAGACACAGAAGAGGCGGAGGAGGTAGGCTTCGAACAGGGTTAGAATCTACGCGAGGCGGCTCCTCTGGTTCTTCTTCAAGGAGTTCTATCCCAAAAGCCCCTTCTTCTAAAAGTAGGGAAATTCTTGATTCTTCTCAAGAACCCTCAGTTGATGATATAGTTCCCAGCGATTTGTCTTTTGAAAGTGACAAAACGTCTCTTCAAAAACAAATTAAAAATTTAGAAAGAGCCGATACTTACCCAACAATAGTAACCGAGCTTACAATCCCCACCATAAGAAGAGATTGTAACTGGAAGGATAGTCTCCGAATGTCAATTCCTTCCCCAAATCAAAGAATTTCCTCTTTTAGAAGTGGGTATTCTTCTGTTTACACTTACCCCTTCACTTTAGGTTTTAATCCTCCGATTGACCCAGTTATTCTCGATTTTTGTCGTTTCTTTACAATTTGTTTGGCCCAAATCGGTCCATTAGTGTGGAGAACAGTGGCTTGTTTGAGATATTTATCCTCCAAGGCCAATGTCAATTTCACCTTTTCTCACCTCATTCATCTATACCATCCTAACTTAATACGCCATAGGGTTTTTACCTTAACTGCAAGGAGCAAAAAAGTTTTGGTAAATCCTGAGGATGACAAAGATCGTGGATGGTATATCCGTTATGTTGCTATTCGTACGGTGGACTTGATTGGCGAAACAAATATTCCCTTCCCTGAGAAGTGGAATTTTGAACGAAGGTTTTCTTTTATTTACCGTACCTACTTTTGAGAATTTCAAAAGAAAGTTTGTTTTTAACCTCGTCCCTTCTTGGTTTTTTGTAGCAACCATGGGAGATGTGGAACCTATTCCCAACTTCCGTGGTTGGGTAGACTCACTTTTGAAGATTGCTTCTAGGGAGCAGAGAACTTGGAAATCAATTTCTTCCTTACATGGCTGGAAGGTCAAAACACATGGTATCCCCCTTTTTATATGAATTTTTTTTACATGTTAAGCACTTTTTCCTCAACTTTAATCATGTATATCCATCCTTTAATCAGGATTTGGCATTAGAGGAATGACGGCTGAAGTAGCTATGGCCATTCGCATGTCTGCGAATGCTGCTCTTGATTTGGATAAGGCTCGAGCCTTGCTGCCTAAAAGGAAAGCTACAAAGGAAAGTTCTGAAGAAGAATAATCATTGATGATGAAATTGAAAACACTCCTGCTCGAACCTCCACCACCGAGCCTGTTTTGATTCATTCTGACGAGGACGCCGAACCAAGAGATAATAATGAGTCAATTCAGCATCTTTTTTACAGTGGTTTCGGGAGTGGCGAGCTCGGCCCTGTTTTTGATGAAGCTCCTCTTTCCTCATTTGTTCCTATTTCCTCCATTCCTCTGCCAACTGTAAGTATTTCTTTACTAGTTTTGACGACTTCCGTTCTTTTGCCAGTTTCTACCGCTCTTATATCCGTTCCCTTGGCTGTTTCTACCGCACCTGCTTCCGCTCCTGCGTTGGTTTCTACATTTTTTCCTTCCATTCCTTCCATTTCTCCTCTTCCCTCTGTTCATCATACAGAGATAGGTTCTAGCAGTGGAAGTATGACTATGAGAAGTGTTACTTTGGAGGTTCCTGCCAATCATAGCCTCTTGAGGAAGACCGGTAGAGCCGATGTTTGGCTCGAACCTCTAATTGGAGATATCGAAAAGAAGAAGATGGAGAGCCATAGATGCTTAACTCTGATGAATGACGTAGTTCGTTCTACTTTGAAGGTATTTTTACCAACAAGTTTTTTTTTAATTATCTTCAATCTCTCATTTCTATGAGTTATCTCTGTAGGCTAACCTTATTGGCACGGAATTAATGGGAAGAATTTCCCTACTGGAAAGAAAAGCCCGTGAGTCTGAAAAGACTGTCCACGAGGCCGAAGAAATAGCTAGGGGAGCCCAGCTTGAAGCAACCAATTGGAAGGAGCAGTTCGAGAATGCTCAAGGGACCATAGAGGAGTTGCAAGAAGATAAAAATCTCCTGGAGCAGCAAAACCGTGGTTTAACTTCTGAACTGGCAACTGTCAAAGCCTCTTCAAGCCAATTGAAAAGAGACAAAGAGCTTTTGGAATGCTCTTTGTCAGAACAATTATCCAGGGCTAGTGAAGAAGTTAGGGAGCTGAAGGCACTTTTGGCTAGGAAGGAAGAATATGCAGGAGAGTTAGTGCAAAGCTTGACTCAAGCTCAGGCTGACTTACAGACTTCTTCTGACGAGATTCATGCCTTGAAGAGTTCTCATGCTTCTCTTGAAGCTTCCCTTGATTCCCATTTAGCTGAATATCAAATCTTAAAAAACGATCTTGCTATGTGGGAAAAGGAATATGGACTTCTAGAGGAAAATTTTAACATAGAGGTGAGTTGGGCTTTCCTGAAATCTCGTCGTGATGCTTTGACGGAAGCTGCTCAAGAAGGTTTTGACTTGCAGTCTGAACTGGCCAAAGTCGTAGATACCATCGAGAAAAGCCAACAGTCTACTGATACTCCTTCTCCTGCACTTGAAGTTCCTGGAACAGAAGAACTTTTAAATGAAGAAGTGACTACTGCAGCAATTGGGATTACAATTCCTGCTTCAGCTGAAACCGTTCATGTTGCTGCTTCTTCAGAAGTTGCCACCGTGCCTGTGGCTGAAAGTGAAATTAATATTGCAACTTCGGATGTGCTAACCCCTTCAATTGGATGATGGTTTTATCCCTTAGTTTTTAAGGGATTTTTTGGTGAAAGTCCCCAGTTATCATAATGGGGCACTTGTATAAACCTTTATTGACTAAGTTTCTACTTAGTCTTTTTAATTATATTAAGAAGTTTCGTTAGTACTTCAATGTGTTCTATTCTTGCCTTTTCCTTACTTATTTAGGACTTATAGAGTAGTTTAGCATTTTTATCCTTTGAAAATGCTTTATGATTCTTCTCATGACTTATTAACATGAGGCTTATAAAAGAGGGCCCTTTTATTTTATCGACACTTAATGAAGAAGACGTCTCAACTTCATAATGGTGTTATAATACGATGAAAGAAATAGGAAAACACACGTTTTGTATGAAACAACTTTGGCAAGTTTTTATTCATAAACTTTTAACAAGTGTTTGACTGTTACATGTATTACAATACATCTACAACTTTCTCGTAACTGTTTTTCTTGTAACAGATTTGTAAATAACATAAAATAAACAAGGTTTTTCTTCATAACCTGTTTCAGTACATAGTCATGACCCTATCTTTACATATTAAGAAGGGTTTGAGAGGTGACTTTGTTTATGAGTTTGAGAGATGACTCTGTTATTCTCATGAATGCTGAAGTTTTATCAACACTTGACTTCTATCGTTCGATATTCGTATCTGCATTTCTACACGTATTGTGTACAATATTGTTGTCCCCCAAGTGTTTGAGCGGTGAAGTATGAAGCCTCGAACACTTGTTTATTTCTTTTACTTTAGCCCTTTTTCCTGAAACAGAAAGATATGCGGGACCCGAAGGTGCGATTATAGATGAAGACCGCCTAACTCGTGTGTATTTCCATCAGATTAATTGTAACCCTGGGCTAGGAATTTAAGAATACTCCATTTTGCCTTGCAGGTTGTGACTCATCATTTGGCACGAGTTAGGATATTTTGCCTAGCATCTAAAATCGTTAGTAAAATATTAATAAACCAAGAGAGAAATTTTAACATGATGATACCTGACCGTAAGTACTTTCTCAAAAGTAGTATCTTTTTAAGTGGACAGCATTCCAATGTGAGGGTAAAACTTTACCATCCATTGTTTCCAACTGGTATGCTCCTTTTCCCGCAATGCCACGGACTTTGTATGGTCCTTCCCATGTTGGACTTAGCTTTCCTGAGTTAGCAGCTTTTGCAGATTGGAACACCTTTTTAAGCACGAAGTCCCCAATTTTGAAAAATCTGAGGCGTGCTTTCCTATTGTAATATCGTTCTATTACTTGCTTTTGTGCTGCCATCCTTATCAAAGCAGCTTCTCTTCTTCCTTCAAGTAAATCTAGGCTAACCCGCATCTCTTCATTATTAGATTCCTCCGTTGCCTGATCGTATCGTGTGCTTGGCTCACCTATTTCAACTGGAATTAAGGCTTCCGTACCATAAACCATTGAAAATGGTGTTTCTCCAGTGCCTGTTTTGGTCGTTGTACGATAAGCCCATAATACTCCAGGTAACACCTCAGGCCAATTACCTTTTGAATCTTGTAACCTCTTTTTCAAGTTATTGATAATAACTTTGTTAGTTGATTCTGCTTGTCCATTCCCCACTGGATGATATGGCGTAGACGTTATTCTTTTGATCTGCCAACTTCGAAGAAATTCTGTAACTTGAGCTCCAATGAATTGTGGTCCATTGTCACACACGATCTCCTTTGGTACTCCAAAGCGGCATATTATATTTCGCCATATGAAGTCTTTAACTTCTTTTTCTCGTACCTATTTAAATGCCCCTGCTTCTACCCATTTAGTGAAATAATCTGTAAGTACAAGTAGAAATTTTACCTGACCTTTTGCTTGTGGAAGTGGACCTACGATATCCATTCCTCATTTCATAAAGGGCCATGGGGCTAAAACAGGATGTAGTAACTCAGCTGGTCTGTGCATATTATTGTCGTACCTTTGACATTTATCACATTTGGACACGAAACTGGTTGCCTCTTCTTCCATCTTAGGCCAATAATATCCTGTGCGAATTAACGTTCTTACCAGTGACCGTCCTCCTGCGTGATTCCCACAATGTCCTTCATGTACTTCTCTCATGACATATTCGGTTTGAGAGGGTCCGAGACACCTTGCTAGTGGTCCGCCGAACATCTTTCGATAAAGATTTCCTTGATATAAACAATATCGTGCAGCTTTTTTGCGAAGCGCGTAAGCCTTTCCTTTGTCATTAGGCACGGTTCCGTGCTGTAAAAAGGCAACAATTTCATTTCTCCAATCCCATGTTAGATGATTAAAATTTACCTCGTTTTTATCAGATTCAAGAACGGAATGAAATAGATGTATGACTGAAGCATCTGTATTGTTTGCCACGTCTGCTGCGGATGCAAGGTTTGCTAAAGCATCTGCCTCTACATTCTCATCTCTTGGGATCTGCACTACTTTCCAAGTTTGGAATTGCTTTATTAACTCCCGTACCTTTGCGAGGTATTCTTGCATTCGTGACTCTCTGGCTGTATAAGTCCCCAACATCTGATTAACCACGAGTTGAGAATCACTCTTGATTATAATCTGTGTTATGCCGAGTTCTCGTGCCAATTCTAAACCTGCAATTACAGCCTCATACTCTGCTTCATTGTTAGTTATAGAATGACATTTTATAGCCTGTCTAATGGTCTCACCCGCAGGTGGTATGAGGACTATTCCTAGGCCTGCCCCTTTTACATTAGATGAACCGTCAGTGTATAAAACCCAAGTCCCCGGGTTCGCACCATTAAAAACTAGTAATTCTTTTTCTGCTTCTAAATGCATCCCCTGGCTAAAATCAGCCACGAAATCAGCTAGTACTTGAGACTTTATAGCGGTCCTGGGTTGATAAATAACTTCATACTCACTTAGTTCTATAGCCCATTTTGCTAATCTTCCTGAAAGTTCGTGTTTATGCAAAATATTTCGAAGCGGAAAAGCAGTAACTACAACAATGGGATGACATTGAAAATAAGGTCTTAACTTTCTAGATGCCATGATCAAAGCTAATGCTAATTTTTCTAGCTGTGGGTATCGTGTCTCAGCTTCCAATAAGGACTTACTTACATAATAAATAGGAGATTGTTTACCTTGGTCCTCGCGGACTAAAACAGCACTTACTGCGACTTCAGATACGGCCAGATAAATGAGAAGTTTTTCCCCCACCTTCGGTTTTGCCAACAACGGTGGTTTTGACAAATAAGCTTTCAAATTTCTAAGGGCTTGTTGACAATCTTCATTCCATTCAAAATGATCTTGCTTTTTAAGTGCAGAGAAAAACTTAAAACACCTTTCTGAGGATTTGGAAATAAATCTCCCCAAAGCTGCAATTCTTCCCGTTAATCTTTGTACTTCCTTTTTATTAGTAAGGATATCAGGGATTTCTTCTATTGCTTTGATCTGAGAAGGATTCACTTCAATACCACGGTTAGAAACAAGAAAACCCAAAAACTTACCTGATGCAACTCCAAATGCACATTTTTCTGGGTTGAGTTTCATATTAAATTTTCGCAAAATTTCAAAAGTAATAGATAGATGAGAAATATGATCATGAGATTGCTGGGTTTTGACGAGCATATCGTCTATATATACCTCCATTGTTTTCCCTAAATGTTCTTGGAACATTTTGGTGACCAACCTTTGATAGGTTGCCCCAGCATTTTTGAGACCAAAGGGCATTACTTTATAACAATAAGTCCCCCTGTCTGTGATGAAAGAAGTTTTGATGCTTTCATTTTCTTCAGGTTCTTGTATTGTGTCAGGTCTTGAGTCCAAATCCGTCTTTTCCTGTTCAGTTGAAGTTTGATCTTTTTTACCTTCAACTGTTTCCTGTAATTGCAACTTTTCTTTATTTTCGGCGCTCGTACTTGTTACAGCGTTGACACTTTTAGCCATCTGCTGATCCCCACGAATTTGGCAAATTCCCCATGGTGATGGGAATTTAATAACCTGATGTAGAGTTGATGGGACAGCGTCCATATCGTGTATCCATGGTCTCCCCATGATCATATTGTAGGCCATTTCCATATCAACTACCTGAAATTTAGTTTCCTTCACAACACCCATAGCAAAAGTTGTTAGAAATACCTCACCTTTTGTTACTACACTTGAATTGTCGAAGCCTGACAAGGTGTGCGCCTTGGGTATCATTTTGTCTTCAGCTTGCATTTCTCGTAGTACCCTTAGTAATATAATATTTACAGAACTCCCTGGATCAATCAAAACTCGTTTTACATTAGTATCATGTACAAGTAAAGATATTACCAGTGCGTCATTATGTGGAGTTGTCACTCCTTCGGTATCTGCGTCATCGAACGAAATACTTTCATTTTCAAGGACCTGCCGCACCCGTTTCCCGTGTGTAATCGTTACCTTAGAAACCTTGTTGGAGGCTGTGTAGGTTACGCCGTGAATATCTTCTCCCCCGCTTATGACATTCACTGTCCTCTTGGGTGAAGGAGGTTGTGGTGGCTCTTGTCTGTTTTTCATATAAGCTTGTTTTTCTTTCTCACTAAATAACTCAGTGAGGTACCCTTGCTTCAATAAATGATCCACTTCACTCTGCAAGAATCTACATTCTGAAGTTTTGTGCCCGTAAACGTTGTGAAATTCGCACCAATGATCCGGATTGCGTTTACTTGGATTTGACCTCATCTCTTTTGGCCACCGTACCTTATCTCCCATGCTTCTTAAAACAGCTACGAGCTCGGAGGTAGAGACATTAAAATTATATCCACCGAATTGTGCCTTTAAACTTCTGTCATCATCTCGTGATTCTTGTCTGTTCCGATCATTCCTGAACTTTGAAGAAGAGCCAGAATCCCGGTTCCTCGATTTTTGATCATATTGTTGGCTATCTTGTTTCGACCGTGGGTCTTTTCCTGCAGGTCCCATATATGGATCGTACCTGTTTTTACCTGATCTTTTTTCGGTTTCTGACCTTCGGGTACCGCCCCTTTCTTCATGATGAAGCTTAGGTACGGTATCTTCTTCGATTCGCAGCTTCGTGCTATACCTGTTGTAAACATCATTCCATGTGGTTGCAGGAAATTCTCGAAGACTTTCTTTGAGTCGTCTCGTGGCTTCAGAACTTTTGTCATTTAAATTACTTGCAAAAGCTATAGCAGCCCAATTGTCAGGCACACGAGGTAGAGTCATTCTTTCACGCTGGAATCTATCAACGAAGTTTCTAAGCAACTCCGAATCCCCTTGTTTGATTTTGAAAATATCTTCCATCCTTTTCTCAACCTTTTGTGCTCCCGAATGTGCTTTAATAAAAGAATCTGCAAGCTCAGCAAAAAAATTAATAGAATTTTCAGATAAAAGAGAATACCAGGTTAATGCACCCTTGGTGAGTGTTTCTCCAAATTTCTTGACCAATACTGATTCAATTTCTTGTTTGGTCAAGTCATTGCCTTTTACGCCGGTTGTAAATGCAGTCACGTGGTCACGTGGGTCTGTAGTACCATCATATTTCGGGATGTCAGGCATTTTGAACTTTTTCGGAATTGGAAGGGGAGCAGCACTAGGCTTCCATGGTTGTTGTGAGTATTTGTCCATGTCTACTCCTTTTATTACAGGCGGAACTCCAGGGATTTGTTCAATACGCTCATTTTGTTCCTTAAGCTGTTTCTGCAAGGTTAGTACTAAATTTTGCAAATACGAATTATTTAAATTACCTGGTCCCCCTTCTTGTGGTTCACTGGGGGTTGCTCCGTTTCCAGAATTATCAAGACCAGAACGGGGGTTCTCCAATGTATTATTATTAGGAGTTGGTGTAGGTGGCGCAGCAGGCAATCGACTAACAAGTGCCTGAAGAGCTTTGCCGACCTGTGCATCAATTAGCTTTTGCAAAGCTTCAGTTGTAACTCCTTCAAAATGTTCAGATTGCTCTTGTTGATCAGCACGGGATTCAGTAACAGGAGTGCCTTCACGAGATTGACGTGGTGAATTTAGAGGAGAGGGAACCACGTCATCTTGATTTTGATGTATTTGATTCTCATGGTTTCCCAATGTGTTATTACTATTGTTGTCGGCGTTGTTGTTTGACATGGTGACGACAATAGATAAGATATAGCTTAAAAGGAAAGATTATCAGATTCCCGGTAACGGAACCAATTTGTTTAACCAAAAATCTGAGTCTTTGGTCAAAGCTAAAAAGAAATTCGGGTTACTGATAATCAGGAGACAAAAATAAAATACTTTTGAGAACGATGGTAAAAAAGCAAATAGATGTGTATTTCAATAAATTCTCAATAGTATTCTGTGTCCTTACAAATGATGATACTTCTTCCTTTTATAGATAATTCTAGGTAAAGGAATGAAGCCTCAGCTTTAATGATATAATCATGAGTAATAAATGACATTAAATAAGCCGTTATACAATCATTCCTATTAAATACCAATTTTGTAACGTATCAAGTATTTAATAATGAATTTGGACTCCTTTCTGTCATCAGATCTTTGCCTTCAATGCCTTCTAATCCGTTGGCTGTAAATAATTTAAATTGGTACGAGACTCGTATCTATACGTCGTCTCGTGCCTATTTAAATTCTTCTTCCCGTGGCTGTCTCCATCCGTGCCTCTTAGTCAATTGCTGCGCTTTGACCATTTAACTAATCCATGTGTCATGCCACATCATCTTTAATATAAACTCAGTTTTTTTCCAATACAATAATAATGTCGGTAAAAACTTACTTGCATCGGGGGGTAACACCAAACTAATAAACATCCGGTGCAGGTAAATTTGTACCAATCAACTTCTTGTTGGATTTTTTCCTTGACTATCAGGAAAGTCATGTGCATATTGCTCGTAATTGCGAACCTATTTTCATAAAAATTTCCTGCGCTGCATGGACCATAAGATTTAAGTTAGTGGTCTGGGTATTGTTGTGCAACATGACTGGGAGGGAGATCAACATAGGGATGAATTAGAGCTGGTTATTAGAAAGCAGCAGCCTGCAGTTGGGGTAGGGTGTGTATATAAAGAAGGTGAATTTAGAATTTTAAGTCTGCGGGTGCCAAGTATTGCTGCACTTGCTATTTCTTTGTGCCAATGAGAGCAATTTCCCATAAATATATAGCTTAACCATTGACAAAGCCCAGCTACCATGAGATATTTTGGGGAGAAATTCAAAAATAGCCAGATTTATAAGTGGTCATTCAAAAATAGTCATGCTTTCAAAAGTAATCAAAATTTAGCCAGTTTTCATGTAAAGATAAATCTGAGCGAAAACATTGTTCAAAACCCGAAAAATACACCAGTATATTATGCTGGAGTTCTAGCAGTATACTTGAACTCCAGCATAAGTACACTAGAACTCCAGCATAATATACTAGAGTTCCAGCAAAGTATACCGATCCAGTATAATATGCTGGAAGTTCATACACAAGTGCTCGAATTTCCAGTATATTATGCTGGAACTTTCCGTGTGTTGGAGTTCCAGCATAATATGTTGGAAGTTCATACGCAAGTGCACCGAACTCCAGTATATTGTGCTAGACTGGTCTCTGTTGCAGCAAAATAGTGGTTATTTTTCAATGACTTGACAAACGTTGGCTATTTTTGAGTGACCAGTCCGAAAACTGGCCAGCCCGTACTATTTTTACGATATTTTGATTAAAATTTAAAATTTTGGATATTATAAATTCTCTAAAGCATGTTCACGATATCCTTATGCCCATCCACTCCATCCATAAGTAAAAGGAAAAATAAACAGCGAGATCGTTATCCCAATATGTATTTTTCTGAGTCTACTCATGGATAGAGGTTTTGAACCTCAATTATTGAAGGACAAAAAAAAAACAAAAGATCTTGTTCTAGTTTTCCCTTTTTAGGAAATTACTAATTATGAAATGGATGTCTAAAATAAAGGTGCAAGAATAACGAAGAGCGTGTGTAAAAGGAAAAATATCAACACGAGACTAACCATAGGTGGGTGTGCGAGCATGTTACTTATTGATTGCCGAAAGGTAGATGTGAATTTATTGAAAGAGTTAAAGCACTCTATTAATTTTTAATTGCCTCATTATTCATTCTTAGGATTCTACAGTTTGTTGGCCTATCAATTCTAATATCACACTCCAAAAACGACTTCAGGAATCTTCTTCTATCATCCTTATAAAACAAAAATACATACTCCTCCGGTCCAAAATAAGTGATTTTTTGACCTTTTTTTTGTGGTCCAAAATAAGTAATTTTTTCAGATTTCAAAAACGAATTAATTATTTTTTCTTGTATTGCCCTTGGAGTAGATAGTATTGGAGTATGTGTTAGCAGTATTTATGTGAAGAGATAGTAAAAGTAAAATGAAAAATTAAAGTTAAATTATTTTATATACATAAATAGATAGATATTTGGAGCATAACAAAAAGGAAATAATGCAACATAAAATGAATAGGAGTGTTAAACTGCAACTTTTTCTGTGTCAATTTGGAAATCAAATGACAGTTGGTCATGTAAATTATAGAGTAAATTCCCACAACAACTTTTAATGACGGGACCCTTGTTTAACACTTCTTATTTCCTTTTTGGTGATAAGTTTGGAAGAGTCTTGTGATCTTCAAGAATAACTTATTCCCTCCCATCCACCTTAATTGATTTTTAATTGATTTTTTGATTGTTTCACACACGTTAAGGAATTTATATTTTAGTATTAATTAATAATAAAATTGACCATATTATTTTAATTTGTTCATTGAAAATATAATAAATATTTCTAAGATCTTTAATCCAAAGACAATTTTAAAAAAAAGAAAATAATTCTTTCTTGATATATAAAAAATTAAATATTATGGACCATAGAAAAAAAAGTTCAAAAAAATCAATTAAAATGGGCAAGAGGTAGTATTAATTACGACTTTCATTTCATGTGAATTTAGTATTGAAAAAAGATTGAATTAATGGTTTTAAACGAATGTGGAATAAAGTGATGGAAAAGAAAAAGGACTTGATTTAGCATAATAATTTGGAATTTTCTGTTTGGCAAAGCAGAATCATGTCAACAAACAGACATGGATCAGGTTAACATGCAGACAAATGGATGAAGTTTGGAAAGTTTTGGCTCTCATTTCACTTGTTTTATCTGTTGGTGGGATATACATTACATGACAATTGATAGGAGATAGATGAAAGCTTAGCAGAATTAATTAGGATAACGAACAATGCATTTCAACAAATTCCTATGAGGCCCTTCTGTTGATGAGATTTGAATTAAAACTAGTTCAAAGTTTACATGTCTACACCTTAATAGTAGAGGCGGCTCAATAGTATTGGAGGCCTAAAGCCAAGACGTTATAAGAGGCCTTAAACTTATTTAATAATTTTAGATATTGTTGTTGAAGTTTTTTTCTTTCATTTTTACTTTTTGAGATGCAATTTCATCTTGACGGTGTAACCAACTCCTTTAATCTTTGTTGAAATATTACTAATTTTTGATAAGATTTTCTTAAGTTTAATTTTGAATTTATTCTTTTCCCATGACCGTCAACATAACTTACTATACAACATTGCCTCCCAAAGTAACAATCAAGTAGATTTTTGTATTTACAAAGGTGATATATATTTTATGATGTAATTAGCTTGAAGCGTGCCAACAGAGATCTTGAAAGAAAATATCTTACAAAGTTAGAATCATAAATAAAATTTATTCAAGTTGTAGTAAGAACAACTAGAAAGTAACTGCAAATTTAATTGCCTTTCACTTTCATTTGAATTTTCTCAAGTAACTCTGATAAAAGACAACATAAAATATAAAACTATGTTATCAACGATTGGTGACAAGGTAGCAAAAGATGGTTGAAAAAATTTCTTATCACTATTTAATAAATACAATTAATATTTAAATTACATATAAAAAGAGCATTATTTAGGGCCACTAGTTTTGTGAGGCCTAAAGCGACAACTTTATTGGCTTGGGGGTTAAGCCGCCTCTCTTAGTGTAACTGTGCCATTTAAACGAGAGAAATTTTCATAAAGTACTATCTTTTAGTGGTAATTAACTACCTATAGATACCATTTGCTATATTACGAATCGTAGATACGTTTTTTGTTGTTATGAGATCTATTAGATGTATTTAAGCTACTGTATTCATGAATACAGTAGCAAAAATAGGCGTGAATCAGGAAAGTCCAGCTATTCAGTTGTTATATTCGAGTGTATTCGACTATATTCATAGCGTGAAACGTAGGATTACAGCTGGACAAATTATTGTATTCGACTGTATTCACGCGCGTGAAACATGAGATTACACTGTTTTTAAACGGAAAGTGAATCAATTAACATAATAGACTCCTAATATAACTCAACAAACTCAATTATAACAAAATTTGTATTTTCAATTATAAAAAAGATTCTCAACCGAAAAATACCCCAAAAACATCGCAATCTTCAGAAAAATTCTATAATACTTCTGAATACATAAATTATATTAATTAAAAAAAAAACATATGAATACATTCATGGCATATAGCGAGACAGTGAATACAATGAAATACATAGAATACATCAGGATACATTGAAATACAATTAAAAAAAAGACAGTAAATATAATGAAATACATGGAATACAACGAGATACATTGAATTACAATGAATAAAAAGACAATGAATACAATGAAATATATGACAATACAACGTGATACATTGAAAATATATTGAAATATATTAACAGAAATTCAAGTTGATCAGCCTTAAACTCCGTCGTCTTTGTTAACCCTAATTTCCGGCGAATCCGCCGTCGAGCAAAAACCCTGAATTTCATTGTTCCCACGTATCATGTACAGTAGCCGAGCAAAAATCATGGCAAGACGTTGCGTATTGTTTTCGAGGATTCGTCTCTCTACCAGCGATGGACTAGTTCTTCAACTTCTGTGCTTTGCATTATCTTTGACTGCCCCTCCTTTTGTGGTCAGACTAATTTGGTTGAACTTGTGGGTTTTTCTGGGTCTTGCTATTGTAGAAGTCTTCTAAGATTGTCTTTTTTCTTTTCCTTTCCTATTAAAGTTACAGCCAAAAATAAAAATGGGGAGTTGGAGGAATTTGCTGGGAAGTGTGAAGAAGAAATTGTGGGAGGAATTGTGGAGAATTTTGGTCTTTCAGAGAAGAAACTTATGAATATAGGTGAGAATTTTGATCTGAGAATGACGTGTATCAAATTAGAGAGAGATAGAATGTGGAGTGAGAAGTTTACATCAAATACAGTAATTATGTGAGAGAAAAATCTGAAAAATGAGAGAAAAAGATAATAAATAGCGTATATAGTGGCTTGGAAGTAGGAAATACCCAAAATTAGATATTTACTATAGGATACGTTGGAATTAAAAAAGTTTGAACACTAGAATAGCTTTAAAATCTTTTAAACGTTGAATAATCAGCAAAAATGAGCGGAGACAGACGACGCGTAGGCCCATATTGTGTAACCGACTAACCGTCCATATGAGTATAAGTTTTAAACTCATATTTTTAAAAAAACATTGATCTTTGAATTTATTAAGTTGAAATTTTGGATTGTCTTTCAAACTTGAGATTTATTGTTTTGAGTTATAGACCAAAAATTCATGTTATATGACAGTCTTGCTATTTGAAAAGCTATACAGTTTTTTCCTACCATTTTATAATTTCAAGATATATATACCTTTTTATTACCAAAAAAAAAAGATCGAGCAATTTATTAGAGCCCGTTTGGGCATAAGAACTTTTTCACTTCATTTTGAAAAACTTTTATTTTTTTTTCGAAATCAGTATTTGGCCATAAAATTTTCCATTTTCGCTTGAAGATGAATTTTGAAATTTTTCGACAATTTGAATAACTCCAAAAAGTTATTTTTCAAAATTTTAACTCACATCGCACACAAAACTTCAAAAATAACCCAAAATTATATTCACGTCCAAATACAACTCTAATTTTTAAATATTATTTTCACTTAATTTTTTTGTTTTTTCACTTTTTTTTTAGAATTTTACAATTTCTATGTCCAAACGCCCACTAAAATTTCCGAAGGACGGAGTAAGTTGAGTTCAAAACTTAACTCAATTCACGACAAAGAGTATCTTCAGCCACGCGCCACAGTTCCACATGTCAGCTAACTCTCGGCCTCCATAGTTTCAAGTTTCAACTGAGTCGTGTCGTACGCTTTGTACTTTCCGTCAGTCTTAAACAGAAAGCGCATTATCCATGCACTGCTCCTGCGCGTGATTATTAATCAGATACTTAGATTTTTTCTTTCAAGATAATGGATGAGGTCAGTTAAAGAAGCTTTTAGAGTTGAAGACCTTTCTATCGTAAGTTGGGCATCTCCCACATTTGCCTCGTTTTTAGTTCCTAAAATGATGATTTCCCCATTTTTAAAATAACTTATTCCAGTTATTCTCTTATTTTATTCCCAAACTTTTTTATATTCTTTCATCTTTTATATATTATATTATTATCTTTCATTTTAATTTCATTTTTTAATTTCAATTAAACAAATTTCATCTTTTATTTTTAATTATTTGTAATTTCCATTAAAATAATTTTATAAAATTTTAAATAATATAATTTGTAAGCAATTATTATAGATTAACTAATAATTCAAATAAAAGTGAAATCATTGCAACATCTAATATTTTATATTCGCACCTTTCAATTTTAGCAACATCTAATATTTTATATTTGCACCATTCATTTTTTGAGATAATTATATATTTTTTGTACAATTATAACTTATAAGAAAATTAACCTACTATTTTACATAAAAATAATAAATGCACAAAAATTAATTTATCAAAATTATACACCAAAGTTAAGATGTAAAATTAATATTATAAAGACATTACATAAACATAATTAGGTATATATAAAGAGATAAATTAAAAGATTAAATAATAAAATAATAATAAAAAAGTGATAAATAGTAATGGGGGAAATGAATAGTGTACCCCATATTTGAGGGAACACTATTCATCCCCTATTTTGGGGACAAAATTACTCCAAAAATTGCCCCCATTACAGAGAATTGAGGTAAGGTTGGAGATGGCCTAAAGATGTCCTTTCTCACCTTCTAAAATTATACTCCATTTTAGTTGTTATGGTACCAAAAATAAGTGATTCAAAATATTTATTATTTTAAAAAAATAAAGAAAATATTAATTATATTTTTCTATTGTGTCCTTAGTATTAGTTATTTTTGAAAGTAAAGAATAATGATTACATAGCATAGAAAACCTAAATGTGAATATAGAACTAAGGTAGTCTAAAGGGCAGGAGCATATCCAAGATTCAAAGTCTATGAGTTCAACTTTAAGATTTTTAATATATTTTTAAAGCTATGAGTTCAGATTTACTATTTATTTCAACTTTAACGAATTTTTGCATATAATTTTATACCCAACGTCAATAGTTTTGGGTTCAATTGAACCCAATAATTTTACCTTACGTCCGCCCCTGCTGAAGGGCAGTCTGTTGCAAGACATCTCGCGTTCACGCAGGGTTCGGAGAGGGCCACACCCCAAGGGTTATATGATGTAGACAATCTAACCTAATGTAAGAATAAATAACTGTTTCCACAATTCGAACCCGCAATATATAGATCACTCGAAGACAACTTTAACATTGCTCTAAGGCTCCCATCAAAATAAGGGTATAGACTATAGTAGTGTGAAATATAAGATAAGTTGCATGTTGTTGCAGGTTAAAATACACTAATAATAGGAAAAAATTATATTGTTAAGTGTACATGAGTTAAATCCCAATAATAATATTACTAACCTGAATTAGGGGTCAGTATAAAGAAATACTCACTTGTAAAATAATAGAGAGGGATAACCAACCACGTCTGTGGTGTAGTGGTAAGTATTCCTTTATCTTTAACCAAATATCTTGGATTCGAGACTTGGATATGAAGTCTACCTTTGTATGTGAGCGCTTTACCCCAAATATAAAACTTTTCGGCGCGAATCTAAATTTAGTCAGCCCCAATGGGGTGCGGGACACTGGGCGAGAAAAAAAAAAAAGGTACCCCAACAAGCACGGAAGTGAGTAAAGGGGGAGGGGCACAGAGAATCTAGAAAATGTGCTACAAATACCTATGTGTCTTTCATTCACTTCCTCAAAAGCCCAGAAAATCTTTTAATATTATTATTCTTTCAGATTAGATACGCTGTTATATAACTATCAAATATAGCCAGCCAATTGGGTAAAGAAATGATTGAAGGTGAAAGAAAAAGTATATGAGAATAACAAATAGACCACATGTTGACATTTTTTAAGTCATTGCAAAGACTTCATTTTTCTGTAGAGAGAGAAAAAGAAAGAGAGAGAGAGGAATAGAGAGATCTTAATCTTATCTGGGATCTCTCTTACATGTAGCTTTCTTCTATTGATCAGTCGAAGGGTACTTGTTTTTTCATATGTTTTTTTTTTTTTAAATTGAATTCTTGGTTGTGGATATGATGTTTTTGTTTTAAGGTTTCTCGATCAGTGACAGCACAAAGGTTGTTGGGAGGAATTAGCAGAAAATTTTTGAGGTAATTCTTTACTTCTGTCAGTTCTTCTATGTTGTTTAATTTTTTATTTTCTTTTTGCTGTTTTGAGCTTCCAGTTGGATTTGTTCTATATGTTTTGATTACTAAAAAGGAAGAAAATATAAGAGAATTGGAAAATTTGGAGTGGAAATTTTCTGCTAATATTTCATACATTTGTTGAGTAAAATTGAACAAGGAATTTTTTTTTTCATGAAATATAAGGAATTAATTTGTTTGACCAAAGTCAAGATAGGCCATAGATTGCGTTGTCCTCATTTCCAGAAATTGACTTGAAAATTTAGTAATTTTATTGTTATTTACTCTATTTTTTAGGTTACCGTATTAGAATTACTATAGACAGTTACCTTATAGGACATCTCAACCTGGTGTAAAAAATGTGTACACTGTTAAAACTCTTTCCTTTTTAACCCCTCTTTTTCCTGTCAATTTTTTACTTCTTATTGATATACTTTGCGGTGATAGAACCCTTGTTACATTAGCTAGAAATATTATCAATACAATGCAAAAAAATTGTCTTGCAACAATGGTAAAGTTGTCTTGTGTGACATATAGATCACAGGTTTGAGCCGTAGAATCATGCTTGCATTAGGGTGAGCTGTCTATATCACACCCCCTTGGGGGGGGCGTCCTTCTGTGGATCCTGCATCAATGCGGGATGTTTCGTGCACCGAGATGTCTTTTTTTATAATGCAGATAAGTGCTGATAAAATTGGGAATTTTTTCAAGCAAGTATACTGGCTCATTGAACTGAACTAAATTGGATTGTCTGCTTTCTTTATTGAGCTTGTCACTGTCATAATCTCTCCGGAAAATATGTTCTTGATTTTTATGGTCTAATTTAGAGTTCTTTAGTGTTTTTCTTGGTGTTTAATCATTTTATTACTCGAATCATATTTTTTCCACTCCTTGTATGAGTGCAGGAATGGGAACTAAAATACAATGCAAGACATATTTGCCAGGATTTTGCTCCATGAGTGATCTAAATAGCAACGGAACTAACATCCCATGGCTCGTAAATCATGAAAACAAGTCAAGGAAAAGAAATCAGTGCACTGACTCGTTTTTGTCGCCGCAACCTATTGATGGATATTTTGAATGTGACAAAGAAAAAGTGAGGCAGACAATTTTGAAGCATGAGATAGTTTTCAGGCATCAGGTATTCAGACTCTTAATCATGTTCTCGCTCAAATTGTTTCATTTTCTATGAAGGGCTAACATAAAGAGATCATTTTTTCAACATTTTATATGCTGTAATGTGGTTTACTGATGCAGCTCCAAGAACTCCACCGGCTTTATAGAAGACAAAGGGATCTAATGAATGAACATCAAAGGAAAGAAATGCTTAACCATCCAATGAAGACATTCCAGTCAATTCCTTCATCGTCTCATTTTCCTTCATTGGATTCTATAGCTGGTCAGCTATCGGCCACAGACACTGCTAAGAATCAATCTTCTTTTGATTTTATGGAGAACGATAGTAGGTCGAGTCATTTCTCCTCCCAGCTCACTAAAAGTTCAAAGGAATGTGAATCTCACCAGCCTAGTAGCAGTTTGTTCCAAAGGAAAATGTTTGACTCTAGATTTGTAGTTGATAGGAGCGTAAATAACGAATGGGTATTGCCCTGCATTCAAGGGAACCCTGTTGAGGGAACTAATAAGATGCCCCGAAGTAGAGATGCAAAGACACCTATTGCCAGCGCTTTAGAATTTCATTCTGATGCTGATCTTAACAGAGCTAGTTCCTTAAAAGGAACTGATGAACTAGCTGACTTGAATAAACCTTTACCACTTGAAGAAGCTTCTCCGTTGGTGCCGGATATCAATATAAATAGCATTACTTGCCTCGATGATGACATCTATGACGGGGGGAAATTCTCTCCGAAGTCACTCAAGGAAAGGATTGGTGGAATTTTCCTCAACCACCCGCCTCACAAAAATGGAGAAGAGCAGTTAACTTCTAAACTAAATGCTGGTAAGATTACTTTCATGATGTAAACCCTTCTTTTCACTTTTCAACTTTATTAGTAGGCAGCCGTGAAACGTATTAATTGTCACGGTTGGTTTTTACTTTCCATTTCTCATTTTATATAGTAGTTTGACTAGACAAGGAATTTTAAGTATTAATTTGACGTATACATTACATGAGTGGTAGTGGAACAAAATATTCAATAATGGTTGAGAATTTATCTTCGCAGAAAAAACTTCACATCGATGTTCAAATTAGCAAAAGTTGTGAAAATTGTATAGAGCAACATTACTAATGGAATGGTGTCAAAACATTTTTGGTCCCAAAATACCGAAGAGGTGTTAAATAATTGGAACAAATGGAGTAGTAGTTTAGGCAATCCTGTGATATACAGTTGCCAGACCTATTTTTTTGCTTACTTCCATGTACTTCAGAATGTTATCCATCTTATCCCACTCAAACGCCATTATATGCCTTATATGCAGTGTGTCGACTACCTGATTTAAAGGGCAGAAAAGATTTGTTGATAAGTGAGTATGCCTCGTTTAAAGGGCAGAAAAGTTCTGTTGATAAGTGAGAATGCAGCAATTTTAGTTTTTATTTGAACTGCTGTGTTTGATGTTAATATCTTTCTATTGCCACATATTTTGATCTCATTGCTACTTCTTGTTTCAGAGAAAAAGCAACGTGATAACGAATCTTCTGGAAGACTTGAAACTGCTGAAATTTTACCTAAAGCTTTTCAGTCACCGCAAGGTCATCAACTTTTCAGGCACTCTCTCTTTAAGGAAACCAAGACAGAACACCAGAGGAAGAAAACAATTTTTGGTGTAGAAATTCATGAAGAAAATCAAATGCAATCTGCTAGCTGTTCCAATGTCCAGAATGCCACTCATAAATCTCCACCACTTTCTCAGAGTTATACTAAACTCCTGCGAAACGTTGCGTCTTGTCAAAACAACATGCATATGAGGATTGACAGGGAAACTTCCTGTGTGTCTCGAACTGAAGCGTCTGGAAAAGCGCCGGTATCTGGAGATTGTCAAAGGAAGCAGGAAAATTCCCGAGAGACATTGCCTTGGTTAGTGGTGAAATCACAAAAAGGCGTAGAGCACACTAAAGGGAGGGAAAATTGTTATCACTTAAATCTGGACTCCTTGCAGAATAATTCTCAGCTGTTTTTCAGACAAGAAGACACAGCTGTCAATTCCTCTCAAATTATAGATCAGAGGCAGGGATCCATATCATCGAGATCTATTTTTGAAGTTAGTGACAGCACTAAAATAAGGACAATTTTTGGTGTTCCAATTTTCAGTGCCCCCACGGACTCGCATGCAGAAAGTGGGCTCTCAAACACCGCTTTTCCTAATGTTGACAATGTTACTGCCACGAAAATTTCAGGAGACGAGATTGTTTCTAGAAGTCAGGTGGAAGCCAAGGATTTTCTTCAAGAAAAGGGACTAAATGGTTGCATTTCTAGTCTAAGGCATCAAATTGATTTGAACTTGTCTTTAGATGAAGAAGAGGCTCCATCTGCACCTTCTCTTCCTCGGGCTGTGGTGAGGATTGCAACCACTGAGATAGATTTAGAGGCTCCAGCAATTCTTGAATATGAAGCGGAATGTGGGGAATCTAAACATACATTAGAAGAATCTAATAAATCGAATGAAGCCGCCATGAGGCTTGCTGCTGAGTCTATAATCTCCATCTCAATGTCCGGTGCAAATGGAGAAATGAATGATGCGTTGCAAACTGAAACTAGCGACTCCCTCAAATGGTTTGCTGAGTTGGTCTCCTCTCACTGTTGTGTTCAACAAGAATCCATTGCTACAGAGATTTGCTCAGGTACAGCATCTGAGTTTGATGAGGAATCCATTCCCATTGGCTTTGATTACTTTGAGTTTATGACACTGAAGCTGGAAGATATGAAGGAAGAAGAGTATTCCTATAAAATGCCGACATTGGAGAGCCAAAACAACGAAGAAACAGTTGCCATTACCTTACCAAAACGGCCTCGAAGAGGGCAAGGAAAAAGGGGAAGGCAACGGAAAGATTTTCAGAGGGACGTTCTTCCTGGTCTTATTTCCCTATCTAGGTATGAGGTGAACAAGGATATTTTGAAATTCGAAGAACTGTTTAAAGCAAGTGGATCCTCTTGGCAGTCGACCATGTCACATAGGAAAACTGGCAAGAGTGGTAGGGGAAGGAAGCGTTTAGCAAATGCCGATCCCTCCCCAACAATTCCTGCAGATTGCCCACCTCCAGTAAACCAGCCTTGTTCTGGTGAGCTGGGGCTTGAGGAAAAAAGCCTAACCGGTTGGGGAAAAAGAACGAGGCGCTTGCCAAGGCAGAGATATCTAAACGGTAATCTTGCTCTTCTTATGAAGCAATGTTAATGTGTGGATTAAGTGCACATCACGGTTCAAACCCCAGACAAAGAGCGAGCCTGATATTTTAGTAGAAAAGGGTTTTGAGTTTCAATTCTGTTCTAACCGGCCCTCGAGGATTTTTCAGTTATCTCAAAATAATGTTGAGGAGGGGGTTTGTGGTGTGGAATGAGCACCAAGGTTCTTGCAGCTTCCCTAAAGGGATCTCATGACACCATTAGAGCTTATTTTTGTACATTTCTGTGTAAAACTTAAATGTCACTTTCCCTGCTTCCATTACACTCTTGTAAGAGCTTATTAATAATGCTACTTTTTTTTCCCCTTAAAGTGATTAATCTAATTTGAAATGAAATGCAGGTTGGTGGCCATGTTGGGTGGAATCTCCTTTCATATTCTTCTTTTTCCTAAATTCATGTTTTTTATTTGTTACGTGAGGTTTAGAAGATGTTATATTTTTCCTGATTGCCTGAAATGAAAGATTGAAACTTCATGCTTTTTTGAACGTACTTTCCGTTCTATAGATGGTCACATGAAAAGATACATTTCAACCGGTCTAGCAAAGAGGTGGAGCGAAGATTTTGAGTTTATGATTTATGAATTCAAGAAAAAGCAGCTTATTGGGTTTATTATATATATTAACACGAATACAGGTCAGCAAAAGACATGCTTGAATTTATAGGCGAATTCAGAATTTAAAGTTTATGGATTCCTTCAATGATCTCGAATTTATAGACAATAACAACTTAGTTCACAGTCTGCACGAAAGATGCAAACTTGATTATAGATATGCTCAAGCATAAAACACAAGAACCAAAATTAGAAAAAACTTATATATTAGGAACCAATTTTCTTTTTTCTGTCTATGTCACTAATTGTATCTTAAACCATCACTTTTGTCAATTAATGATCTAACGACCCCCAACATTTTCTAAATAATATTAATCACATTTTTCATCGATGACTCTGGCATACCTGCCAATTAATAGTGTTGTTTTGATTTAACTTAAAAATTACTCCATCTCTCCCAACATGTATGACACTATCTTAATTTCGAGATGTTCCAAAATGTATGACTCTATTATTGTAATAGTATAATGTCACATAACTTTCGCAAAATTTTATATTAATCAAATATTTGCAACAAAATCAAATTTTAATACAGGTACAAAATTTTTTCCTTTATACTATCTATTACTTAATTTTTTTTTTTGCCCGCCAATTATACAATATACTAGTAAAGAGTTTCCCCCGTTGGCGGGAGGCATTTGCATCTATACTCGTTTTTTGGGTCACATTTTAACTTGTGCCCGCTTTGCAAAAAAAATTGTAAGTGTACCCACTTTTTCGCATAACTTCAGCATACGGGGCTGAAGTAGCAAAGACAATCACGCAAAACTTCAGCATTCTAGTAGATGGGACTGAAGTAGCAAGTGTGCTGAAGTTTTTGTTTTTGTAACTGGCGAACTTTAGCTCTAGAGCTGAAGTTTTTGTTTTGTAACTGACGAACTTCAGCTCTAGAGCTGAAGTTTTTGTTTTGTAACTGGCGAACTTCAGCTCTAGAGTCTTCTTCCCTTCATAATGATACTGTCACGAAAACATGAAAATAGCTGCTTTACTGTCACATAAAGCATTCAATAGCAAGGATACCTCATCTTATAACTCTCTAATCGGACCAATTATTTAGATGATTAGTTCAACAACTAAACCATCCAAAGGAACTATTAATAGATATTTGATAAAGCAAGAAACTTTTTAACAATTTACATAAACCAATATGCTGTTGCTAATGCCATGCATTATCAAATAGGATCTGTTGCTTCGTCATTTAACAGATCATCTATTGCCACCATTCAATCAAGCAAGGACCTTTAGTCACGGACTTCAAAAAGAGGTTGAGGGCGGATATAACTTTGAGGAGGAGAAGGGAGAGGAGAAATGAGCCGAAGTTATTTAAAAAGTGGGTACAAGTTAAAAGTTTTTAAAAAAATCGGTATAGATTAACTGGGGGGACCAAATAGGGCGCCCCGTGCAATTTTTACTTTCTTCATTTATACATTTGCATATTTATTCATTCATTGTTGACCTATTCACATAAATTCACATCTCATCTGAGATTAAATAAAATAATATCTAACTTAGGGGTCGTTTGGTTGGAATACGGCTTATGTCGGTATAAGTTATGCTGGGGTTAGTTATGATGAGATTGTTGTTTATTCACTGTTTGGTATGTTGTATTAAGAATGACAATTGCATAATTTCTAAGAAGAAGATATAAGTTATATCGGTGCTAATTACCCCACCCTCTATAAGGTATAAGTTATCCTGGTGTTAAAATTAACACTGGGAAAACTTATACCTAATTTGCTAACCAAACAAAGTATTAAGATGGTATTACATTTTTATACCACCCCTATACCTTCTTATACCTCTTACCAAACGACCCCTTAGTATAATGATACAACTTTTGCAACATTAAACTTATATTAACCGAACGGTCCTTAAAAAAAAGTATAGAGTGATTCTGACATATTTAGTAGAAAATATTTCCTTCCACTCAGAGAATAAAACTGGCAAGGTTATTGTTTTTTTTCCTTTAGTTTTCCTTCTTCACCATAATTTCGTAAAATGAACCTAATTTATTTTTTCACTTAATCCATGACTGACTTTGAAAACATACATGAAATAAATTAAGTGGTCGGAAATTTTATTACATATATGTTCTCATATTTAAACACATCATTTTTTTGTTGACATATGATCTGACACTGCCATTTTTTTAAAAAGCCAAATACTTGATACTAATATATTTTCACACACTGTAATATTGTTGGAATTGAATTATAGCGAGTGTGAGGTATCTCAAATTAAAATTTGTATTCTTAATTTGGCGAAATAGGTAGCTTAAATTTGCAAAATAAAATAAAAACCCCGATAAAATTTCTTGTTTCTTGTCGGAGAGCTATGCAAGTAATTCTATTTTAAGATTGACTTGATTCAATAATTGGGGGTTTTACCTAGGACATTGGTTAAATTAAACAATTTCTTTATCTTTTTCCATTTAAATTGATACTTTTTACTAGTTTCTAATTCTGGCAAACTTTGCAAGGGCAATTTTTTTCAATTATTGGAGTACAATATTAGGTTGTAACAATAATGTTGTACAGTTAGTTTTAAGGAAGTGCCTCTCAAAGGTTCTTTTAACACGACTCAAACAGGAGAAAAAGAATAATTCGAATAAAAAACATAGTGGCTTCTAATTTTGAACAATATTTAGTTCAGTAATTCATTTTCCATCTTGAACTTATTTTTTTTTTTTACAATTACCACAATAAAGAGAAAGGTAAACTTTTATTTGAGAGGAAGAAGTAAAATACATGACATCAACATGAAGAAAGCGCACAAGGAAGTCAACATAGAGCCCGAAAACTTTATTATACTCCATATTTATTAATTTAAATGACAGGATGAATAATCGAGACCTACAATTAGATATACAAAGTTAGATAGTGCATTTAGATACCAAAACCACGTGTCAGTGAGTCCAATTAGCAAAACAAAAGGCTGCAAATGGCTATATGTGCAATGGAATTTTAGTTGAGCCCACTTTTTCCAAAGGGGGTTGTGTTGCACTTCTTGGGAATCGGAAAGGAAATCAACGTTAGTGGTCCAGTGCATTTTTCCAAGAAGTAAGGGTGTTCAAAAAAATTCAAAAACCCGAACCAAACGAAAAACTAAATTAAACCGACAAAAAAAATCGATACTTTTTGATTTGGTTTGGTTTTGATTTTAAAATTTAAAAACCGATCAAATTTGGTTTGGTTTTGGTTTTAATTAAAAAAATCGAACCAAACCGAATATAAGAGTAGCTATTTTAAATTTATTATTACACCTATATATACGTATATTTTTATACAAAGTTTTAAAATTTTTATAGTAAATATTAATCGTTTGCACTTTTAGTATAGTTCTTTACCTTTACATTCTAGTTTAATTGGTAGTTTTCTTTTGTTAAGTGTAAGAATCTATTTCATGTTTAAAATAATAATATTTTTAATTGAGTCCTTAAATTATTCATCACTATTTGATTCAATTATCATCAATATATCTTGGTAAATAATATATTTCTCAAAGGGCAATTGATTTGATAGTGTTACGTTGAAAATGTGATCGTCGAAATGTGTGTTTGGTAGTGTATGTCTTATATTTAAGAAAAAACCGACAAATAACCAAAAAAATCGAAAAACCGACATAAACCGAATCGAGAAAAAACCGACATAATTGGTTTGGTTTGGTTCTAATATTTGAAAAACCGACTTACTTGGTTTGGTTTCATTTTAGGAAAAAACCGATCCAAACCGAACCATGAACACCCCTACCAAGAAGGGAAGGGTGAAATTAGATTTACAATTGGTCGTTGAAAAATAGCCACAATTTTAAACGTAATCGAAATTTAGATATTTTTTATATAAAGATAAATTTGAACAAAAATAATGTTCAAAATCCGGAAACTATTTCAGCATAATATACTGGAACTCCAGTATATTGTACTAAAGTTCTAGTATAATATACTGGACTGGTATAATATACTGGACTTCTAGCATATTATACTGTACTGGTGCAACATATTATGCTAGAAGTTCGTACACAGGTGCACAAATCTCCAGTATATTATGCTGGAACTTTTTGTGTTGCAGCAAAGTAATGGCTATTTTTCATTGACTTTACAAATGCTGGATATTTTTAAATTACCAGTCCGAAAACTGGCTAGACCATGCTATTTTGACAGAAGGGAAAGGTACGTACAAATCCTACAGGTACAACAACAGTAAAACATAGATAAACGCAAAATACCAAAAATACCCCATGATAAAACAGGCATATTGACCAAGAGTTGCTTGTATTTCCTCTTATTAAGAGGTAGTAATAAGTCAAATGAATATGCTAAATTTATTATCTCATTAAACCGTGTCACATAAAATGATAAAGGCATTGTTTACCGGTAAAATGGTACGGTTGAATTTATACATAATTTATAGATAAGTGAATCGATTTGATCCAAAAATAATAAATGAATAAGATAAAAATATAAGACTTAGCCTTGAAATTGAAATAAAATGACAGATATCTTAGTCCGAGGCGCAGAGCTTCCGGAGGCAGTAAAGACAATATAAATAAGCAAGAAAGTAAAATATTATTAAGCTTTTGATAGAATATGATGTATGCTTGTTTGAAAATTCGTCCCCTTACAATGATAATAGAGCTCACTATTTATAGTTACATCTAGGGAACAAGGTCCTAGAATAAAGCTCCTCTTAAATGACAATTATGAGAGCCATTGAAGAATATATAATGTTGGACACTGAATGCCATATTCTTTGTAACGGATCATGTACTTAATGCTATAGAATATTTTCCATTGAATGCTACCGGATGACAGACATTTATTTTACATTTATGAATATCATTCTTTCCGATGACAAGCGATATCATTGCCTTCGGGTCCGACTATATTCTGTCTTCGACTCCATGTGTTGCTTTCTCATGCGATCATTAAATATGAACATATTTACCCCATACAGATAATCTCCCGGCTTTCCGGTGGCGTAACTTTGTGTCACCGGAAAGTTGGTAGAGATACCTTTCTTGGCGGGAAATTCTCTGACCCCATCTGAAAAGTTTCTGACGGTTGATTAGACGCGCGTCTCTCCGCATTTAATGCCACGAACACGCGTCATCCCACGATTTAACATCACTTTTCCCGGTTATGATGGCCATGATTTTAGCCATCTATTCTTTTACTTATACGCATCAAACTTCTTCATTTACACTTCCTACTTCTCCAAACTTTCTCAATCTCTCTTTATTCAACTCGTACTTTGTCTTCAACATTTCTTCAACCTTCTTCTTCAGAGAAACTCTTCTTTCTTTTCTGATAAAAATGGCTTCTTTTTAAAAAACCTTAATTCCTCAAAGAACAAAGATAAAGCTCATGATGCTACTCCTCCTACGGTGAGCTCCATCATCCCAAGAAGTCTTGTCACAACTAAAGACTTCGAAGAGAAGTTTCCTTCCGCTAACCCATGTATGTGAGTCGTTGAATCCATCTTTCTTCTTCTGAAACAATACTGGTGCGCCGAAAGGTGCCTTTGATGGGCGAATGTGACTAGTATCCACCAATTCTTTCAATTGTTTCTTGAGCTCCTCTAGCTCGGGCGATGCCATATGATATGGGGCAAATGCGGGTGGCTTAGCCCCTGGCTCCAACTCAATCTTGTGATCCACCTCTCCCCTAGGCGGCAAGTGCTTAGGCAATTCCTCGGGCATGACATCTTTGTTTTCCTCAAGCAACTTCTCTATGCAAGGCGACAGTGTCTCTTGAAAACTCTTGTCTTCTTCTAGGCTTGCAATTGTTGCCATGAACGTCGGCTCCCTCTTCTTGATCCCCTTGAAAACTTGCATAGCTGAGAGATGTGCTTGGATCTGTCCGTGTGGCATAGTCACTGTAGGTACCATGCAAGCTCCTTCTCGCTCCATAACCAAGAGACGTTGGAGGTAGGGGTCGATCAAAGTATGACAATGTCTAAAGAACTATTGCCCCAGTATAATGTCAAAGATATCCATAGTGGTTACGGTAAAGTTTGTCATACCTTTCCAAGTTCCCAATTTGACACCAACTTCATTAGCTACCCCACGAGCATTTTGTACCTCGGCATTCATGGTCATGACGCGAGAGTTGGTAGGAGAAAGTTTCAATTCTAGTCTCTTTGCGACAACCTCAGTCATGAAATTATGAGTTGCTCCAGTATCCACCATTGCACGAGCGGGCTTGTTGTTGATGGTGAGATCCACGTACTGATTGCTATTCTCGGTAGATTGGATAGCTTGCTTTGTGACAGCACCACATAATTTGATCATACCCAACTGTGTGGTTCCCGAACTCTCTCCTTGTGGCTGCTCCTTCCATTCACAGACCATGGCACTGAGGCTCTTGAGGTCGGGACAATTCCTGAAGCCATGCGGCCCTCCGCATATGTAGCATCCCTTCTTCTCAGCATGTGCCTTCTTCTCGGCGTAGCCCTGACGACCACTCGACTTTTGGGATCTTGAGTCTTGGAGTATTGTTCTTGTATCTCCTTGCCTTTGCCACGGTCTCCCCTCACTTTGTCGTGCCTGAAGTAGTTCTCCAAGTGCCAAAAGAAGTTTTTCACTTCTTGTGCATCACGAACACCTTTGAACACCGGGGGTTTGGGAGCCTCGATCTTGGCCTCCCTCGTCACTACAACATTGATGACTGCCTCGGTCACACCAACATTGACATGCTCCTCGAGTGACTCTATATTTGCCTTCATAGCATCGATAGTACTCGAAGCCTCCATGAGTCTTCACTCTAAGGCAGTGATGGTTTGCCTTAGTTCCATCTCAGTCTGTGTACGTCCCTCCAAGTCATTTCGGATACTCTCAATTTCTTTAAGAGTATGGCCCTCAAGAACGTTAAGGGTGCCTTCCACCTTCCCCAAGCGTTGGCCAAAGATCTCCACGGCGTCCATCCCCACGTTCATCTTCATCACCCACTCTTTACCGAGCGAGACGTCCTCGGGCCGCTCTTGCCAGCAGCATCCTGGATGACGATGGCTTGGTATTGGCAGCGTTAATTTCTCCATCGTTCGTTATTCCCTTAGTTGAAACTTTCGCTCTGATACCACGTTGTCACATCCTTAGTTGATAACTAAGTACACGTGCGGCACTTGACAACTCGCTCACGATCTTGCACAACTTGCTCACGTTCTTGCTATGACAAGTCAGCCTTATTACACTCAAGATCGCCAAGAGAATGAAAGAAAGAACACAAGAGAATTGTTAAAGGAAGCTTTGTATTAGAGAGAACTTTAATTGTTTGCTTGGTGAATTACAAATGAATGGCCCTCTTTATATACTAGTCTCCTAGGGGCTAGTGTGTAAATATTAATTATTACACAAGTCCTTGATATTTACAAGATAAGAGTTTTCTCTAGAATTCTCTACAAGCCTAAAAGATTCCAAGGACTTTCCTAGCAAATCCATAAGGATTTAGGTTTTTTCCTAAGGAAATGTACATACTTCTCTAGAATCTTCTCACAAATGCTAGCCTTCTTCTTATGTAAGCTTCCACATGACATTAATATATGCCAAATGACGCCTATATGGCATGATAACATGGCGGGTCATCACAATTTTCTCTAATATTGTACGACTTCTACTCTTTTAAATGCAAATTTGCATTGAGTTCTTTATAAAGACAGTAAGCTAGGCCGACGCCGTGTTTTTGCCTAATCCACCTATGCATTTATTGAAGAAAAAAAAAATTACCTCTTCCTTTACAAATTTCTTCCAGGCTTTGGTAAATTGCAACGAACGTCTTTCTTTTCGTTTTCTGATAATTTTTTTTTTTTGGAGGTTTTTGAATCTTTCGCAAAAGCAAGAGCTCAAACGGTCTTTGATTAGTTCGCGTTTGCTTTACCTCATGTAGTTCATTAGTGCGTTATGATGATCAATTCTCATGTATTATCGAAGAAAGAACAAAGTAGTAGGTTGAGAAGAATCCAATCCATATAGCAAATTGTTGAATTTAATTAATTCTAAAAAGTTTGATCAGATAGGTTAACATTGGACGTAACCAAATTCTAAAAACAGGACCTTTGAGTGCGCTTTTAGACAGTGGCGGATTTACATGGTGGCAAGCGGTTTAAATGGTTGTTAGCTTCAAGTATTACCTAAGAGGTCTTAGGTTTGAACTCCCTTGGCTCCACAAAATATTTTTTGACTGTTACAACCCTTTTACTAGAAATAGTGACACCACTTATGAAAAATCTTGCGTACGCCACTGCTTTTAGAGTAACAGCTTGTTTGGATAATTGTTATGTATCGTTTTGTAGTATTGTTTTGATGCATACAATGTTTGGATGAATTGTATTATTTTCCGTCATTTCATGATGTCATGCACCAATAATATGAAGAATAAACTTGCAATATTATAAAGAAAAAGTAAGGTAAATAATAAAATAGAATTATTTAATAATATGAAAGAGCAAGATGAGAAAAAAAAAAAAAGAACGATGCAACCGCACTAAATCGGTCGTTCCATAAAGTGGTACTTTTCGTCGTTACATAACGACAGATTTAATGATATGATACAATAAAATTTAAGTAACAATCAAAACAAATGTTATATTTAAAGTAACAATATGATACAATACAACAGGTGACAATTATCCAAACAAGATGTAAAATGAACAGGAAAAGATAAAGAAACAATGAACAAAGGGAGGGGAAAAATGAAAGAAAAAAGAAAAAAAGAAAAAAAAAAAGAAAAGGTCCTACCGGGAGTCGAACCCAGGTCGCTGGATTCAAAGTCCAGAGTGCTAACCACTACACCATAGAACCATGTTTAAACAAGTCGCTAAAACTTAGATAGATACCATAATGAAGATTCTGCCAATTCACAGGAGAGAGAATCACGGGATCTTGGCAGTTAGAGGCACGCGTTTCTAGTCCCCCTCTGTTCATCTCAAAAGTCCGCTCTCTTTCCCTGTGATCTCTTCACTGATTAGCAACCCAAAGACGAAAACGAATCAGACTATTCAACTAGTTGATTTCCGATCGGAAAATGTCTCAAAATGTCAGTCCAAATCCGACTTACGACGTGATAATCTTAGGAGCTTCAGGTTTTACAGGCAAATACGTCATTAGAGAAGCTCTCAAATTCCTCAACGTTCCATCTTCCCCCTTAAAAAGCTTAGCTATAGCGGGCCGTAACAGTTCCAAACTTTTCCAGGCTCTCCAATGGGCAGCCCATCCAAAACCACCACCCCAAATTCCTATCCTCACCGCCGACACCACCGACCCATCTTCTCTCCGCCACCTCGCTTCTCAGGCTAAGATCATTCTTAATTGTGTCGGTCCATTTCGTCTATACGGTGAGCCCGTCGTTGAGGCCTGTGCTGATTCGGGTTGCGATTACTTGGATATTTGTGGGGAGCCCGAGTTTATGGAGAGGATGGAAGTGAAGTACCATGATAAGGCTGTGGATATGGGATCGTTGATTGTTTCGGCTTGTGGGTTTGATTCTGTGCCTGCTGAGTTGGGCTTGATGTTCAATTCAAGACAGTGGCTGCCGCCGGCTGTTCCTAATCAGGTTGAGGCGTACCTTAGTCTGGAATCGGACAAGAGAATTGTTGGAAACTTCGCGACGTATGAGTCAGCGGTGCTTGGTGTGGCTAACGCGGACAAATTACAGGAGCTCAGGCGCTCCAGGCCCAAGAGGCCTCGTCCTGCGGTAAGATTTATGATTTCATTTGCTTACTAAAATATCCAATGTAATGATGTCATCTGTGCTAGTTATCTAGTTACAGAGGTAAAATTTTAGTTTATTTAACCACCTTGGACTTCCAAGCATTATAGTAATAGAAAATTGAAGGGCTTGTTAGTCAACAACATAACATGACTGATACACTCGAGTCAAATGTCAACCGATGTGTATGACGATCTTTACAAATTGTTAGTGAAGTTGATAGGAAAGAATTTATGCATCCAACCCAAAAAGCTTTAAGTCTACGCGTGCAGTAGTCCTAGACTTTTATGAACTTTTTTGAAAGTGCACTGCTCATGTAGGACAAATATAACTTTACACCCTCTTTGTGAACTAGAAGGCGGGATTACGAGCATGTGAATGCACTTATCAAATGTTGACTCGATACCATGCGAAAGAATTTGAGCATCCAACACAAAACCTTAAGGCTATGGGTGGAGTAGCTCAAGATTTGTGTGAACCCCTTTTTAAAGACCTTACAGTACTCATGTGAGAAAATATAACCAACATTTATGTGTTAAATCATAAATTTAGATCTGGCTTGCCATACTTTAGGGGTTTCTGGCAACTTCTGCACAGGGGCGGAATTACCTTAGCCCAAGCGATGTCACGTGACACCGCTTTATCGAAATTTTTTACTAAATATGTATATATAATTAAAATGGAAAAATAAAAATGATGAAATTAATGTAAGGTGACACCGCATGACACTGAAGTTTGGTAGCTCATCTGGTCAAGCCATTCACTTTTTTTGATAGAAGTCACGGGTTCAAAACTAAGCAGCTTCACTTTATATCAAAAATTTTCTGCCTCGTCTACAAATAAAAATGTGTTGATGGGGTTTGATCTATTGTCCTCTAAGACGTTGAAAGAGCTTTTTTTATCCAATGTTAAAAGAACATTAATCCAATAGATCAAGAGTCCTATTTGGATAATCTTAGTAATAATAAATTACTTGACTTAGCTCTAAGTTGTTCGTGTTTTTTTTTTTTTTGGTTCTTTCTTCTATCATCTTCTTTCTCGACATGAA
Organism: Nicotiana sylvestris; assembly: GCF_000393655.2. NCBI lineage: Eukaryota > Viridiplantae > Streptophyta > Magnoliopsida > Solanales > Solanaceae > Nicotiana > Nicotiana sylvestris. The sequence continues at coordinate 10,454,175 of NC_091058.1, forward strand.
ATTAATTAAGAATGATTTATATGGTATCAAACGATTGACATCACCTATATAAAATTGATTAAATTGTGACACCGCTTACAAAAATCTTGCGTACGCCACTGCATTCTTTGTAGGGGGAAATTTTAGGTAAATTTAAATGGTCGACTAGATAGCATGAATCAAATGAAATGGAAACAGTTGTACCGGAAGTGTGCTTTTAGCAGGCAATAATCCCTCTTTGATTTTAACCAGTTGACACTTAAATCTTGTATCATGGGACGATGGATTAATATAAAGTTGGATTGTAGATTGTTGTCTGTTCTTATGACCGAAAAACAGCTGGATTGTAATCTGTAAGTGGTATTAAAATTTGACTACTGCCATGAGAATCTCTAGTTTCATGCTTCGTGTTTTCTTTTCTGTTTTCTATCCTCTAATTGAGGCACGCACAGATAAACATCTACAACAAGTAGTTCCATCAGTCTACTTGCCACAGCCAACAACTATTTGATGCCGCACTACTATCTAGTCTTGTGGAGGGCCGATTAGGTGGCTGGGAGTGATGGTACATAGGCTGCAGAGAGGATGCTAATTTGAAAAATGATTTTGTCTTTTAAAAGATTGCATGAATAATGAGAAAAACTAGTGGAATTAGATCTGAATGCAGTGGAAATAATGCAGAGACCTAGAAACGATTATATTCTCTGCCCTGGGAAGGCTTGAAACAACAACATATGTCAAATCGTTGCATAACTTTTTATCTTCACTATTCTTTTGTTCTAAGAGAGAAATGCTGCAGGTTACGAAGCAATTGATCCTTTACAGTTTAGAAGTCAATTGGCCATTATGTGTTCGAACATGTGAATTTTAGTCAAAATCCAATGACAATTATATTAAGGTCGTTTTCCTCATTTGCAGAATGTTATACAAATGTATTTTACATTTGGAACTTTGAGAACCCAATTTAACTGTTTCTGTAGGACGCATGTTGTAGTTAATATTTGATGATGTTGATGAGTATATGGTAAGGATTCATAAACAACGGATAGCATAAATATGTGAATGATGGGGATTTATAAACCTTTTGGTTGATTTCTGGTGGCATAAATGAGTAGATGATGGGGATTCATAAACCTATGATCGATGTATATGACATGTTGAGTATGTAATACAGATTCATTGTTAAATGGACTCTATATATTTGATACCTGCAATATTTGCTAAATATTACATTGCACATGGACATACGTATGTACCACGCAGCTATGGGGACAACATCATTCATGCCTTCCCTATTAAATAACACATTAGATCTGCGAAACATTTTATCTTTCTCACTCTCCATTATTTTCCTGTTTGTCTCAGATTCCTGGTCCTCGTCCTCCTAAAGGTCCATTGCTGGACCACCTAAAGGAAGTTGGTGTTTGGGCTGTAAAGTTACCATCAGCAGATGCAATTGTAGTGCGGAGAACACTTTCATGTTTGGCTGAAAATCCTGGTGGTTTACCTGGTGTTAATGAAAGCACTGAACAGATTGAGAGGAGGGAGGCTTTTTGGTCAACCATAAAGCCAGCTCACTTTGGTGTGAAGATAGCTTCGAAATCTCTGTTAGGAGTTATTCGTTTCATTACAGTTGGGGTTTTCATTGGTCTCTTTGGTAAAACTGGTATCGGCAGATGGCTGCTCCTGAAATTCCCTTCATTGTTCAGTCTAGGATGGTTCAGGAAAAAAGGTCCAACTGAAGAAGAAGTGGCAAGTGCTACCTTTAAGATGTGGTTTGTTGGACAGGGGTTTAGTGACGACAGTCTTGCATTACAAGGAAACAGGAAACCTGATACGGAGATAATTACAAGAGTAATGGGACCTGAGATTGGTTATTTGACAACTCCTATCATTCTTGTCCAGTGTGCCCTCATTTTGCTCAAGGAACGAGATAATCTTCCAAAGGGAGGTGTTTTCCCCCCTGGGATTGTGTTTGGCGCGACAGACCTCCAAGACAGGCTTCAACAGAATGGAATATCTTTTGATGTCATTTCAAAGAACACTATCTAACTAAATGGTAGTTCCGTGCAGTTTTAGTCATATGGGAACATTTGAATTTATGCCAAAGGGCGAATAATTCTACAAATCTTTTGCTTTCTTTGTGTGTGCTCTTCTAATTGTATTTTCTGTAGTTTTATTATGCTCTCTGAATGCCCTAAGGTGTTTCCTCACCATTTTTCCTTCCAAAACTATCTCCAGAATCCCTCTCCATATTTCGTTTTCCTTCTTTAACGTTTTGAGGTAACTGGACAAGATTTATTTTGTTTTGACAATTTGTTGTGGTCTGTCAAATCCTATGAGTATTTTGGCTTTAACAACATACAAGTTCCATTTACCATAAGGTATACATCATTTTTCTTCTGATGGTGCAGATGCATCATTTTTCTTCTGCTTTTAACATTTCGATGAATTTCCTAAGCCTCTTCTCGGAGCTCCCTCCGATTTCCTTGGCCTTTCTGGCCTGATCCCTCACTTTCATAGCCTTAACCTTCATATCAACATCTCCCATCAAGCTTTTCACCATCTCTGCAATCTCCTCACCGTTTACTAGATTTTCCTCGCCCCAACCCCATTCTTTTACCCACCTCCCCAATCCCGACTTCTCCACAACTTCTGCATTCAATTTTTGATCACCATGTTGTGGCCATGCCAGCATTGGTACTCCTGACCAAGCTGCATTCATCACTGAATCCCATTCGCACTGGTTCACGAAAAGTCCAACAGCTGGATGTTCTATAATGGCTTCCTCATACTCCCCTGCTTTCCCTATTTTCCCTTTCTTTTCCATCTCCTCCAGGACTGTACTCCCAAACAACTCCAGAATCTCTTCTTTTAGCACCCAGAGAAACTTATATCCACATATCTCTAGTCCTTTTCTTATTTCTCTTAATTGTTGTGAAGAAATCGGCTCTCTAGTTCCAAAATTAACATAAACAACAGATTCAGCAGGTTGTTCATCTAACCATGGACACTGATTGTCTTCTCCTAGCTTGTTATTTCTCACAGGACCAACAGGAAAAACAAGTGGAAGAGAACTTGTGACTCTTCCTTCATCGAGGGCAACAATTGTTTCTGGTTCAAACCAATCAAAGGTGTTCATAAAAACACCTGTCACTTGAGGGAGAGCTCGAGCATTTGGCAGCAAGTAGGCTTTCAAGACATAGTTTGATGGTGAATCATCCAGCCATGAACGAGGGATGCTTGATTTTTGAACTGATCCTAAACCTGGGATCTCAACATTGCTCGAAACGTTTTCAAATGCAGTAGGATTTTTGGACAACAGTACTGGAAGGTATGCTACAGTAGAGTAAAATTTAGCTGATGTAGTTGAGATAATGTAAAGGGGAATGTTGAGATTAGAAGAAACTTGTGAAAGACTAGATGCAATAATAAACTCGGAGACAATAGCAGAAACTGGTTCATTCAAAGAATCTATCAGAGGGCAGAGCTGGTGAAGGGAGTTACTAATGGCATCAATTTGCTTGATGAAAGGATCATTAATCTTGGAAGTTGAGGTTTTCAGAGGAAAAATATGAAAATCTAGTTGCTTGATTTCAGGGTGACCGGAGAAAAAGCTGGAGACGATGCTCGATTTTGTAGTAGAGATTTCAAGTTTCATTGTGATGAAGGTGATTTTACATTTATGTGAAGCTAACATGGAAGCTAGTTGAAAAATTGGAACCATTTGACCCACTCCCAAACCACTAGGGAGAAACAATATGTGAACTGGCTTCCCAGAGTAAACACTTATGTTGCTCGAACTCTTCAAAACTGATGTAGGGTGCGTGTTGAATTCTCCAAAAGTTGTGCATTTTGTAAGGATCCGACACTGTTGCCGCAAAAAATTTGGAGAGTCTGAGCAAAATTGGTTGACACTAGAATTAGACATCTTGGTGGATTGGCTAGTGCAAAAGGAGGAATTGAAGAATGATTTCTGCAGAAATAGAGGGATTAGCTAGATGCTTTTATTAAAGAATAAGGCGCTGCTGCGATCATATTAGTGCACATCATTATCCTATTATTGTTTGGGATTCAGTAAAAAAAGAGAGAAGAAAAATAATTTAGTACAATTAGGTAATTGTTCGCTTTCATATGCTTGTTTTGTAGTTTGAGGAATAGGAAAAGGAATCAACTTTAGTATCTCCACCAGATCACAAAACAATGTCACGCTTCGGTTTGTGGCTCCTATTTTATCTTCTTCTTGTTTCTTGTTTGATTTATACATGGCGAATGTGAATGTTGTGCTTTATGGGCAGCCTAATCTTACCCTACAAACTCAGGGTAAAATTAGAAGTTTCAGGACGGATGTCTCGGAGTTCGAGGTAGAGGACGCTTCCCCTTAGTACTTACTACTAATAAATTACTCACTCCGGTTCACAATAAATGATGAATTTGCTTTAGGCATCCCTGTATAGGTCCAAATTTGGCAAAGGATAAACAAGACGTAGGACGGTGTCGACCACGACACAGCGACCGACGGTCGTTGTGATAAAGGCCGACGATCAAAAGCGGGCAGCTAAGATAAAGTAATAACGATAACTTGAACTTAGAGAGAGACATAAAGAATATATTCCTTCGGATATTCTCTGCGTTGTACTTTTTAAGATTTTTCGGGGAATGTCCCTTATAAATAGGAGGAGATAGTGAACACTTAGGAGATCTGCCTTTTTAAAAACTGAGAAACACATTGTAAAATTAAGAGAAGAATATACGAAAGATTGTCTTATTCACTTTACTCAAGTATATGTTATTCAACCTTCATCCATAAATCTCAAAGGTTCCACGTTCATATCAACTGCATATCCTTTTACGTCGTCAGCGTGAAAAGACACTCAATCACACAATCATTGAGTGACAGTTCCTTTACATTATTGTCATTTGTCATTTCTTGCATTCTTTGCACGTTTATGATATTGCGTATTCTGCCAACCTTAGTATATTGAACCCACTAATTAATACTCCTAAGCTCTTCTCACCATACGAGAATCTCGTCCTATTTTGGTTTGGAATTTATTGAGCTCAACTAAGATTAACTCCATTAATTTGTTATTAATTGGTTTAACATTTATTTGCCCAAACAACCCCATTAAGTAAATACTAAATTCTACACGAAAATAGTTAGTGTGACTAGACTACCCTTCATTAAATGTTGCACCATAGTTATAGTAGTACTTAACTTCTCTTCTCAAATGTGAGGAGAAAATGACTTTTTAGGGATACGTACATAAATGTAATTTTAGAAAAATAAATTGAACTTTTTCTTGATTATATAAATGAACACTTATTTTGGATTAAAATAAAAAATAAAAAATTGATCATTTATTATGAACAGAAAAAAATAGTAATTTAACGGGTCGCTCATCCAAACAAGGAAAAAAATCGTGTTCACCAACGGTTTCTAATTAAGACTTGAAAGGTCCAAGTTGCAGAATATATGCCTCGAACCGATAGTTTTCTGAAATCCGACAAATCCTTCATAATGTTTGTTTGGAGAAGACTGGACTTAATAATTCTACACCTAGAGGTCCAAGACTTGCTTGCATTTAGTATTGCCAAACCAGGGACGGCTCAACCACATTTAATTTGAGGCCTAAACTTTTAATGTAAAGTTATAATACATATTATTATTTGAATTCTAATCTTCTAACTTTTTGAGATACAAGTTGTTAATAAATGTTTTTTATAATCGATTTTCTCTAATTATTTCTTTTCAATTAATAATATAGTCAATTCATTTAATTTTTTTCTTGAGACATTGTTGATCTTAAATAAGATTTTATAGAGCAATAGAAGTAAGTAAATTTTAGAAAAAGAGGTGAGAAAGAATATCAAAGAGAAAGATAAAAAATATATATGGATTGAAAGATAAAAAATATATAGGAATTTCTAAAATATGAGAAGATTTTGGAGAAGAAAAAGATTAACTTGGACAAATTAAGGAAAAGAGAATAATTTTTTTTACACGTTATAATGCAGGGTAAAATGGAATTATCAAATCAACTCAAATTGATACATTGAAAAAACTATTCATCTACCCATTTATAAATAAGTCAAATTCTTACTTTATTTATATATCTAAAAAAAATTCTTTTATATGAAAAATTCTACTTTTGTATTAAAATCACTAGATGTTATTTGTTAAATATCTATAACCCAAGCCTTACTACTACCGATAAGGTAAAAATAGCACGGTATAGCCAATTTTCGGATTGATCATTCAAAAATAGACAGTGTTTCCCAAGTTAATGAAAAATAGCCATTATTTTGCTACAACAGAGATCGGTTCAGTATAATATACTGGAGCTCGGTGCACGTGTGTATGAACTCCAGCATATTATGCTGGACCGGTATATTTTGCTGGCTCCAGTATAATATACTGGAGACTGGAGCATCAGTGCTCCAAACTCCAGTATATTATGCTGGACCGATATACTTGTTGGAACTCCAGTATATTATGCTGGAGTTCTAGTGTACTTATGTTTGAACTCCATCATATTATGCTGGAACTCCAGCATACTTATCCTCTCCAGTATAATATGTTGGAGTTCAAGTATACTTATGCTGGAACTCCAGCATAATATACTGGCGTATTTTCCAGATTTTGAACAGTGTTTTCGCTCAAATTTATCTTTACATAAAAATTTACTAAATTTTGATTACTTTTGAAACTGGACTATTTTTGAACGATCAGTTGTAAATCTGGCTATTTTTGAATTTCTCCCGCCAATAAGTAAAGCCGGCCTTGTACCAAAGCTACTCGTTTTGGCACCTACAAGTGGTAGTTTGATTCGATGTGCGATGTACATTTTATTAGTCCAATAATTGGACTCCAATTTAAAGGTTTCAACTACCAGTATTTGGTTGATATTCATTAATTCCTTTCCATACTTTTCTATGCACTGTACCTCTTTCATTCAATAGGGGTTACTCCATCATAGATGATCCAAAATTTTGATTTGATGGTTTCGATCTATGAGGTTTTTAGCACTCATCTAGCATAGACTTGCCTCCACCTGTCCCGCATATAATATTGAAAAATAATTTTTGTTTTACTTGTTTTTATTTTATTTTATTGTTTTAGCTGAATATATGTAAGATTTATTCTTCATACTACATAAATATACTGCTATACATATTGTATATTTACGTCTTTCCTCCTACCTCATGTACCTTTGTGAATAGTCACCTAAGAGAAAGAGATGGTTTAACATTTACTCCTCCATTGTCCTTCTTTCTTCTTCCTATTAAATTTTACACTGCGCAGCAGTGCTAAAGGAACCCACTTGTTATATTTTTGGGGTCCATTTCCATGTTGAGGTGACCATACAAAACTTTTCTGCAGTACAATATGGACCATTCTCACCTACACTTATTCTTTCTTTATTGTTTTTCACATTTTACCAGCTATCCAGTAAAATTTATGCCTCTTATCCAGTAAAATGGACATTTTTTAAGTATGCTTTATTTTGTTGACCCCTCATCACCCCCACCCCCTCCCCCCAAAAAAAAGAGGTGATTCAATTCAAATTTTGTCGGGCAGTAAAAAGAGCAGCTCGGTGCTCTAAGCTCCCGCTATGCCCGTCAGGGAAGAACCGGATCACAATGGTCTATTGTACGTTGTATTACCTCGCATTTCTACAAAAGACTATTTTCACGGCTCGAACCTGTGACATCCTGACCACATAACAACAACTTTATCAGTTACGCCAAGGCTCCCCTTCAAAATTTTGCCAAGCAGTGCTACAAAATATAGGATAGCATTAAAAATGAAAAGCAACTACTCCCCCCGATCACTTTTACTTGGTACCTTTTGACTTTTCACGCCCCTTAAGAAATAATAAATGAAGTGTATAATTTACCATGATACCTGATGATAGACTATAATTGCATATTTTAGTCGCTTATTACACTCTAATGTACTGCACTTTAATTGAGTTTGAACTTTAATCGCTAGTGTTTTGCACTAATTGTGTATGTTATGCTTTGTAGGAGTGATTCCAAGCTATGAAGATATTATGGAATGAATTCAAGTGATTTGGAGCTTTGAAGTCTGAGTAAAAGCCCAAGGAATCAAGCCGGGATCGTATTCGGGGATCAATGGATGATAGTTAAGAACGAAACGGAGAATCGAGGGGCATACGGCGCATTGTCTAGTAAAATTCACATAACGTTTTGCTCAAAACTCCGTTTGGGCCCTATAATATGTCTTTGGAAAGCTATTTGAGAGGGATACAACTTTCATGTTTTGCATTTTTGCGAATTCCCACTACCCCAGCGCATGGTGTGGCGCAGCGCGGCGCGCACCGCGCCTGTGGAAATTTCCTGCAGCCTGTCAGAATCAGCTCTTTGAACTTCCCTACAAACACACTGCATGGCGCGTCGCCCCATGCGGCGTGCCTGTGTAAATTTTACAGAGCCAGAGTCTTATTTCGCACGGGAGAAGGTATTTTCGTCTGGTCCGACCCTACTTGGTATAAATACATGTAAAAAGTTATTTTAAGGACGGTGGATAGACTTTTGACACACTTTAGACCTAGGGAGAGCACGGAGCCGCCGGGAAGACCTGAGATCCGACCTAATGAGGCAAGAACACACTAGGACGAAGGCAGAATATTTTTCTACGAGTTTTTCACTTCCTTCTTCGTATTTCTATTATTGGTTATGAATTATAGTCTTGTAGTTTTGCCTACTATTATGAATAGCTAATTTGTTATCTAGGGTTTTGATGGAACGTATTGGAGGATGATTTTCGTGCTACGTTAATATAGATTTGCTGAAGCTTTTTCTCTAATTGTTCAACTACGTTTATATTGTGGTTGGTTGAAGAGCTCTCAATCGACTGTGCCTATTTAGTGTGTATTACTCGGGAGAGATTGCATATTTAGGTAGTTGTTGAACAACATCACTCCTAACGTATATGGGCGATCAATACGAAGGGTTTAAAGGTGGGATTAGAGATAACAAAACCTTGGGTACGATCCGAGTGAGCCGTACTTGTAAGCACGTGATTTTTGCCCTATATGAGAATTACTCCCAAAAAATCCAAAAATAAAATGATTTTTCTTTGGTGTGCAATTTTGTGATATTTTGTGATATTTTGAATAATTATTTGTATTTGTCTGTGCGTGTTTATTTGATAAATTAATAAAAAAATACAAAAATATGTCGCATTTTGCATGTAGGATTTAATTCTATAGTTGTTAGTAATTAAATTTGTTTTACAAAAATTAAAAAATTACAAAAATAAGCATCGTTTGCATTTTTAGCATTTAATGTCCAAATATACAATTTTATGCTTAATTAATACTTAATTGTGCATTAATTGTTATTGGGAGTTAATTTGTGCTTTTATAACTTAATTTAATTCTTAATAATAGTTTAAGTATTTTTATAATTTAGTTTTAGAGAAATAAAAGAAGAAAAGAAAGCAAAAATATAAAGAAAGTCGGAATTGGGCATCTTCTTCAATTTCAAGCCACAGGCCCAAAAAATGGCTCAACCTTCCCTACGACTCAGTCCATTTCGAACTGGGTCGACCCAGTCCATAACCCAACACCCCTATTATTTTACAAACAAAATAAAACAAAAAAAAAGAAAGAAAAAACCCTAAAAATGCCTAAGCATCCCCCCCCCCATTTCTCCTTCTTCTTCCTCAAGCTCCCCTCCCAAGCCATCAATGGCTTCCCTCACCGACGTCGACCACCCTCCACCACGACCACCCCATCACACTCACACACACACACACCAACAACTCCATAGTTGCCTTCCTCCATCGAGCTTCGTCATCCATGGCAAGCTCAAAGCTCATCCATGGTTTCCCCTACTACGTCGACCGCTTCTTATTCTTCTTCTCCACTGTTGTTACTACCATGGTTGCGTCACTGCTGCCAGCTTCATGTCGCCATGGCTGCTGCCAGTTTCTTCTTCGTCCTAGCTCACCCTAAGTCGCCGGAAAACTCGCCATGCCCGCGACCGCTTCTGCCTCATCACCATGGCTGCACGTTTCTACTTCACACTGCTTCTTCTTCCTGCAGACGACACCATGGCAGCTGTCACTGCTGCTCCGCGATGCTACAGCTCGCCGTGGCCAGCTTCTTCGGCTTTCTTCTTCGTCATCCAAACAAATCCCATTGCAGCTGCTTCAGTCCAGTCGAGTCCGCATACTTGATTGAGTTTTGGTCGATGTCGTCGATCATTGTTCGAGTTTGTCGTTGGTTGGTCGTTGTTCGTCGTTTCATTTCCGGTTAGTTGGTTTTTTGAATCTCATTTATCGTCCATATTTTGTTTGGTATTTTTCGGATCAAAAATCGATAAATGATTAAATTCTTGTTTGGTTTGTTCTTCGTTGAAATAATTTTCAAGTTTGTTCATATGTTTTGATTGAATTAATTTTCAGATTTCAAATGAAAAGTTAATTAGTGGTTTTTTTTTCATGTTTATTTCATGTTTGTTTTATTGTTAGAATAAATATTTGTTAGTTTGATGTTTGTTAGATTCAAATTGAAATTTAATTGATTATTTCTTCAATTTGTTTCATGTGTTTATGTATTTTTAGAAATTGTTAATATTGTTAAGTTCAAGTTTAAGTTCATAATAGTTTCTAACAACAAATCTTGTTATTTGTCTAAAAAATTTTAGTTGTGTTGAAGGAAATATATTGATTTAATCGTTTGAATCCGTCATGCTTGTTGTTTAATATAGATTTAATTCATGTTCATACTTTGTTTGGATGATCTTGAATCCAAATTTTGTATAGTTTGATTTCTTGTTTACCATTTATGATTATTTCTTGAATTGTTCTCATAATCTTGTTTAAAGTTTAATATAAGAATTGTTTGTTGTAATGTTGTTAGAGTTGATTTTAAGTTCAATATGATTGAGTTTAGAAATCTTCATACTTTGTTTGTTGTTGGTGTTGAATCCGAAAATAGGATTGTTTGTTGCTAAAATATTGTTCAATCAAATTTTAGTTGTTCTTGGTTGTTCAATTTGTGTTCATGTGATTTGTTGTTGAAATGTTGTTAAAATCATGTTCATGTGATATTGTTGTTATGATGTTCATCCGTGTTCATATTGTTGTTTGAACATTGTTAAAAATTGATCATATTGTCTATATTTTGGTTAAGTTTGATTAATTGATGTGTTATAGCTGATGGGTAGTTTGGTAAATTTGTAATACGTTTAGGGGTAGTTTGGTAATTTCAGTAAGGTCGAAAGGGGTAGTTTAGGAATTGTACAATTTGTAATTGTTATTTTGAAGCATGGGGGACAAAATGAAATGGGGTGGGTTGTGATATTACTATTTAATATAAAGGGGGGACAAGATTTAATTTAAAGGGGAATCTTGCATTATTTTAAAAGAAGCATGGGGGACAAAATATAATGGGGTGGTGTGATATATTTATTTAATGTAATGGGGATGAGTGGGAAGATAATGGGTTTGGTAGAGAAAGGGATTGATTTTAATTGATTAAAGGGTGGGGATTATATATAAGAAGTCTTGAAATGAGAATAAAAAGGGGAGAAGAAATACAGACAGAAAAAAAAGGAGAGATTGAAAAAAAGCTGAACATTTATTCCGAAAAAAAAATTGAAACTCTCAAGAAAAGAAAAACATACAAAGAAAAAAAAAGTTGAAAATTAGAAGAGAAAGTAGTACACACCTGATAAATATTCTGGTATACAGGTGTAGAAATTAAGGGTTGAAGATTAACTAGCCTTTCAAAAATCTGAAAATTTCCCTTGGTTTCTGTCCATTATTTTCGGCATTCCTGGATTTTATTTTGAATTTTTCAAAGCTGTCACTGGGATTTTCGTTGACTGGTTATTGCTGGTTATTGTTGCTGTTGCTGTGTTACGTATTACGTTGCTGACTTTCTTCTTCTTATATTGACAATATCAGGTACACAACTGTAATTTTGGCATTTTGTAAGCTGAAATGAAGAATGGAGTGTTAAATTTTTAATTTAGTTTAATTTAATTTTTTGTATTGTATTTAGGTTATTCATGTATTATTATTCTGTAAATCACTGTCATCGGCATAACTAGGCATATTATAGCGACATATTAAATAACGCCTTTACCAGATTATTAGGAAATATATTTAAGCCTGATTATTAATTAAAACTGTTTAAATAAAAAAATAGAAGAAATAACGTAAAAATGGCGTTATTGAATCAGTTTGGCAAAAATTAACTAAGTTCCTTATTCATAAGGTTTTTCGTCAACGATAAGTTAATCCGAATCATGTAGTCAATTTCAGTTATAACATGAATTAGTTTGCGAACAAGTATTAGGACATGATGAATTAAAACAAAGTTAGTTAATGTTAAATTGTTTAAATTTTTAGAAATATGATTTAGTACTCAAGTTTTTATTTTTATTTCTTTCAATTTTCAGTATTTGTAAATAATTAGTTTCAATAAGCTTAAGTCTTACTAACAATTTGAATTTTAATCCAACTATGGGATAATTAGTTTTTTTTTTTTTTTTTACTTTTCGATAATTCCATGTTGTATTTATGATTATAATTTTATTACTTTCTGTTAATATTTGTTTTTCTCTTTTATTTAATATGTCATTTTCAAGAATGTAGATATTGATTTTATATTTATAAAAAAACTTAGTAATAATAAAAAGGTAGTCATTAAAGGATATTCTTAAAGGATTTCGCTAAAAATAAATAGATAGTCTTACTAACAATTTGAATTTTAATCCAACTATGGGATAATTAATTAGTTTTTTTTTATTTTTTTTACTTTTCGATAATTCCATGTTGTATTTATGATTATAATTTTATTACTTTCTGTTAATATTTGTTTTTCTCTTCTATTTAATATGTCATTTTCAAGAATGTAGATATTGATTTTATATTTATAAAAAAACTTAGTAATAATAAAAAGGTAGTCATTAAAGGATATTCTTAAAGGATTTCGCTAAAAATAAATAGATGTAAATAATACAAATTTACAGGATTCTCCAATCTCATTTATTTATTTAATTATTTAAAAAAAATTACTTAGAATTTGGGATGGATTGTTTAGTGAATTTTACTTCCTTCCCCAAAGATAATGACGCGCTAGACTCTTTAGGCGCGATTTAATTAATTTTACCTTCTTAAACTCGGATGCGCATTTCATGCGACCCAAATCTAAATCCTAAAACATCAAATAAAATATGTTTCGTATTGTGGGTGCATTTCATGTGACACAATCCAAAGATATGTTTTAAGCGATGTTCACATTCCTAAAAAATAATAATTATAATAATAAAGCGGTAAAAGATAAAATTTGCACATGGTTCATAATTGTATTAAAAATCAGATAAATAAGCCGAATATAACAGTTGAGCGACCGTGCTAGAACCACGGAACTCGGGAATGCCTAACACCTTCTCCCGGGTTAACAGAATTCCTTATCCGGATTTCTGGTACGCAGACTGTAATATAGAGTCATTCTTTTCCTCGATTCGGGATTAAAATTGGTGACTTGGGACACCCTAAATCTCCCAAGTGGCGACTCTGAAATAATTAAACCAATCCCGTTTCGACTGTCCTTTAATTGGAAAAAACTCCCTACGCACCTCGCGGTGCCGGAAAAAGGAGGTGTGACAGCTCTGGCGACTCTGCTGGGGACTTAACCCAGAACCAGTGGTTCAGGGTTAGAAATTCGAGCTCATATAAATTGTTATATTTGGTTTTATCTGATTTTTACATGATTGAGCCTAATGTGCTAAATGCTGCTTTTACCGCTTTGATATTACGTGAACTGTGTATAAACTGTGCCGAAACCCATCTCCTCTCTCAGTCTTCTAAATCATGAAGAAGGGTGTACTTCGTACGACTTCTTTTCTGTATAGTGTCAAATCCCAATTTAGAACGAGGTTCGGACAAGTTGCTAAGCCGGTGAAGCTTCTGTATTCCCGGTACGCTACCCCCCTCGGCTCGAGCTGTCCGCTCGGGTAAGCCAGGTCTAGAACAAACACCCAGGTTCTGAACCTAGTATAACAAAGCCACATGCCGGATCCCTAGTAGGAACGTTTGTTTGCATCACGTGCATCTGACTTTGGAGGCTCAACACAGGGGTTGGGTCTGTCTAGGACAGGTGCACCAAAAATGAAAATGACCATCCTGATGCATCTTACTTGTTACTACTTGCGCATTAATTTGATACGGACTTGTGTGTTGACTGACTTGTGAATATCAGGAATAATATTTTGAAAAAAAAAGAAATAGCGGTTAGAGAATTGATTGTTTATTTTGAAAAGAAAACAAATGCCCAAATACTGTCAAAACTCTGCTGAAATTTTTGAGAAAATGAAAAAAAAAATGTCTTATTAGTTTGTTTTATTAAAAGTTAAGAAAAGAAAAAAAAGAGTCGTTGTTCTGTTTTGTTTTTCAAAAAATAAAAATAAAAAAAAATATATAGTTTGTCTTGCCATGAAAATGAAAATGAAAAAGAGTCTTCTTTTTAAAATGTTTTTTTTATTATTTATTTGCTTATGAAAATGCAAAAAAAAAAAAAAATCTTTCATTATTTTTCGCAAATATATATATCTGAAAAGTTTTTTTTTATTTCCAAAAAATATATATATCTTTATTTGTTGCAAAGAGTATTTGTCTTGCCAAGAAAATTCAAAGTAAAATTCCAAAAAAAGATATGTCTTGCAAAAAATAATATAAATATCTTTATTTTCCATTGTTGATAAAACAAAAATAATAAAAATGTTTTTTTTAAAAAAAAAATCCGAAAATATTTTGATACTTCTTTCAAAATTGAAAAGAAAATTCAAAATTCAAAAAATATTTTTTAGAAGCATTTCTTTTATCAAAAGTAAAATTCCAAAAATATTTATTTTTTTTCTTTAGAATAAGAAAAAAAACAAATGAAAATTCAAAAAAAAAAAATCCTTTTACTTTTGAAATTCTAAAAGTTCAAATCAAAAGAAAAGGAATTTTTACAAGTCTTTCTTTCAAAAAGAAATCAATCAAAAAAAATATATATATATATATATATATACTTCCTTTCTTCTTTTGAAGCAGTTCTTTCACAGTTCCAATTAAAAAAAATAATATATTAGTTCATTTACTTATTCGCGAGGCCCGAACTACGCGGGTTTGATTCTCACCGGATGTGAGATACGTAGGCAACCCTCATCGGGTCCAACCCCCTTTTTGCTAAAATAGTCAAAAACCAAAAAAATAAATAAAAAACGTGTCAAAATTTTTTATTTTGTCATAAATAAGTCTAGTGGTGTCCAACCTTCCCTTTTGCTAAAATAGCCAAAAAAAAAAAAAACATGTCAAAATTTTAATTTTGTCATAGAGAAGTCGGGTGACGCTGTTTTATGAAGACATAGCCGAATGTTCCCGAAAGGGACGCCGGGAGGCTGACTTTGCATAAACAGCCACCTTTGGGTCATTTTTAAGATTTTGACCAGTTGACCCACACAGCCTTAAAAATCTTCGTCCCCGAGGCGTTGAAAGGCCGTGTTTGCAATATTGACTTTTCTAATTCGAAAAATGATAAAAAGAGTCATAAATAAGTCGGGTGATGCTGTTTTGTCAAAAATAGCCGAATGTTCCCGAGAGGGACGCCGGAAGGCTGACTTTGCATAAACAGCCACTTTTTTGGGTCCTGTTTAGGATTTTGGTCTAGTTGACCCACACAGCCCTATAAATCTTCGTCCCCGAGGCGCTGAAGGGTCGTGTTTGCAACATCAGGTTTTTAGTATAATTTGAAAAAAAAAAAGAGTCAGCGGTCAGGTGAATACCGTTTGGATTTTTTTTAGTCAAAATAACCCGAGCCAACTTCGGCCGCGTCTTGAACCGTTCTTGCCGAAATAACCTTAGAGTATCTGTCAGTTGTCGAAAGGTTATTTTCGTAAAAGAATGGACAAGTGTGTAAAGTGTCATAAAATAATCCTCCCCGGCCTCAAATTCATGTGAAAGTTGGAAGGGGCCACATTTGCAAAAATAACCGTTTGGTTGCATTTGTCAAACGGGGAAAGAAATTGGCCATTTGTAAATCTTTTAATTAGAATATGTGGGTTGTTTGATTTTCCAGCTTGTAGGTCATCTTCAAACCTTTGAAACTCAGTTTGTTTTAACATGAAAATTGAAAAAAAAATGTTTAGCATTGTTTATCTTTTATTGGGTCCGAACTACGCTCGGTCTGATTCATGCGGGGTCATGATACGTAGGCAATCTCCATAAGATTCGACCACCACCAAAATAAAAAAAAATATAAAAAAATATAATAATAAATAAATAAAAGAGAGTGTGGAAGATTTTCAGGGGGGCACAATTGTCTAACTGCTTAGGTACATTGTATCTCTGATACATGATTGTCTGTCCAATGCCCTAACACTAACGTGATGGCTTCCCTTTGATGTGTCCATATATAGAAAGTGGTTGGTTGTGGTAACTCCTCCCTGCAAAGCAAAATCAAAGGACAATGGCTCAGAACCGCAGAACCGAGTGGATCGGTACTGATGACCGACAACAATTGGTCGAACAGAACAACAGGTTGGTAGAAGAAGTGAAAATGCTGAGACAGCATGTGGCAGACATGTATCAGGCATGGATAACGGGAAAAGCACCACCCCCTCCACCGCCAAGCCTCTTGAACTCGGTCATTTCCCAAGCACCCAACACCATAATGGAAGATTCTCCATACTCTCCATCCCAACCCATTTATGGCAGCTTTCCCAGCTATCCGAGTAGCTCCATCACTCTTCAATGTTTCTCCGCTCCCCAACACCACTTCTTTCCCCGTGACCTCAAAAGCCATACCTCACTTCCCAGGTACCCGACTCCACGAAATGCTTACCCACCCATACAAGCCTACCAAAAGCCATCTGGATCAGGTTTCCGGCCCTGTCAACATGCAAGAATGAAGAGGTTGCTGAAACGAGAAAAGGCTCTCACCCCTATCGGGGTATCTTATGCCAGTCTGTTTGAAAGGCTAAGGCATGCTGGCTCGATTGAACCACTCCCCGCATGTACTCCAAATCCACTTGCAAGGAGCTTTGATCCGGCAGCGCGATGCGCCTACCACTCCAATGTCATAGGGCACAACATTGAGAGCTGTCATAGTTGGAGAAGGGAAGTAGAGAAAATGATCCGAGAAGGGCGGGTTGTGATTAATAACAGTGACATGGAGCACTCGAACCCCCTCGAGAACTTGCCGACGGAGGTTGATGAGATTGAAGCTGGTAATGGTCTCGGCAGTATTGATGCAAAGCTCAGTGGCTAAAATGCCAATTTTGATAAAGTGGGAGGACGTTTTGTTCCTTGGTCAGCAAGAGAGAAGCTTGTGGTGGCTCATTTTGTTGTCATTTCTGTTGTTCGGATTATTAGGGTTATAAGTCGGATGTTGTCTTGTCCAGTTTGTTTTAGGATTTTGTTCTGGATTGTTTTGTTTGTTTTGTTATTTAAACCATTTCACCGGTAGTCTAATACAAAATCCGGTCTTTTATTATTTCCAGTCATCTTTTTGTTTAGTCCTTTTATCATTTTTGTTCAATGCCGATTCTAGGGACATGACATGCGCACCCAGTTTGGGCCTAGTCTTAAAAGTTAATCATAAAACCCTGAGAAGGTGATCAAAGCATTTAAAGGAAATAAGAACGGTTTGAGATTATTTGGAGCCCGAGTCATGTGGAACTGGGGCAAACACAAAGAAAAC
Organism: Nicotiana sylvestris; assembly: GCF_000393655.2. Lineage (NCBI taxonomy): Eukaryota > Viridiplantae > Streptophyta > Magnoliopsida > Solanales > Solanaceae > Nicotiana > Nicotiana sylvestris. Next base: position 10,471,883 of record NC_091058.1, read on the forward strand.
CGTTAAATAAAGATTCGCCTAAATTGGCATGAGGGTCGTTCATAATAAAAGAGAATGAGAGTGTCGCCCAACGGTGCTTTAGAAGTGACAAATGAACAAACATATGTTTAACATAATTGTCAAGCCCAGCACCGTCGGAAGAGACTATAAATCTATTGTTTGTTGTGTTGTTTGCATTTGGCATGTTTTGAAGACTGGAATGACGAAGGCATTTTGTTCTGCTACCTAAACACTTTATCCTTCGTTACCCCTTTTTGAGCCTTACTTATTTTTCTTTCATACCCCTCGTTCGGAATCAGTAAAAACGACTAGAAAACGCGAGCATGGCATGAAAACATGAAAAAAAAAACGAAAAAGAAAAGAAAAGAAAAATGGTAACAAAAAAAAAAAGTCAAATGAAAAAAGAGGAATTGGGAACTACGTTTGACCTGATTCCTCAAAGAGGATACGTATACGTTTGACCTGATTCCTCAAAGAGGATACGTAGGCGCTTCACGGCTCGGTCATAGTTTTGAAAAAATATAAATCAATCAAGTAAAATATCCCCAAGCAAGAAACTGGGGCAAAAGTTGCGTTTGTGGTAAATAAATCTAGTTCCGAAAGTTGTAACTAATAACCCAGAATTAATGCATTTTTGAGCCTTTAATACCTTTTTTTTCTAGCCCTATCCAAAACCCACATTACGGTCCAAAGAAAGACCTTCTGACCAGTCTTCAAAAGATGCCAAGTCAGACAAATGAGAGTCTTACCGGCGAACATAACATTCTGTTCCACAGCAGAAAGGACTCTAATCTCCAGCAGAGAGAGTCATACCGGCAACACTCCAAATCCCCAGCTGGAAAGTGATACAAATGAGAGAGTCATATCGGTGAAAACCTTCACAGGCACCATAAGGCGATGAAAGCTGAGAGAAGAACAAAAAATGAGAGAGACTTGATAGTGAAAACCCTTTGGGCACTACAAGTCGAATAAGATTAAGAATCCAATGGGGAATCGCCAATTGAAGATCTTGAAAGATGATTGACGGTAGAGGATAGGCCACATACGCATGTCATGGCCATTAGAGTCGGTATCTGCGTTTGATAGGTTTTTATTTATAGTTTCTTTTGTAAAAGAGTCATCATTTCCTTTGTCTTTTGTTTTGTATCTTTTATCTTTCTCCTTTCATAAAAAATTTTCCCCAATAGAGTCTGTCCGGTCAGAACAAGTATGAAATGACTTCAAAATATGTCATCAGCTTCCCAATTATACAAAATGAGATCTGACTAGTGCATCCAAATGGTGTAGTCAGCGAGGAACAAGCGCGAGGCCAGTGTCAAGAAAATATCCCCAGCAAAAGGGAATTGACAAAAGGATTGACGAGTGTCAAAAGGGATATCCTTGCCAAAACCAAAGTTATAAACCTCAAGGCCAAAGCCAGTGGGCAAATCAAGGAGAGCAATGAGCATGATTTGGGAAATTCATACTAGGACTAAAAGGTCGGGGAAATGCCAGCTTCCGAGTTATGTCACAAAAGAAGACGGATATCCCCAGCAGGAAGGGATTATCCCCAGCACATAATATCATCCCCAACAAGCTGTGGAACGCAGAGCAAGGAAGGAGAAAGGGAAAAGCCATCCCAGTAGGGGTATCACAACCAACCACCATGTTTTAAACTAACAAATTTTGTTTGATTTGAAACAGGTAAAGGAAATGGCATTGATGCCAGAAATGCATGCCGCAAGGGATATTATCAAACTGGGGCAGAAAATTTTCCTTCCGCTTAGAAAATTTTCTGGAAGTCAGGTACCCATGCGGGAAAGAATAAAGATAACGCCAGTCTCAAGGGAAGTGGTCTTAGAACCAGTGTTGCCCCCAACATAATAAGTTCTATGGAGGAAGTTGTTCCCCAGCAAAGGGATGAAACTTGAGCTCAGTGAAGCACTAGTTCTGAAAGAATCAGAATCCCCCAACAGTGTTATCCTCGACAGCGTTATCCCCAGCTGATAACATTTTACCCCCCAACAGGTAAGTAAATAATTCCCCAACAGTGTTATCCCCAGCAAGTATTCGAGGTAAGACATTTTCAAGTCTTAAGGATATTTTGGGTTCATCCGCCCTCGAATAGGATATTTTGGGTTCATCCGCCCTCGAATAGGATATTTTGGGTTCATCCGCCCTCGAATAGGATATTTTGGGTTCATCCGCCCTCGAATAGGATATTGTGGGTTCATCCGCCCTCGAATAGGATATTGTGGGTTCATCCGCCCTCGAATAGGATATTTTGGGTTCATCCGCCCTCGAATAGGATATTTTGGGTTCATCCGCCCTCGAATAGGATATTTTGGGTTCATCCGCCCTCGAATAGGATATTTTGGGTTCATCCGCCCTCGAATAGGATTTTATTTTCAAAGTTGTTGTTGAAGCCAGGCGCCCACCTGAATAACGAGAGGAATACTTTTCTTGTCTGTCCATTGCATATTTTAGGCGCCCACCTGTATAACAAGGGAATACATTCCACGCCTTTGCCAATAGGAGACGCACTTCCTAAGTCTAGTTCTGCCAATAGGAGACGCACTTCCTAAGTTAGTTTCACCCATAGGAGACGCATTTCCTCCTAAGTTTAGTTTTACCCATAGGAGACGCATTTCCTCCTAAGTTTAGTTTACCCATAGGAGACGCATTTCCTCCTAAGTTTACTTTTACCCATAGGAGACGCATTTCCTCCTAAGTTAGCATTGAAGTTGGGAGCCCGCCCATATAACAGAGGCATACATTTCTGTCCTTTTACTTTCAGTTCTAGGTCGCCCACCAGTAAAATGCGGGAATACTTTCTGTTCTAGGTCGCCCACCAGTAAAATGCGGGAATACATTTCAGTTCTAGGTCGCCCACCAGTAAAATGCGGGAATACATTTCAGTTCTAGGTCGCCCACCAGTAAAATGCGGGAATACATTTCATGTTCTAGGTCGCCCACCAGTAAAATGCGGGAATACATTTCAGTTCTAGGTCGCCCACCAGTAAAATGCGGGAATACTTTCTGTTCTAGGTCGCCCACCAGTAAAATGCGGGAATACATTTCAGTTCTAGGTCGCCCACCAGTAAAATGCGGGAATACATTTCAGTTCTAGGTCGCCCACCAGTAAAATGCGGGAATACATTTCATGTTCTAGGTCGCCCACCAGTAAAATGCGGGAATACATTTCAGTTCTAGGTCGCCCACCAGTAAAATGCGGGAATACTTTCTGTTCTAGGTCGCCCACCAGTAGAATGCGGGAATACTTTCTGTTCTAGGTCGCCCACCAGTAAAATGCGGGAATATAATAGAGGCATACATTTCTGTCCTTTTACTTTCAGTTCTAGGTCGCCCACCAGTAAAATGCGGGAATACATTTCAGTTCTAGGTCGCCCACCAGTAAAATGCGGGAATACATTTCAGTTCTAGGTCGCCCACCAGTAGAATGCGGGAATACATTTCAGTTCTAGGTCGCCCACCAGTAGAATGCGGGAATACATTTCAGTTCTAGGTCGCCCACCAGTAAAATGCGGGAATACATTTCAGTTCTAGGTCGCCCACCAGTAGAATGCGGGAATACATTTCAGTTCTAGGTCGCCCACCAGTAAAATGCGGGAATACTTTATGTTCTAGGTCGCCCACCAGTAAAATGCGGGAATACATTCAGTTCTAGGTCGCCCACCAGTAAAATGCGGGAATACTTTCTGTTCTAGGTCGCCCACCAGTATAATGCGGGCATACATTTCATAATTTTGCATTGAAGCAACTTTTTAGTCTTGTATTACAGAGTTTGGAATCAGTAACCCCACCAGAAGGCGGAAGGTTACAACAGGAATCCCCAGCAGTAAACAATAAAATCCCCAGCACCGGGAAGCAGAAGGTTGCAACAAGAGGTCCCAGCATAAACTCAAGTCCATGTGTCAAAAGGAAGAAAAGCATCGGAAGAAAAGCACCGGAGGAAACACAAGCCGACAAGAAAGCAAGGCAACAAGAACAAATTTTAGTCTAGCCTAGCTTCTTGTTTTCTTTTAAGCACGGTGTAACAAGGAGATCGGTAAGCAGTGATAACAGCATGCAACAGCAGTAACATCGCAGTCTCACGGTAGTCCCAGCTACCAAAAACTTCCCGAACTACATTGACCTGATTCCTGTTTAGCCCAGGATATGTAGGAAACCTTTGAAGCAAAGGTTCGGTCAAATCTTTTTCAAAAAATGCTTCACACGGAGTACTCGGATGGGCAAAAATCGCTCGCTTTATCTTTGCACGAAAACCCTTCGTGTATCCGGGCAAAGAGGGGCAGCTGTAAGCACGTGATTTTTGCCCTATATGAGAATTACTCCCAAAAAATCCAAAAATAAAATGATTTTTCTTTGGTGTGCAATTTTGTGATATTTTGTGATATTTTGAATAATTATTTGTATTTGTCTGTGCGTGTTTATTTGATAAATTAATAAAAAAATACAAAAATATGTCGCATTTTGCATGTAGGATTTAATTCTATAGTTGTTAGTAATTAAATTTGTTTTACAAAAATTATAAAATTACAAAAATAAGCATCGTTTGCATTTTTAGCATTTAATGTCCAAATATACAATTTTATGCTTAATTAATACTTAATTGTGCATTAATTGTTATTGGGAGTTAATTTGTGCTTTTATAACTTAATTTAATTCTTAATAATAGTTTAAGTATTTTTATAATTTAGTTTTAGAGAAATAAAAGAAGAAAAGAAAGCAAAAATATAAAGAAAGTCGGAATTGGGCATCTTCTTCAATTTCAAGCCACAGGCCCAAAAAATGGCCCAACCTTCCCTACGACCCAGTCCATTTCGAACTGGGTCGACCCAGTCCATAACCCAACACCCCTATTATTTTACAAACAAAATAAAACAAAAAAAAAAGAAAGAAAAAACCCTAAAAATGCCTAAGCATCCGCCCCCCCCATTTCTCCTTCTTCTTCCTCAAGCTCCCCTCCCAAGCCATCAATGGCTTCCCTCACCGACGTCGACCACCCTCCACCACGACCACCCCATCACACTCACACACACACACACCAACAACTCCATAGTTGCCTTCCTCCATCGAGCTTCGTCATCCATGGCAAGCTCAAAGCTCATCCATGGCTTCCCCTACTACGTCGACCGCTTCTTATTCTTCTTCTCCACTGTTGTTACTACCATGGTTGCGTCACTGCTGCCAGCTTCATGTCGCCATGGCTGCTGCCAGTTTCTTCTTCGTCCTAGCTCACCCTAAGTCGCCGGAAAACTCGCCATGCCCGCGACCGCTTCTGCCTCATCACCATGGCTGCACGTTTCTACTTGACACTGCTTCTTCTTCCTGCAGACGACACCATGGCAGCTGTCACTGCTGCTCCGCGATGCTACAGCTCGCCGTGGCCAGCTTCTTCGGCTTTCTTCTTCGTCATCCAAACAAATCCCATTGCAGCTGCTTCAGTCCAGTCGAGTCCGCATACTTGATTGAGTTTTGGTCGATGTCGTCGATCATTGTTCGAGTTCGTCGTTGGTTGGTCGTTGTTCGTCGTTTCATTTCCGGTTAGTTGGTTTTTTGAATCTCATTTATCGTCCATATTTTGTTTGGTATTTTTCGGATCAAAAATCGATAAATGATTAAATTCTTGTTTGGTTTGTTCTTCGTTGAAATAATTTTCAAGTTTGTTCATATGTTTTGATTGAATTAATTTTCAGATTTCAAATGAAAAGTTAATTAGTGGTTTTTTTTCATGTTTATTTCATGTTTGTTTTATTGTTAGAATAAATATTTGTTAGTTTGATGTTTGTTAGATTCAAATTGAAATTTAATTGATTATTTCTTCAATTTGTTTCATGTGTTTATGTATTTTTAGAAATTGTTAATATTGTTAAGTTCAAGTTTAAGTTCATAATAGTTTCTAACAACAAATCTTGTTATTTGTCTAAAAAATTTTAGTTGTGTTGAAGGAAATATATTGATTTAATCGTTTGAATCCGTCATGCTTGTTGTTTAATATAGATTTAATTCATGTTCATACTTTGTTTGGATGATCTTGAATCCAAATTTTGTATAGTTTGATTTCTTGTTTACCATTTATGATTATTTCTTGAATTGTTCTCATAATCTTGTTTAAAGTTTAATATAAGAATTGTTTGTTGTAATGTTGTTAGAGTTGATTTTAAGTTCAATATGATTGAGTTTAGAAATCTTCATACTTTGTTTGTTGTTGGTGTTGAATCCGAAAATAGGATTGTTTGTTGCTAAAATATTGTTCAATCAAATTTTAGTTGTTCTTGGTTGTTCAATTTGTGTTCATGTGATTTGTTGTTAAAATGTTGTTAAAATCATGTTCATGTGATATTGTTGTTATGATGTTCATCCGTGTTCATATTGTTGTTTGAACATTGTTAAAAATTGATCATATTGTCTATATTTTGGTTAAGTTTGATTAATTGATGTGTTATAGCTGATGGGTAGTTTGGTAAATTTGTAATACGTTTAGGGGTAGTTTGGTAATTTCAGTAAGGTCGGAAGGGGTAGTTTAGGAATTGTACAATTTGTAATTGTTTATTTGAAGCATGGGGGACAAAATGAAATGGGGTGGGTTGTGATATTATTATTTAATATAAAGGGGGGACAAGATTTAATTTAAAGGGGAATCTTGCATTATTTTAAAAGAAGCATGGGGGACAAAATGAAATGGGGTGGTGTGATATATTTATTTAATGTAATGGGGATGAGTGGGAAGATAATGGGTTTGGTAGAGAAAGGGATTGATTTTAATTGATTAAAGTGTGGGGATTATATATAAGAAGTCTTGAAATGAGAATAAAAAGGGGAGAAGAAATACAGATAGAAAAAAAAGGAGAGATTGAAAAAAAAGCTGAACATTTATTCCGAAAAAAAAAACATTGAAACTCTCAAGAAAAGAAAAACATACAAAGAAAAAAAAAAGTTGAAAATTAGAAGAGAAAGTAGTACACACCTGATAAATATTCTGGTATACAGGTGTAGAAATTAAGGGTTGAAGATTAACTAGCCTTTCAAAAATCTGAAAATTTCCCTTGGTTTCTGTCCATTATTTTCGGCATTCCTGGATTTTATTTTGAATTTTTCAAAGCTGTCACTGGGATTTTCGTTGACTGGTTATTGCTGGTTATTGTTGCTGTTGCTGTGTTACGTATTACGTTGCTGACTTTCTTCTTCTTATATTGACAATATCAGGTACACAACTGTAATTTTGGCATTTTGTAAGCTGAAATGAAGAATGGAGTGTTAAATTTTTAATTTAGTTTAATTTAATTTTTTGTATTGTATTTAGGTTATTCATGTATTATTATTCTGTAAATCACTGTCATCGGCATAACTAGGCATATTATAGCGACATATTAAATAACGCCTTTACCAGATTATTAGGAAATATATTTAAGCCTGATTATTAATTAAAACTGTTTAAATAAAAAAAATAGAAGAAATAACGTAAAAATGGCGTTATTGAATCAGTTTGGCAAAAATTAACTAAGTTCCTTATTCATAAGGTTTTTCGTCAACGATAAGTTAATCCGAATCATGTAGTCAATTTCAGTTATAACATGAATTAGTTTGCGAACAAGTATTAGGACATGATGAATTAAAACAAAGTTAGTTAATGTTAAATTGTTTAAATTTTTAGAAATATGATTTAGTACTCAAGTTTTTATTTTTATTTCTTTCAATTTTCAGTATTTGTAAATAATTAGTTTCAATAAGCTTAAGTCTTACTAACAATTTGAATTTTAATCCAACTATGGGATAATTAGTTTTTTTTTATTTTTATTTTTTTACTTTTCGATAATTCCATGTTGTATTTATGATTATAATTTTATTACTTTCTGTTAATATTTGTTTTTCTCTTCTATTTAATATGTCATTTTCAAGAATGTAGATATTGATTTTATATTTATAAAAAAACTTAGTAATAATAAAAAGGTAGTCATTAAAGGATATTCTTAAAGGATTTCGCTAAAAATAAATAGATAGTCTTACTAACAATTTGAATTTTAATCCAACTATGGGATAATTAGTTTTTTTTATTTTATTTTTTTACTTTTCGATAATTCCATGTTGTATTTATGATTATAATTTTATTACTTTCTGTTAATATTTGTTTTTCTCTTCTATTTAATATGTCATTTTCAAGAATGTAGATATTGATTTTATATTTATAAAAAACTTAGTAATAATAAAAAGGTAGTCATTAAAGGATATTCTTAAAGGATTTCGCTAAAAATAAATAGATGTAAATAATACAAATTTACAGGATTCTCCAATCTCATTTATTTATTTAATTATTTAAAAAAATTACTTAGAATTTGGGATGGATTGTTTAGTGAATTTCACTTCCTTCCCCAAAGATAATGACGCGCTAGACTCTTTAGGCGCGATTTAATTAATTTTACCTTCTTAAACTCGGATGCGCATTTCATGCGACCCAAATCTAAATCCTAAAACATCAAATAAAATATGTTTCGTATTGTGGGTGCATTTCATGTGACACAATCCAAAGATATGTTTTAAGCGATGTTCACATTCCTAAAAAATAATAATTATAATAATAAAGCGGTAAAAGATAAAATTTGCACATGGTTCATAATTGTATTAAAAATCAGATAAATAAGCCGAATATAACAGTTGAGCGACCGTGCTAGAACCACGGAACTCGGGAATGCCTAACACCTTCTCCCGGGTTAACAGAATTCCTTATCCGGATTTCTGGTACGCAGACTGTAATATAGAGTCATTCTTTTCCTCGATTCGGGATTAAAATTGGTGACTTGGGACACCCTAAATCTCCCAAGTGGCGACTCTGAAATAATTAAACCAATCCCGTTTCGACTGTCCTTTAATTGGAAAAAACTCCCTTCGCCCTTCGCGGGGTCGGAAAAAGGAGGTGTGACAGTACTTAATGCCATCTGGCGTAATTCGGGAGAATATGTCTAGTAAATTGTGGTAATTACTCGGGAGAGAGTTACGACAGTCAGAGCGCTCATGATCGGTAGAGAATACTTAGGCAAATTTATAAAAAATGTCGCGGGAAGGATTCCGACAATAAGGGAAATCATAACTCTAGACCTCCTTAATTTTTTCTCCAACCTGTAGTATCTTTAGTTATTAATTTACTATTTTAATTTGTCAGTTAATTAGTTAAACACAAGAATCTTATTATCTATAAGTTAGAAATTGTTTGGACTTGTCTTCTTGGTGATAGTGAACAATTGTAGCTAAGCCTTAGTTCTCTGTGGGATTCGACTCCGGACTTGTAAGCCGAATTATATTTGCACCGACTGCTTAGTGTTTTTTATAAGGCATAGTTGCGCGTGATCAAATTTTGGCATCGTTGTTGGGGAGCTAACTGTGTAGTTGTAGGTGTACATATTGCTAGGTTTAAAGTTTGAACTTTTATTTTATTTTTGTATTTGACTTTTTTTTTTAAAATTTTTGTTTTACTTGTTGACTTGAGATACATGACATCTTGGAATTATGAGAGTTTTGATGTTGGTAATTCTACTTTTGATCCCCCTTATGCATATTGTGGATGAAACCACCCAGGGCAAAATTATCAAAATATTTCCGAGAGCGAGTTTTGTGCACCAACTCAATTTTATGTGTGGAATGTGTGTGATATGTGTGGTGGTCATGATGGTCACTTTCATGGTTGTGCTTATATTTCTTATCTTCCCCCAACCCCTTACTATAATGGTTTTACTTTTTCTTGTGAGGATAATAGGAACAATGAACCTAGGGAAGCTGACCTAAAGGAGATCAAAGATATATTAAAGTGCCATGTGGAACAATATGATGAGAAACCACGGAAGATACAAAGGCAAGAGACAACTATTCACAACCTGGAGGCTCAAGCAAATAAATTAATTGAACCTTGTAAAGCGCAACAAGTTGACATTATGGATAACAGCCAATATGAGCATGAATTGGCTGCAAAAATTGCCATTATACTGGAGGATTTAAAAAAATACGGGGAGGAGCTAGAGGAGAAGGCTAGAGTAGAACACCAACAATCAATCGAACTAGATTTGAGGATGCCTATGTCGTAGAAGAGATACTAGAGTCAACCAAGGATATTGAGGATACATATTTAGTTGACTCTACTGTCATTGATACTGAGGATGTTGGCAATTCCAATATTCATGTAGTAGAGCGCATTGATCTCGCTCCAAGCATTTTTCCACATTATTTTTGGATGATGATATAGAAATAGAGTCATCCGAGCCACTTGAGGAGTCAAGGGATGAGGAACAAGGTACTTACATTCTGGAATTCTTCTTGCCAGAAAGTCGGGATTACACACCTTAGCTAAAGGCCAAGAAGTGCAGAATACTACATTATTTTATTGGGCCAGTCGGATTCGTTCCACCATCCCAGGAGCATGATCATAGAGCAGAATAAAAAATTGGGGTCCAATTCATAAGCTAGGGGTGGAGGCAAAAAGTGATTCGCTTCGTGCCGCGGCGTTAAATCAAGTGCTTGTTGGGAGACAGCTCAGCTTTACTGCTTTCTTTTTTTTTTTTTTTTTAATTATTGTATTATTTTTGTAGTGTCGATTTTTTATTTTCTAGGAGCATGGAAAGCAAAGCTATTGGAAGGATGCAACAACAAATCACATGTTTGGAACTAAGTGTGAGGTACCCGCACGAAGGACCAAGCCTGGGAGAAGTCTGAGTATCTCATGAGCTGCTAGTGCTTCGGCCTTTGGCCTACCAGGGAGTTTCTTTTATCCTCTTATTAGTTATGGTGTGCATTGGGGACAATGCATAATTTTAAGTGTGGGGTGAGGAGATTGTCTAGGTGACTTTCTATATTATTTTAATTTTGTTAGTTTAATTGAATAATTTTTTTAGAAAAACGAAAAGAAAAAAAAAAGATTTTCTTGGTAGGTAGTGTAGTAATTCCCCCTTGGTTTTTCTTTGTGTCGCGGTTCTTTTTCAAGAGTTTTGTTTGAACCGGGTGTAGTTAGTTTTATTTTTTTAGGAGTAGGAGCTAGTGTGAGATGAATTGAATTGCAACAATGTCTCTTGACTTTGTTATACCTTGAAAATAGTGAGTACTTTGGTTGTGACGCTTAGAGTCAGTTTTGACTCTTGTATAAGTACCTTAAATCATATGATCTTAAATTTACTTAACTAATTTGAAAAGAGTGCCTTGATGATCCAATCTTGAATGAGTCATGTGTCATGTCGGAATAATCCTGTTTCTTTGGCAACCACATTACAAGCCTTACCCATTTGTTTAAATTAACCATCTGTTTGAACCTTTTAATCTCTCATGAGCACTTGAATTATTATGAACTTTGTAAAATTTAAAGTGTGGGGTGGTTGGTTCAGCTTTTGAGTGGAACTAATGAAATAAAGAGAAAAGTGCACTGATTTGAAAGAGCAAGAGCCACTTGAATTGAAAAAAGAAAAAAAGAAGAATTGTGTGCAGATATTCATTGATAAGTGGTAACTCTTGATGTAATTGTGCTTAAATAATTGGGAGTTGATGTATATTGATGTGAAGGTGGAGTTATGGTTTGACATAAGTGTGAGGTTTTAAATGTTAAAATGTATGTATTAAAGTGCTTAGGGAGGTGTAGTCTTTCTTATATCTAAATGTATCCTACCCGTCCCTTAGCCTACATTACAAACAAATAAAGTTCTACTTGACCCTAGACTGAATGAGCTCGATTAGTAGAGTAGTACACTACTGGCAAGCCTATGGTGCATCTTTTGTGGCATATGAATGTCGTTTCTGAGAGTGAATTAATTTTTTCTATCTTGAGTTCCTAATTGTTCTTAACTTTTATATTGTATGGAACTACTCTCTTTGTTGTGTGAGGGCACTTGATTCATAAAGGAAAGGTAATGTTAGTGACCTATATGTTAGAGTAAGTGGGTAAATTGTGAATAATGTGTGGTACTTGCGAGTCAAATCTTGAGGTGAAGATGTTACATTTTTGTGCTTAGTCTATTTTAAATATTTTTGGTGTGATGAGTTAGGAGAATTGTTTAAAAAGGTCGTGTCTATATAAAATGTGGTTTGATTGCTCGAGGAAGAGCAATGGTTTAAGTGTGGGGTATTGATGACAGACTATACTTGCATATTTTAGTCGCTTATTACACTCTAATGTATTGCACTTTAATTAAGTTTGAACTTTAATCACTAGTACTTTGCACTAATTGTGCATGTTATGCTTTGTAAGAGTGATTCCAAGCTTTGTAGATATTATGGAATGAATTCAAGTGATTTGGAGCTTTGAAGTCTGAGTAAAAGCCCAAGGAATCAGGCCGGTATCGTGTTCAGGGATCAATAGATTCAACGATATATTGTGGAGCTCAAACAGAGTTTTGAGCGAAAAGCTATGTGCATTTTACTAGACAATGCGTCGTATGCTCGCTTGATTCTCCGTTTCATTCTTAACAAACTTTCAGGTCTTGCATTTTTTAGAATTCCCACTACCGCGGCACATGGTGCGGCGCGACGCGCCTGTGGAAATTTCCTGCAGCCTGTCAGAATCAGCTTTCTGAACTTCTCCACAAGCACATCGTGTGGCACGTCGCCCCATGCGGTGCGCTTGTGCAAATTTTATAGAGCCAGAGTCCTATTTCGCGCGGGAGAAGTTATTTTTGTCTTGCCCGACCCTACTTGGTATAAATATATGTAAAAACTCTATTTTAAGGACGGTGGACAGACTTTTGACACACTTAGACCTAGGGAGAGCACGGAGCCGCGGGGGAGACCTGAGATTCAATCTAAGGAGGCAAGAACACACTAGGAGCAAGGCAGGAAATTCTTCTACGAGTTTTTCACTTCCTTTTTCCTTTTTCCATTATTGGTTATGAATTCTAGTCTTATAATTTTGCATACTATTATGAATAGCTAATTTATTATCTAGGATTTTGATGAAACCCATTGGAGGATGATTTTCCTACTACGTTAATATAGATTTGCTGTAGCTTTTTCTCTAATTGTTCAACTATGTTTATATTGTGGTTGGTTGAAGTGCTCTCAATCGACTGTGCCTATTTAGTATGTATTACTCGGGAGAGAGTGCATATTTAGGTAGTTATTGAGCAACATCACTCCTAACGCATATAAGAGATCAATACGAAGGGTTTAAAGGTGGGATTAGGGATAACAAAACCTTTGGTGCGATCTGAGTGAGTCGTACTTAATGTCAGCTTCGGGAGAATATGTCTAGTAAATTGTGGTAATTACTCGGGAGAGAGTTATGACAGTTAGAGCGCTCATGATTGGTAGAGAATACTTAGGCGAATTTATAGAAAACGTAGCGGGAAGGATTCCGACAATAGAGGAAATCATAACTCTAGACCTCCTTAATCTTTTCTCCAATCCGTAGTATCTTTAGTTGTTAATTTACTATTTTAATTTGTTAGTTAATTAGTTAAATACAAGAATCTTATTGTCTATAAGTTAGAAATTGTTTGGACTTGTCTTCTAGATGATAGTGAATAACTGTAGCTAAGCATTAGTTCTCTGTGGGATTTGACTCCGGACTTGTAAACCGGATTATATTTGCAACGACCGCTTAATCCTTTTTATAAGGCATAGTTGGGCGTGATCAATGCCCATATTAATTGATGCATATTTTATTGGATTTGAGAAAATAATTTGAAATGAGTAATAAATACTATGGGTAAAACATGAAGAAATTTGTTGTCTTCTCTTGATATGCGTAAAGTACCAAGTAAAAGTGAACATCTATTTTTAGTATACATGCCAAGTAAAAGTGACCGGAAGGAGTAATACCTAACAGAAAATGGTGGATAGTCTAATACAGTAATAATTTTTGCTATAAATTAAAATGAAGAAGTACCAAATATCTGCACTTGCTCTTCTCAAGTCCTCCTCATGCCAGATTTCACATCCTTTAATTTCCATTAATGAACGGGAGTACGAGCGAGCGAATGATAACCATAGGATCAACTTCTTCTTGATCCAACGGCTATCTTTCTCCCGTGCTCCCTATTTAAGCTGTGTAAGCCTCGAATCAAAAACCCAAGAGATGAAATCCGCTACACAAAGAGCTAAAACAATGAAATCCTAGTGATTATCAGTAAATGAAGGGAACTCTTTGAAGGCTTGGTCTTGCTCGGTCCTCATTTTGTCATCAGGTAGTAATACGGAGGTTCTTCCATGCTATGTTAAAATACAATTTTTCGTTTAATTACCTTAATTTTTTGTATCTCATCTCTTGTATATTGAGGAATAAAAAATTGAAAAAAATGAAATTCGTATATATGGAGTTCCTGATTTCGTCATAGAATCTGATGTTTGATTCTGATAGCATATAAGTGTTCTCAATATACAAGATGATGCGAGGTCTTAACCAGCATATAAGTGTTCGCATCATTTTGTCATCTGATTTCGTCATACAAGATTTCGTCATGTAAGTCTAGATCGTTCTCCGTGATTCGAGGTCTTAACCAGCGTATTTCTCGAACGTAAGATGATACGAACTTTCTTAGAATGTATTTGATCTCTATGAAAAAAAAGAACATTTGTTTGTCACTTCGACAGCTTTGAGAAAGACAATATTTAATGTCTTTGATCTCTTTGTGAATATTCCATGAATTTTTACGGAGTTTCAAGATACTTTCAAAGGAAATATGTGGTCCCTTATATAGGTGTAGCTAGGGGTTCCTCCAAGTTAGAGTTAGCATTTGGTTATAGATTCTCAAATTTGTTTTGAAAAATTTGATTTGGGTGAAGTTTGATTTGAAAATAAAAATGTATTTGGACATACATTTCAAAACATATTCCCAAATTTATTTTGAAAAAACATGTGTATTATTTGGGATTTGGCCCAAAACCAGCAATTGAGCTGGTTTTTTGGGATTTGGGATTTTGCCAAAATATAGGCAAAATTTATGGTCAAACATATATTTGCCAAATAAAACCCAAGTTTATTTTGGCAAAATCTATGGCCAAACGGGTCCGTAGTATCTTAAATTTAGAATTTTACCCAAATTTCATATGGATTTGATCCGATAAAATTTTAATGTCTACACTGTCATTCTCATAAATGTTTTGTTATAAACATAGTTGCTTAGTTGAATTTAGAGTCATTACCAATAATAAAGAAATTTTAATGCATTATGAATAAATGTTAGGTATCGACTTCAAAATAATTAGAATTCTTAGAGTTAATTACCATATTGTCCCATATTTTAGCTTCTTCCCTTTTTTCCAAAACTTAACGTTCTTTTTCTTCGAGAAAAGGGGTTGCGACAAAACTTAACGTTCTTTTTCTTCGAGAAAAGGGGGTGCGATATATGTAGTGAAGGAAGCTCGTGTCAATACTTTCCTTGCAATAATAACAATATATTTAGTGAAATTTTATAAGTGAGACATGGGAAGGTTAGTATATATGCAAATCTTACATTTATCTTGTGATTTAACAGATGCGGATTTAAGATTTCAAAAGAATCGGTGCACTATTGTGAAGAGGTGGATCTAGGGAATTTACATTTGACAGGTTAAATTTAGTCGTTTACCATAAACCCACCACACCTTTAGAATTATAGGTTAAAAACTATATACTTTTTGAAATTTTATATATCTACACTTCGTACCGAAAACAAGACCGTCAAAGTGGGATTTGAACCACCAATTTCACTTGTAGAGGTGCATCCGATAATTATTGCACCATAGGAATGTTTAAGCATGGGTGAACGCAAAGGTAGATTCATGATTTAGACTTTATGTATTCAACCTTTAAGATATTTAACATTGAATTTATTATATTGCTAAAGTTATATATTCATATCAACTATTTATTGTAATTTTAGTAAATTTTTGACATTAATTTATGTTTCGTGTTAAAAAGATAAGTCTACTGGATTCAGATGAACCTGGTACTAAAAAGGATAAGTAATTCTGAAAAAATATAATATTGTTATATACGGTTTAGGGAGAGTAGCATGAGAATCCATATCCCTTAATCTGGATATGTCTCTAGGTAGAGAAACTATTTTTGATAGACTGTTATTGCATCCGTAGATTTTGAAGCCCATCGACTTCATATTTCTAAGTGATTTTGTCATTCTTCATTTAACTTGTCTCATTGTCCTTGTCAATGGCAGCTTACACAGGAGGATTCATTCTGCGCTACGGCTTCAAGTTTTGGAGGGAAAGAAACGATCACGGGAGGTGTACGTGGGTTTTGGCGGAAGTTCGGTCTTGGACTCTTGGACCGTAAGTGCGTCATTTTCTCAGAGAATGTGGACTAATAAGATGATTTCTTCAAAGATATTGGACTATTTTGGACTTTATCTCAAAAACTCACATCATCCACCATGTATTACGATATCTAGTAGGAAAATGTCTCAAAAGCTCAACCCAAACCCGACTTACGACGTGATAATCTTAGGTGCCTCAGGTTTTACTGGCAAATACGTCATTAGAGAAGCTCTCAAATTCCTTAATATTCCCTCTTCCCCATTAAAAAGCTTAGCTATAGCGGGACGTAACAGTTCCAAACTTTCCCATGCACTCCAATGGGCCGCCCGTTCAAACCCACAACCCCAAATTCCAATCCTCACAGCCGACACAACCGACCCATCTTCTCTCCGCCACCTTGCTTCTCAGGCTAAACTCATCCTTAACTGTGTCGGCCCATTTCGTCTTTATGGTGAGCCCGTTGTTAAGGCTTGTGCTGATTCGGGTTGTGATTACTTGGATATTTGTGGAGAGCCCGAGTTTATGGAGAGGATGGAAATGAAGTACCATGATAAGGCTGTAGAAATGGGCTCTTTAATTGTTTCGGCCTGTGGGTTTGATTCTATTCCTGCTGAATTAGGCTGGATGTTTAATTCGAGACAGTGGCTACCGCCGGCAATTTGCAATCGGATTGAGGGCTACATTAGTCTAGAATCGGACAAGAGAATTGTTGGAAACTTAGGGACGTATGAGTCAGCAGTGCTTAGTGTGGCTAATGCGGACAAGTTACAGGAACTAAGGCGCTCCAGACCTAAGAGGCCTCGTCCTGTGGTAAGATTTTATGATCTTTTCTTTTTTTGTTGAAAGGCTGGTTATTCAACTACATAACATGACTTATATACTTGTTTCATGTCGATCAATGTGTATATACGAAGATTTATTGAAACTTCTACTGAAGTTAGATTGGGGTTACATGTTTCAACAGGGGATTACGGACTTATTAGATATCGACTCTGGTACCATATGAAAAATTATAAGCTTCGAACGCAAAAGATAAAGGGTATGTGTGGAGTAGCCCATGATTTTTGTGGGAAAAATGTAAAAGGGCTCAGTTCAATCACATACTTCAAATCCTCGTATAACTATTCTATCTTCACTACTCTTTTGTTTCACCGGAGAAATGTTGTATGTTAAGAAGCAATTGATCTCTAAAGCTTAGAAGTTGATTAATCATTATATGTTTGAAGGTGTAAACTTTAGTCAATATCCGCAGTCAATTATAGTTAACTCGTTTTGGAGAATGTTTAAGCTGTTATACAAAATGATTATTACGTAAATAGCGGGTCAAATTCATTGTTTACTTTTTCTAGCAGGAATAAGTAGATTATACATTAATTATACATAGTTATACATATATTATACATGATCTATATATATATATATATATTATACATCGGTCGGCTATTTTTAGCTTAAGAGATTAGATGAGCGACTATTTGGATTAATTCTTCTTTTTTAAATAACATATCAGATCTGTGAAGCGTATTATTTACTCTTCCACACTCCAATATTTTCCCGTTTGTTTCAGATTTCTGGTCCTCCCCCTCATAAAGGTCCAATGGTACACCACCTTAAGGAAATTGGGCTTTGGGCTGTAAAGTTACCATCAGCAGATGCAACTATAGTGAGGAGAACACTTTCATGTTTGGCTGAAGCTCCTCGTGGTTTACCTGGTGTTAATGAAAGCACTGAACAGATTGAGAGGAAGGAGGCATTTTGGTCTAGCATAAAGCCAGCTCATTTTGGTATGAAGATAGCTTCGAAATCTCTGTTAGGTGTTGTTCATTTCATTATAGTTGGCTGGTTCATTGGTCACTTTGGTCAAACTAGTATAGGCAGGTGGTTGCTCCTGAATTTCCCTTCAGTGTTCAGTCTTGGATATTTCAGGACAAAAGGTCCAACTGAAGATGAAGTAGCAAGTGCTAACTTTAAGATGTGGTTTGTTGGACACGGGTATAGTGATGGCAATCTTGCATCACAAGGAAACAGGAAACCCGATACGGAGATAATTACAAGAGTAATGGGACCTGAGATTGGTTATTCGACAACTCCAATCATTCTAGTCCAGTGTGCCCTTGTTTTGCTCAAGGAACGAAACAATCTTCCAAAGGGAGGTGTTTTCCCTCCTGGGATTGTGTTTGGCCCGACAGACCTCCAAGATAGGCTTCAGCAGAATGGAATATCTTTTGATGTTATTTCAAAGAATGCTATTAACTAAATGGTAGTTGAGTGCAGTTTTAGTCATATGGAAAATTCGAATTTATGCCACAGTAATAATGATTCTATTAATTCCTTCTACTTTCTTTGCGTGTTCTTCTGACTGTATTTTTTCTTAAGTTTTAATATGCTTATTCAATGCCTTAAGGTGCTTTTCTGTTTGTTTCTTTCCGTGGACTAACTTCAGAATCCCTGGCCATCTTTCTAGTTCTTTCTTTATAGTGTCTTAACTATCTTTACAACCATATATAAAAGGTAGTCATAGAGAACTCCTAATTTTTCTTAAAGACATGAATTATGTGTAGAGAAATAACGCGGGAAAATAACAATAACACAGCTATAACATTATTTGTAAGTCCACGAATTGGCTTGAGTCGTGCTAGGCAACTATTTCAGCAATGTAAAATGTTTCCCCAATATTAAACAAGTTTACCTCTATTTAAGAGAATACAAGAATAGCAAAATATTAATAATAAATCCAGCAAGTTGAAATAGAGAGAGCAACTAATATCTTTTGTCAATTAAAATATTATAGAAGAAGAAATGAAAAGGAGAAGAACATATAGGAAGGAAAGAAGATAGAAGAATTTTCTTCCTTTGCTAATGATTAGCTTTTTTTGGTGTTTGGATGATAGAAGAATAATGGCCTAATCATTGCTATATATAGGCCTACGGAAAGCTTCTACACAAGATAAGTGTATCAAATTTCCTTCATGCAAGATGCCAAAACATCTCATGCAAAATGCCACTTGGCTTAGTAAGGTCATTTGTCAAACAATCTTTTTAAACAATGCCACATGTAAAAAGGTATGACACTTGTAAAATAAAAAGACACATGATTATTTAAAATTTTGAAAATACTCCCACGTTATGAATGAATGAAATTAGCTCCTGAATAGAGCGGAATGGCTATAGAAGATTCACATAGGAGACTATAACCAGTTTGGGATTGAGTTATAGCTGATCGATTAAAATATAAGTTTTTTCTCTCTTCTATATTAGTAGATTGATGTAGGTCAATTGACTAGATAATATTAACAATATTATGTCTCTTTTAATATAATTCTCTTTGTTGTCCGGAAAACAAAAGGTAACTGCAAAATTTATTTGAGGATGGAATTTAACGTTCTTAATATTTTGTGGGTTTTTAGCATTAAACCTCAAGCGAGGAAACCTTCAAAAATTATGTACTCCAACTTAGATTATTAAGCTGGACTATTATTGCAGCTATTCTCTAAAACTTTTTGGTTGAACGTACATATTCTTTCATACACCATTTTTAAAAAATTATACGTAGGAAATAGGAGAAGAGGAAGCAGAATTAGGGGAGAAAAGTAGTTCCCATAATTCGAGTGAGATTGTCATGGCGCAAAAATAGATATGGTCCGGTACTCCGTCATTCCCTGTATTGGTTATGTTCTTTATATCTTGTCTAAGGTGAGGAATTGAATCTTCACCAACAAGGTGAGAGTTCAAATAGTCATCCAACTAAGCTACTACTAAAAGCGAAGTCAAAATATTTTGTTTTACAATATAAGGGAAATGCTATTTCCAATATTTACGTACCATGCAATTTTATTACAGAAACAGGAGCTCTGATCAATATGTTCTATTTAACTTCTTCAGAAAAATATTGAAGTAGAATGTCAAGTAAATGTAATACACATAATTTTAAGTTGACAAAAGAGTTTGAATGAATATACACTTCTATATTCTTCCATATATAATGTTTTAATTTAATGCACCTAAATAAAAGGATGGAAACAAAAAAAGAATGTCACAAAATAGTAGTAGCACTTAAATTGAACGTGTGATCTTGCAGTTCAATTTTGGACAATTCCCATTAAGTTGTCCGAAATGTATAGTTAGGAGTACCAAATGTTTTGGGCGGGTTAGTTGGGCTTGACCCAAGTTGAACGTGGTCTCTTCACGACGCCGTTTACTCCTCCTTCGTCCAGTCCAGTCCAGTTCAATCCCCGGCAAAATCTCCATTTCCTACTCTCCGACCAGTAGTGAGGTAAGTGAGAGAAGAATCATCCCCATCAAGTTAATGCCATGAGCGCCTGCAAAACCTTATTTCGCTCCTCAATTTCGTTTATTGAGTTCAAAACTCGAAGCAGTTATCGGAGAAGTTTCTCTTCTCATTTTTTATCCAATTTCTCTCCTTTTAACGCACTGCGTCTACTCTCTCCTAATCCAGGTATCTATTTATAATGTTTGTGATTTTCTATGTGTTGCGCTGTATCTGTTTACTACACTAACCTTGTTCTTTACTGTATTTCTATGTAGGATTTAGAATCGAACCGTGTAGAGCTACTTCAAGACGATATGGCAGCACTCGAGGAGCAATTTCGCTGGAAACTTCGGAAAATGCGGAGGAAATGACAGTTCCGCGTGTCGCCGTAGAAATTCCGGAGGAAAAATCGGAAGATACAGTAGAAGAGTTGCTTTCCAATAGAGATGATGTAACAAAATTTATGAAAATGGAACGTAGGTCCAATACTGAAGGCCAGGGGCATCAGGACCGTTGGTTTCCGTATTTGGATAGATTTAAGGCGGGAAATGTGGATTTGAATAGCGCAGAGGTATTGGAAGCTTTGAATCCGGTTATAATGGATTCGAGGAAAGAGAGGTTTAGACATGCTGTGATGAATCGGACATATTCTGTATGTTTGGTGGTGGAAGGTTTGAGTGATTTTGGCAATATTTCAGCTGCATTTCGGTCAGCTGATGCACTGGGCATTCAGTCAGTCCATGTTGTAGCGTGTGACTGTTCGAAAAGGTGCTCAGCACTTTAGGTGAAAATAGTACTTATTTGTTTCTTTTTCTTACCATGCTCGATATTGCTTAAATAATTGGCAGTTTTAGTTGTATCGACTTGAGTTTCAAATGTATTCTTAGCATAATACATGATTTACAACAATGTGTCTGAGGCGACATGCTTTATAGTTTCCCCTCCTTTGGCTAGGGAAATAAAGAAGAACGTTTGGTTCAATGTTATACCCAGCTCGCGGTTATATTTAGTGAAACAAATGCATTTTGTGGTTTACTTAGTCATCGTGTTGATTAAGGTTTAGTGCAAAGCGTTCCAGAAGTGGTTTACTATCTAACAGTGCAAACAAATCCTGTCACAGAGAGTTCCAATATTTTTGTTTGACGATTTAATTTTGCAGGAAGGGAACGGTTTTTATAAGTGAATTGGTTTTATAGAGCACTCTTTGTGCAAGTGCCTTGACATTTACTATCTGCCTACAGGTACAGGGAGAATCGTCATGTCAGCATGGGAGCTGAGAAATGGTTGGACATCGAACTTTGGGATTCTGTCCATGAGTGTTTCAAAGTTTTGAAATCACGTGGTTATCGTATTGCGACAACACATCTTGGAATGGACGCAGTATGGAGATCCTCTTTTATTTCTTATACTGAATTGCCAGTGAAAATTTGCTTGCTCATTTTTTGGTTCTTTCCGTTTTATTGCTTTCTCAAGATGTCAATTGAACGTTGTCTTTCTATTGTAGGTTTCTGTGTACGATATGGACTGGTCATGCCCAACTGCAATTGTTGTTGGAAATGAGCTTAGGTAGGTGTTAGTCTGCTGTCCTCGTTCAAGAATAGTTATTCAGATTTGATCCTACCTGCTGACAGGGACTACTATATTCTGTCACATTTGAACTATAATCATATTAGCATCTGCGATAAATTTTTTGGTAGAATTTGTTATCAATTTCTTTCTAGTCTTGGTTCTCTATTTTAATGATCTTCTTTATGCTGAAGAAGATCTAATTCTATTTCCTTGTAAAATTAGAGATAATAGGAATATTGCCTCTTGGCATGAAAAGACTATGATTTATTTTTCTGAGATGGACCAGAACTAGATGAGATATTGTTGTTTGCAGGGGAATTAGTGATGAGGCTCTTGAATTATCAGACATGCACTGCAGTATTCCAATGAAAGGCATGGTAGACTCATTCAATGTATCTGTTGCTGCTGGTCTACTTATGCACCATGCCGTCTGTGACAGAACTTCTCGCTTGGTACGTGTCCCGTAGCGCTGCAGAACATTCACCTAACTCTTAATTTATACTCTTCTCATTCCTTTTTTTAATTCTTTCTCCTCTGATGGAAGGGGGGGGGGGGGAATCAAATTGCAGTACATCCGATGGAAAGGAGAAACTATGGACTAGGATTACCTTTTTTTTTTCTCGGAGATACAAGTATTGCCTTGATTTTTCTCTTTCTGGATGAGGTTGTGGGTTAAAGGTTATACATGTTGCATTAGCTACATAGCATGTTGTTTTTCTATCTTTCTTTTAACCTTCCGTGGAAATAGGAAAATAATGGTACAATCTATCTGCCTATGGTGCTTCTCTACTAACAATCAAGAAGGTGACAGCGTGGTAAAAGAGTGGTTCAATCTATCTTAAGTGTTAATTGATATCTCTCCTGTATTATTGTACCTTAGAAAATTTGAAACTTTGTTGACTCGTCTTTGGTGGTTGATGAAGGTGACACTGTAGTTGATCATAGTTGCTTCAAGTTTCTAACCTATAGAAGGATTTGGCCTTCTTTTGTTCATGATCTCCAAGATTCCATGTACAGAAAGTTGACTTTTTTTTTTCTTTTAAGGGATGTCATGGAGATCTAACTAGTGAAGAGAGCCAAATCTTGCTGGCAGAGTTCACTTTGCGCCACAGCAATAGTGCAATTAGGATTGCTCATGAATATGCAAAAAGAAAGATACCTGAGCTTAAATCAAAGCTGTGAATAACTGGTCAAACTAGTTTCCTGAAGGAAGCTGTTTTAGCCTATTTGCACGTGGGAACTTCACAGGTATTTCCCTACATAAGTGATTAACATTTTTTTCAAATATGACTATATTTGTTGTTTCGTGGTTTGCTCTTTTCTTTTCTTCTTCTTTTCCTGTCGTAGTGGAACAAAGTTCACATGTTCGCTTTGTTTTTAGACTTTGAATGACTTATGTTTTGGTTTTAATTATTGTCAGTAATATGTCTGGATATTCGCCACGCTTGATGCTGCTGACTGCCTGGTCGTATAACTGAGCAGCTATGCTTTTGCATTTTTTGGATAGTTCTGTTACAGCTTATGTATAGCTTTACTTTCACCAGTTTGCTTTTTTACGTCCACCATTTTTAAAGGATTTACTCCTTAATGTATTTTTTAATTACTTAGACGAAATAAGCTCTCAAGAAAAAATTGAGACGCCGTTAGCTTGCGTTCTTTATGGATTTACTGGTTTAATCAATGAAGCCCTCCCACCAAGCCACCTTCTACCGAAAGTGTAGCCGAAAAAGAAGTGGTTTAATGCAATCTAATAAACGGGGAGCTGCGGAAATTTGTTTGCCTTACAACCATCTGAATACTTTCTTCATCTTTTTTAATCTTCTCGCTTTATTTCTTACACACCAGTAATGCCTAAAATTACTGATGCTAAAAGAAAAACGGAAAGATAAATAAATCGAGTACCCAAATTAACAAAGGTATTACCCTTATAGGTAGGACTTGGCAAAGGTACAACTTGATATTGACAGAGTAGAGAATAAACAAATCATTTTATCAGGAGATAGAATGCTTAGTGCACTACATTCACTAACAAACGGACCAAAAATGTAATCACGAAAACATTAATATACCATTTCAGCAAATTCCCTTGTGTACATTGTGGTGGTCACATACATAAAGGCAGCTGATCATGCCAAAAGTTGTCACCAGGCCCGCAAGAGACATTGATTAACTAATAACATCAATTCTCATAACTCCCTATAGTTATTGGACCCTGAGGTAAAAGAAGAACTATCGCATACAGAAAGAAAAGCAAAAGATTTTCTAGTTTTTGCCAACAAGGTCTACCATTGATCACTTGAACCCAATATACACATGATCAGGTAAAAGAAGAAAAGATAAATCCCTACTCAATTAAATTTGAAGTATCAGTTGTTTGTATTGTTGTTTTTGTGTTTTGCAAGTTCAAATCTTCCCCATGCTTCTGCAATTCATGGGACCGAATGAACTCTTCAATTTTCGCCTTCAACTCGGTGTCGGGAATCAGCATGTCCGCAGTTAGATGAGACCGGTTAAACGGGTCTGACTGTAAACCAGTAGAAACAAGTGAAAAACAATAATTCCTAGTGGAATAAAAGACTTAGAAACATAGATATAGTGGCTTACACTATCACTAAGAAGGTGCCTCTGAATAACAGGTCGGTCCACTGTTATTCTCGAAGAGGGAAGAATGACAGGATCCTTCATCAAAGTATACTGCAAATCGAATAAAGACCATTCGTCCAAATCAAAAATATGACTACGGAAGCTATCTATATAGCAAGAATTGTAAGATACTTGATTTGATTTCGAGAAGAAGAAGGTACGTACTTGGATAGGATCAAGGAATTCATCAGGAATGTCTCCAAGCGCAGCCTCAGCGTCCATTGCTTCTGACGCTGCAACCTTGGCTTTTGCGCCAAGGTCAATGAACTCTTGAATGATCCTCATATCTTCACCAATTCTTCTAAGGACATCAGCTGCAGCACTAAATATCTGAAGCAAATCCAATTTGTCACGCCGAAGTCCAAACAAAGAATGAATTTGAAGAAAGCAATTTTTTTTTTAAAGGAAAAGAAAACAATTAGCAACATAGAGTAAAAACCTGATCACTGTACGATCGACCATCTCTTGTAATTGCAGCTGGAAAGATATTCTCCTTATCCCCTCTCGCCAAATGCACATATATTTTCACAATCTTCACATACGACCAAAAGAAATTGTAAAACTTCTACACACGTATCTTCTCCTGATTCTAGTAACAATACTATGGAGACTACAGGATACACTAAACAATAAGGAGAAAAAGAAATTTTTCTGGCCCTCTTCATGAAACAGGAGATACCCAGACACTGATGAATAGAGGAAAAAAGGGCTAAGTAATACAGAAATACACTTGGTTTTTGTCAAAAGAATAACCAGACGGCGCTTCTAATAAATTCAGAACATAGACCCCATCAACAATCATATTAGATATTGCTAAAACAATAATAGTCTTGGCAAATAAAATGCTCAAGACATTTTGTAGGCTTTCTACTTTTTGGTATATACTTCTTGTATACAGGGGTTTGGTCCAAAATTTACTGAAAATTCGTTTGCTTGATCCAAAGAAAAAAAAGAGCTCAAGACACACCTGTATTCAGATGATATTTGCTGCTAATATGCAACAAATTACTTGCTTTAGATTCTTTTACAGATAACACTACCAATATTATCATGGCTATAGCAAACTAAACTTCTACACCAAGTCATCATCCACATAGAGAAATAAATATACATCTGTTAAGGTCATTTCCCAACATACAAGTTCATTAAGAGAAATGATCAATTTTCCTTCACAAATGAGTGATTAAAAACTAATTTTTGCCACTATGGAGCATAATCCTTCCAGCAAAGCGGTCAATCCCAAAACAGCTATTTCAATATTAGAATACTTTGGGAAGAACCAAAAGGAAATATCTGATATAAATTGGAAAAAAATAATTATTCTATAATCTCAAACTCGGTATGACATCTCAGACACCAAGCATTCCACTTTTCACAACCCACACTGTTGTTTTTCAGAGACATATATTCCAAATCATTAATTAAACATTTTTCTACCAAACTTGATATGATAATCTATTCACACTTTGTGCTATTAGTAACTGTGCAAGTAGAAGTAGGTTTTGCCTATTGAGACGTGGGGATATTAGAAACAAGTCCAGTTAGAGATGAGGCAAAGGTGCCAATGTAGGTACAGAGCAAGCAAATGGAAAAAGAGGAACTAGACGTGAAGGTCAGAGAAGGAGAATTGGCAGATATAAATATAGTGATGTGTGTGCCTCTGGCATTTGATCACGCGGCTCAGTCATATTTCATATTTTCTTTACCTTATCTTTTTGCCGTGTTAATTTCCAATTTCAATCATAAGAAAAGCATAGTTGCACTTTGCTACTTTTTAAGTGTATAAAGGCAAAGACTTCAGTCAAAAGGTAAAAGATTAGAAGTTTTCCAATTTGAGGGACACTTAATGCCAGCTGATCTTTGTTAGTTATAGCAAGTAATATCAAGATATGCAAAGAACTTCATTCACCTGTTTCAACAACTCTTTCGGACGAAACTCATACTTTTCAGGGTCTTTCAAGCTGAGAGATTTTCTTTGTGGACCCACCAGCTGTAGTAAAAAGTAATTCAACATGCTAGCAACTCTCTCCACCTAGAAAACCATTTCGAGAAAAATTAAGGGGGAAAAACAGCTTCACCAATTATAAAACAATAACCAATTTGAAAAGAAAGAAAAAAACAGCTTCATCGATTAGAACACGATACCACGAGAAATGATATAGAATGGTGAACATACCATCTCAGGAAGAAGAAACGGGGCGGTAATTTGCTCTGAAGTAAATGCTAGCAGGCTCACATCTTCATTTGCCAACTTCATATCAATTCGAATTATCTAAAATCAACCAGCATCTTTCACTTAAATTATGAATATAGCTTTAGCAAATAAAAATATTTAAAGATTTAAAACTGACATTCTCTTGTGAATGGAACAGGCGAGTTCTCTCCTGCCTTTCTTGAGCTGGTCTTCGTTCCCATTCCGCTGTGTTAGACATTTCAGCTTCCAGCTCTTTTAGTTCAAGAATTTTATTAAGACTTTCATCGAGAAGATAGATGCTATCATTAATCAAGAAGTTTAAGAAATTCAAATAAACACCCTTCTCCTCCTCCTTGGCAATCTGTAAATATTGAGGTTACAGATGGAGCGTTATTGAAGAGTAGTTCAAGAGTTGTGTTATAAAACATTGAACGCAAAATATACCGAAAAGAGAGAAAAAAACTCCCAACCTGTCTCCATGCATTCCTGTGACTTGGAACTTGCCAAAGATATTCAAGTAGTTCAGCAATGTTGTGGCGGATATTAAATTTATCATAGAACTGCAGCAAAGAAGACATTCCATTAAAGAGCACACAGCGGAAGTCTCTACCATCAAATGAACTAAACTGCAACTAACAGAACAATATGGAATGGCATTGACTAAATTAGCAACTTTTGTTTCTGGCAATAAGGCTGAATCAGAGAGCCGACTGTTTATTCATCAACCATATTTTCTTTTGTGAGACAGCAACTTTTTACTGCTTTATCCCTGGCCACTCCACTTTTTAAGAAAAAATTGAAGACATATTACCAAAGCATTCAACGTCTTTATCCTGAAACAAGTATCACCCGAGAACCAAGAAAACACTATCCAAAACCTGTGGGTTTATAGAAAAAGAAAAATTTGATGACTTAAGCCAGCATTCAAACCTCTCTATGCTGAAACGATAATATCACCAAAGAACGAAGAAAACAGACTTTGAGAACCTGGGTAAAAATAGTTCTGTTTTCCAAATAGCCATACTTTAAAGATATTTCAACACTCATGGAGAACCATACCTACAAATAAAGTTCTTGGAATATGTCTACTTTTCAATAGACTCTTCCATATAGCTAACACTCGCACTAATTTTTCTTCGAGAAACCTCTTTTATGACGGAAAAAGATTAATTCTTTTAACGCCCCGAAAGATTACTGACAACCCTCAAGAACAAGCAAATATCTGTATATTTTTATGTCCAGCCAGATCTGAAGAATCTCCACTTTGAGAAGGTAAGGGAGAAGTGAAAGGTCAATGACCTGAAGTTTTGAAAATGAATGACACAAGCAGGACGAAGGAGTAAGCTCACATTTCAAGATCCTTATGAGACTATAAAAGTAATTTATAAAATTATGAGAAAAGAAAGAACTAGCATCACATATTGCTTTTTCCTTAGTAGGAGGAATTTTTAGGGATGCAAACAACTTTTTTCACTTGTATAATGTGAGCACAACTTGTTTGGGACTGAGGCATAGTTGATGTTTTTTGTTGCAGAAAAGGTTTCACTTGTCAAAGCACATATTAATTAATAAAGCACCAAAGCATTACCTGAGTGTGGGATCCTGTAAATTCAATGTCGACATAAACCTTCAAAAGATTCCTCACAAGATACTCCAGAGAGAGTTGATGCCCCTCAAACAAAGTAGAGGTTGCAGTCGAGCCGCTGCATAAAAAAATCACTTAGATAGGCGACAGGAAAAATATTCCTAGCATGCATAGAAACAAATTCTCCCTCCCTTCCCCGTTGTTTGCCATAGTTTGACTTGGCACAAATTTTAATAAGGAAAGGAAGACTTTTGAAACTTGTGCTCTTAAATATGGCATAACACTTGTGTGACTATAAAACTTTTGAAACTTGTGGCCTTCAACATGCCATAGTTTTTGTGTGGCTATAAAAAACTTCATTAAGGATAGGAATGTGCCTCTCTTTTTTTGCAACCGACTAATAAGTAAATAGTGCCAAACAAAGTGGAACAGAGGAGTAATAGTAAAAATTGTGAGAAGGCACGGGAGAAAATATGATATATATTGATATATATTGTGTGTGATGCAATACAAGAGGTGCTATTTATAGCTACTCTATACAAAGGGATACTACTCCTATTTCAATGTGGGACAATTACATAACTATCTCTAACACTCCCCCTCAAGCCGGAGCATATAAATCATATGTACCGAGCTTGTTACATATATAATCAATGCGAGGACTAGTGAGGGACTTGGTGAAAATATCTGCAAGTTGATCATTCGATCTCACAAACTTCGTAGTAATATCTCCTGAGAGTATCTTTTCTCTGACGAAGTGACAATCAATCTCAATGTGTTTAGTTCTCTCATGAAACACCGGATTTGATGCAATATGAAGTGCAGCTTGATTATCGCACACAAGTTCCATCCGACTGATTTCACCAAATTTCAACTCCTTGAGCAATTGTTTGGTCCAGACTAGTTCACATGTTGCCATAGCCATTGCTCGGTATTCTGCTTCTGCACTAGACCGAGCAACTACATTCTGTTTCTTACTTTTCCAGGACACCAAATTTCCTCCTACTAAAACACAATATCCAGACATAGAACGTCTATCAGAAGGTGATCCTACCCAATCAGCATCCGAGTACCCAACGATCTGCTCATGACCTCGATCCTCAAACAATAATCCTTTACCTGGAGCCGATTTTATATACCGGATAATGCGGACAACTGCATCCCAATGACTATCACAGGGAGAATTCATAAACTGACTTACAACACTCACAGGATAAGAAATGTCGGGCCTAGTCACTGTGAGATAATTTAATTTACCAACCAGCCGCCTATAGCTTGCAGGATCGCTAAGCGGCTCCCCTGTCCAGGGGGAAGTTTAGAATTCGGATCCATCGGCGTGTCAACAGGTCTGCAACCTGTCATCCCTGTTTCCTCAAGAATGTCTAACACATATTTCCTTTGAGAAATAACAATACCTGAGCTAGATTGAGCAACCTCAATACCTAGAAAGTACTTCAATCTGCCTAGATCCTTAGTTTGAAAGTGCTGGAAGAGATGCTGCTTCAGATTAGTAATACCATCCTGATCATTGCCCGTAATAACAATATCATCAACATAGACTACCAGATAAATACATAGACTTGAAGCAGAGTGGCAATAAAACACAGAGTGATCAGCTTCACTACGAGTCATGCCAAACTCCTGGATAACCGTGCTGAACTTACCAAACCAGGCTCGAGGAGACTGCTTTAGACCATAAAGTGACCGACGCAAGCGACATACAAGGCCACGAGACTCCCCCTGAGCAATAAAACCAGGTGGTTGCTCCATATAAACCTCATCCTCAAGATCACCATGAAGAAAGGCATTCTTAATGTCCAACTGATAGAGGGGCCAATGACGAACTGCAGCCATGGATAGAAAAAGGCGAACTGATGCCACTTTAGCCACTGGAGAGAAGGTATCACTGTAATCTAGCCCAAATATTTGAGTGTATCCTTTGGCAACAAGACGTGCCTTAAGTCGATCAATCTGGCCATCGGGACCAACTTTGACTGCATAAACCCAACGACAACCAACGGTAGATTTACCTGAAGGAAGAGGAACAAGCTCCCATGTACCACTTGTATGTAAAGCAGACATCTCGTCACTCATAGCCTGTCGCCATCCTGGATGAGACAATGCTTCACCTGTAGACTTAGGGATGGAAACCGAGGACAATGAAGATATAAAAGCATAATGGGGAGATGACAGACGATGATAACTCAAACCAACATAATGAGGATTAGGGTTTAGTGTGGTCCGTATACCTTTTCGAAGTGCAATCGGTGTACTAGGAGCAGGATCCGTAGTAGGAGCCGTGTCAGGTGCAGGACGAGAACCAGATGGGCCTGATGTAGGGCGCGAACGACGATGATAAGTCAAGAGTGGTGTTCCTGTGGCTGGGGAACTAGGAGGGATAACACTGGACTCCTCAAAAGTTGGTATGGGTGAAACCTCTGTGGTTGAAGGTGGAGGAGGATTACTAAACTCCTCAAAAGTCGGTATAGGTAAGACCTCAGATATGTCATGGTGGTCAGCAGAAGTGACATCAGTTGTGAAGAAAGGTTTAGACTCGAAAAATGTGACGTCAGCTGACATAAGGTACCTATGAAGATTAGGTGAATAACAACGATATCCCTTCTGAACACGAGAATAACCAAGGAAGACACACTTGAGAGCACGAGGAGCTAACTTATCTTTCCCCGGGGCTAAGTTATGAACAAAACATGTGCTCCCAAAAACCCGAGGTGGAAGAGGGTATAAGGCTGACTGGGGAAACAATATTGAATGTGGAATCTGACCCTTGATGGGAGATGAAGGCATCCTATTAATCAAATAACAAGCTGTGAGAACTGCATCGCCCCAAAAACGCAGCGGAACACGAGACTCAATTAGAAGTGTGCGAGCAGTCTCAATAAGGTGCCTATTCTTTCTTTCTGCAACCCCATTTTGCTGAGGGGTATAAGGACAAGATGTCTGATGAATAATTCCATGAGAAGACATAAACTGCTGAAACTGAGAAGATACATATTCTAAGGCATTATCACTGCGAAAAATGCGGATAGAGACACCAAATTGGTTTTTGATTTCAGCACAAAAACTCTGGAATATAGAGAATAACTCAGAACGATCTTTCATTAAGAAAAGCCAAGTACATCTTGAGTAATCATCAATAAAGCTAACAAAATAACGAAATCCCAAGGTTGAACTGACTCTACTAGGACCCCATATATCAGAATGAACCAAGGAGAAAACAGACTCTGCATGACTCTCAACACTACGCGTAAAGGAAGCTCGGGTATGTTTCCCAAGCTGACACGACTCACAATCTAATCTAGACAAACTGGATAAACTAGGCACCATCTTTTGAAGTTTGGATAAACTCGGATGTCCTAAACGTCTGTGGATTAGATCTGGAGGATCTGTAACTAGACATGTTGTGGAAGGACTGAGCGAGTTAAGGTAGTAAAGACCTTCTGATTCACGACCTGTACCAATTGTCCGTCCCGTACTGCGGTCCTGCATAATAAAAGAATCATCAATAAAATATATACCACAATTGAGGGCACGAGTCAAACGACTAACAGATGCAAGACTAAAAGGACAACCAGGAACATAAAGAACGGAATCTAGGGTGATAGAAGACAATGGGTTGGCTTGTCCAACTCCTTGTGCCTTAGTTTGACATCCATTGGCTAAAGTAACAGTAGGAAGAGACTGTGAATATACAATATTCGACAAAAGTGATTTATTACCAGAGATATGATCAGAAGCGCCTGAGTCCATGACCCATGGTCCAAGAGTACTAGACTGGGAAACACAAGCAAAAGAATTACCAGCAATAGGAGTGTCAGTCTGGGCAACTGAGGCTACTTGTGGAGATGTTTGCTTACTTGCTCGATACTGAAGGAGCTCATTATATTCTTCTTTAGATACAGAAAAGCCCTGGTTACCTGTAGTCTCGCTCTGAGCAACGTAGGCATTTTTGGGTGGACGGCCATTTAAGGAATAACACATTTCGCGAGTGTGTCCAAGTTTGTGACAATAAGAACACTTGGGTCTAGATCTCCCAAAACGACCGCCTCCTCGTCTATTCTCCATAGCTTGAGATGCCCGAACATCCATTGTCTGGGATGCAAGAACAGAGGAATCAAGTATCTATGATGAAATCACTGGGTGACTTGGTGCTGCAGCAAAGCGAAGTAATCGAGAGAATAATTCAACTGTAGGGACAGTCGGACTCGCCAAAATCTGGTCTCGTACTGAATCAAGATCATGAGGAAGTCCAGCGAGTGTAAGAACTAGAAACATTTTCTGTCGCTGCTCTTGTTGTTTTGACACACTAGCAGAAACTGGCATCAATGTCTCAAATTCCTCCATGACTGCCTGTACCTGACCCAAGTAAGTAGACATATCTAATTCTTGCTTCTTTAAGTTTGTCATCCGTGATATCACATCATAGAAGCGAGATATATCATTAGTGTATAACGTACGAGCCTTTGCCCAAACCAAATAACATGTCTGGAATGGCCGAAACAAAGGCATCAACTTAGAATCAATAGAACGCCACAAGATGCTACATAATTGAGCATCAATTTTTGCCCAAAGCGCTATCGCCTTTTCATCTCCTTCGCTAGACTGTTTAATCAGATGATCTTGCACACCTTGACCTTTACACCACAACTCGACAGATGAAGCCCAAGCTAAGTAGTTTGAACCTCCCATTAAAGGTTCCGAGGTAATCATAACATTAGAGTTTCCAGAACTCATGCTTTTAGACCCAAAAACATCAATTCCCAAAGACATCTTGTAAATTATTACCAAATAAGAGAAATAATCAACTGTAATCCACTGAAAATAGAGTAAGGAACACTGAACCAGAATAGTAAACTACTGTAGCAGTTGGAAAGTTACTGTTGCAGCCGGAAAATATTCAAAGTGGTCGGAATGAAATAAAAACAGTAGGGGTAGGATCGGAATTACCAGAAGACCCAACTGTTCTGAAGGAACTTTTTCAAAAAGTGGCCGGAAGTCCACTTTTTTGAAATCACTATTCATGCCGGAAAAATAAAAAAGTGGTCGGAATTTGGTGTAACCTGGATGGGTAGGCTCGGAATTGCAAGGGAAACAATCTGTCCTGAAGAGTCGTCGCCAAAAAAATGGCCGGAAGGTGGCCCACGCAACGTTGGAACTTTGCCGGAAAATTTTCTTTGGACAGTTACAGTACCGCCGAAGATTTTTACTGAGATTTGGTCGCCGGACAGTGACTACTCTTGTGGTAGTGTTGGATTTTGTGCACAACACTGACCGAGACAAAGCAGACGCAAAACAACTTTGAAAGTCGCTGGAAAAAAGGGTTCCGGTGACTGATTTTACTTCCCGGAATCGCTGGAATTTATGCACAGCGATAAATCTCTCACGATAGCTCTGATACCATGTGAGAAGGCACGGGAGAAAATATGATATATATTGATATATATTGTGTGTGATGCAATACAAGAGGTGCTATTTATAGCTACTCTATACAAAGGGGATACTACTCCTATTCCAATGAGGG
Source organism: Nicotiana sylvestris (assembly GCF_000393655.2). Lineage (NCBI taxonomy): Eukaryota > Viridiplantae > Streptophyta > Magnoliopsida > Solanales > Solanaceae > Nicotiana > Nicotiana sylvestris. The sequence goes on from NC_091058.1 coordinate 10,505,904, forward strand.
AGAATTACATAACTATCTCTAACAAAAATAATGAAAGCAATATCACAACTGAATATAATTGAATCACCTTCTACGGGGCATCCAACAGTTTAGGACTTCAACCATCTTTGCTCTAAGATAAGGGTTTCTGATATATTCTGGACTTGCCATGAACATGATAATGAAATTCATGAAGTCGTCCTGTTAAGTAAGGCAAGAACAGAATTACATATCACAAAAGAACAAATGAAGAACAAGAATACGAATTGACATAAAAAGACATGACTAAACCTACCAGTAAGACACCATCCAAAGCTCTAGGAATTCGAGAAGCAAAAATTAGCAGCTCCATGGCATCTTCCACAAAGTGCTCAGGCATAGAAGCAAACTCCATAGGGCAAGGGGAAGGTAAAGGCATCTTAAAACCACCAACAAGGCCGACCAGCCAAATGACCATCAACCTGTAGAAGGATAATGCACGCTGGAGAAGCCCTCCATCCTGAAAACAAGGCAATCTTTTAACTCCGTATACAAGTAATATAAATAGGGAAATGCAGAGATATAACTTGCACCTATTCCTACCTAGGATATGTTGATTGCACATTTTTTATTTTACTCAAAAAAAAAAAAGCATGTATGCAAAGAAAAAGTAGGACAGAAACAAAGAGTTAACACCAAAATAAGGAGCTGCTTTGCTTGAAAGCAGCAATGTAATCAAGTATAATCTAATAAAATAGAGAGAATCCCTTCAGATTCTCAAGATTGCACAATCCTTCTAGTATTACAAAAGGAGAAGTTTATATACCCTCAGTATTTGGGCTTCATAGCACAATTTCTCCTGTGAATACAGCTCAAGTTCTTTCTCCAAGCGAGATATTTCCTGCTGCAACTGTGGTGAGGGTGCTTGTTCTAGCATGGTCTTCATAGTAGACAAATGATCTTCAGATCTTGAAATGTCCTAAAGATGATAATTAAATAATTAGATTAGTACAAACACCATGAATATACCACATTAACCTTTCATCCACTGTTACATATGGTTCAAGACATCCTTCTTTCACCAAGTATAATTTGGTATTTCCTTTCCTCAAGTCCTAATTCCTCACCTGAACAAGATGCTTAAAATCTGAAAATGCTTTTAGGAGACCCAGGTTGAGCACCCTTGCAGTCATGAAGAAGCATTCACATATGAAGGGGTATTTGGCTTTTTCACTACTACTTGATATTGGCCTGCTATTGTGGAGAATCGAAGGTCCACCAGAATCATTCCCGGAGCTTGTAGCTTCCTGAGATACCAACAGCCGATTTTCTCCATCACTGCCTTCTTTAGAGACATCATTCTCTGGATTATTTTGATTTATCCATTCAGAAACTTCTTCTGATGATGCATGCAGAGCAGTCAACCCCCTGATATGGATCATAGGCAATGTTAAAGGAACAAACATACATGCAGATGAAAAGGGGGGAACATGGGAAAGAAGAAAATTTCACCTCAGTTCCAGACGGGTGCTAGAAAACACATATTGGGGATCAATCTTGTCCCTTTTCGTTAAATTGGCGTCTAAGAAAGGTTCACAGAGCCGAAGCATAACAGCACTGAGATTTACAAACATGCCTGAACTAGCACAAGATAATGGATCAACCTGCAAGCATAAAATTTTGGAGTGAGGGCAGAGTAGAAAAACACAGAACCCAAAAAACAAATCTACAATCCGCACAAAGCAGAGGAAAAAGGTACAAGTACAAATAAAGTATCCACCACAGAGCCAACAGATGCATACTTTACGGGTCTGTTCACATTTTAGTGCTCTATAGTGTGATCTGGACTGAAAGCTTACCTGTAAATGAGCCCTTGAAGAATTTTTGTTTATAACTGCTGCGAGATATTCAAGGACATTTTCACGAATGGCTGTATTTTTCAGAAGAGACATAAGGACTTCTCCCAAGCCATCATACAAGTTATTCATAACAGTTTTGATTGTTGTGAAAGAAGACAGGAGATCAGCAGGACGCCGTGTTGCCGATTCCGAGAAACACTGCTGGCTGGTGGCCAACACAAGTAAAACAATCTATCAGTCCTTTGGAGATAAATAAAGGTCTTCAACAGAGAATATGTCAATGCAAAAGGAACTATCTTTGTTCACCTAGAACACTAAATAGCAACCCATCCTAACTTTTCAGTTAGAGAATGACAGATATGCATAGGCTAAGTCACCGATAACAAACATAATCATATACTAGCTTGACGGTGTCAAAAGAATCAACCTTTTCAATATAAGAAGCTAGAGAAATGCTTCTTCCTAGCTCTTTGAACTTCAGATAATGAACTTTAACAGTAACAACTTGCTTTTTCCTGTTAGATAGCTTAGGCCTTTTTTGTTTGCACTTAATAGAGGTCTGAATCTTAATCATTCAGATATCCGTCATTAAGTGCGTTTGTTTTTTTTGATCCGATTCTTAATCATTCAGATCTTAACAAGTTAAGATTGTTTGTTTTTTCAATTTTACAACCACTTAATGGGTCTGATCGTTTGAATAGATATTAATGATTAATATCTATAGCAGAGTCTTAATATCATTAAGATGTTATAAATTCAAGAATTTTTGTAAAAATAATATTTCATTATTACTCCTACACTTTTACCACTAATCACCATCGCCACTGCTATCGATGTCCCCTGCTATAATAGACTACAACCACCCACTACCCACCACCTATTACCACCATCCTCAGCCACACCACCACCGTTGCCAAGCATGAATGTCAACTGTCACTACCATTAGCCATCATTTACAACCATAACCAACAACCAACATTATCACAACAATCACCAATCACCGCTATTAACCACCACTATATATCACTCATCACCGCTATCAAACACCACAGTTAACTACTATTGTCATCCACCACACATAATTACCATTATCAACCAACACCACCACCACCAATTACTACCTAGTCGGCACCCACAAGCACTACTATTAGCCATTATTACCACCAACCACCATGTAAATTTTAAAAAAAAAATTATTAGTTTTAAATTAATTAGTATTATTTGATTTGACTTTATACTTATTAATTCTTAAACAAAGATCACATCTACACATTCAGATGTAGAGAAAACAAACAATCTTAATTATTCAGTATTCAGATCTTAATACAACATCTTAATATTCATATATGTATTCAAATTCAGATGTTTTAATCTTAATACACATTAATATCCAGATGTGTATTCAGATTCAGACGTCTTAATCTTAAATCTTAATAAAAACAAATGGTCTTAGGCCTCATTTGTTTGTTTTAAGATTAAGACGTCTGAATCTAAATACACATCTGAATATCAAGAACTGTATTAAGATTAAGACATCTGAATCTGAATACACATCTGAATATATTAAGATATGTATTAAGATCTGAATACTAAATAATTAAGACTGTTTGATTTTTAACATCTGTATGTATAAAATTTATCTTTATTTGAAAATTAATAAACATAAAATTCTAATGAAATACTAACTAATGTAACATTCTATCAATAAAATATATAATTTTTTAAAATATGATAGTTGGTGGTGGTGATGGCTAACGGGTGAATGCCGACTAGAAGCGGTAGTTGGTGGTAGTTTTGGTTGATGATGGTGGTTCATGCTAGTAGCTAGTAGTGATTGGTAGTGGTAGCGATTATGATTGAGGATGGTGGTGGTGGGCGGTGATAGTTAATAATAGCGGGTAGTGGTAGCAGTGTGACTAAGGAAGGTGGTGGGTGGGTGGTGATAGGTTATAATGATGGGCAGTGCCGCCTGTGGTTGTTGATGGTGATGGGTTGATCAGTTGTGGTAGTTGAGGTGGATGAGTGTTGATTGTAGGTGAAAATGATAGTGGTCAGAGTAGTGAGGATAGTGGGTGGTGATGGTCGATAATGGTGGCGGCTATGATTGAGGATGATGGTGGCATGATGGTGGTAGAGATGGTGGTGGTTGAGTATGGTGATGGTGGTGGCATGGCGGTAGTTGATAATGGTAGGTGGTGACGACAGTTAATAATGAATATGATAGCATCTTAATGAAATTAAGTCTCTGTTATAGATCTTAATCATACATACCTATTCAGACCCATTAAGTGATTGTGAAGTAAAAAAAACAAACACACTTAATAATTAAGATCTGAATAATTAAGATTCAGACTTTAAAAACAAACGCACTTAATGTCTGAGATCTAAATGATTAAGATTCAGACAAGTGCAAACAAATGAGGCCTTAGTCTCCTACACAACTTGTAAACTTATGCAACACTCTTTAGTGATCTTATCAATCAATAATACTTTGACATTATCAAAAAGACTTTCTTTTTCACACGTTAGCCTACACCCTTCTTGCAGAAACAAGCATGATAACAGGGATTGAACGAGTACGAAAGGCTGCAGCATCTGTTATTTTCAATCCATATTATAATGCCATATAATTTTTCATCAGTGTATAAAGTCAGGAAAAACACTTATTCAGGATACAATTAAAAGAGACAAAAGACAATTTTACTCACCCAACATCCGGCTGACTCTTAAAGATTGTATTATCAGGCAAAGCACTGACATGAAAGAAAGGACCCAAAATACTTGTCATCTCAATAACCCTTCCATTCAAATACACACTCTTAGGAATCCACCAAGGATGATTCACCAATGACTTTGCGCCCACCGGATACTTAACCAAGTACAATAAAGCCCTAAGTGGCTGCTGAAAATTACCCAAAGCTGAAACCTTTAACACAGTCCCTCTTAAATCCTCATACAACTGCTTTAAAATTGGGTCCATACTATCAAAATCCCCTTCTTTAAACAACTCATCCAAAAACCCAGGTGGACATGTCATTCCCCCACTACCCCCACCCCCACCAAACGCATCCACAGAGCTTGAAACCTCTGAAAACACCAAAGGAAGCAAAGGAGAAACACTCAATTTCGCTGTATCCCAATTAGGAAACATATCAGGATTCCCTAAATGTATCCTACAATAAGAAACCGCAAGCTTCTTAACTTGTTTAACCACTAATTCCATCTCAGACCTGACGTTTTTATCCTTCATCGATGCAATTTTCTTGCCCTCTTCGTGGGCCCTACGGAAACAGTTGATTAAATACTGGAAAGGGGGTTCAGCCGATACAAAATTACCTGAAAGTCGATCGATTAAAACCCGCTCCATTAAATCCCTAGATAACCTTAATTCTTTGCCCTCGCTTAAAATCTCCGCCGCCGTCATCTCTAAATACACGACACGTGTATCGTTTTCCATTGAATCAACTAGGGTTACGAGGAGGATTTTCCGAAGTATTATGTCCTCGATCTCCGCCGGCGTTCTCTGTGGTTTAGTAGTCGCCATGATTTCAACAATAAATAACAAGAATTCGAACAAAATTGATAGTTTTGAACTATTTATGGGTGTGAAAATTGATGATTTGGGAGAAGCTAGAGATTGAGACAAGAGCAGCTGGATTTACAAACTGTAGGCATGTGATATAACTACTTGCTATGTGAAAATTTGTAAATTAACATATGCATAAGGGTTATTTAAATACGTAGATAAAATTGGAGAAAACATTGAAAGGAGGATTGTGGAATCTGGATAGATGAAGAATACTCATGAAACCGAGGACTTTGGGAGATATAAGACGTGGTTTCCGAGTCTACAAGGTATCCTTATACGCTGTCGTTTTCTGTTCCAATGCTAACTTGAATTGGGAGTGTTGGTTTGAAGTTGAACTAGAAGACATTGTGGGGGTTGGTCTTACCACAAACCTAGTAGGAGATAGTTTAATGAAATCTAAATTGTTAGTCATAAGTTAAAAAAATCCAATGTATTGAGTTGATTTTCTACATTATTTTGATTAGGGGAGTAGTTGACATATGTGGACTTATTTGTAGAGGTTGTTACACGGGTGGGATCTTGACCTCGAATTGAATCGAGGCGAGTTGTATTGAGTCTAGCCTACTTTTATAATATGATTTGAGTCGAGGTTGACTAATCAAAACTTTGCAAAACCATAATCCAGCCTAAATAAGCTTTTTGATATTGTTTTCTGAGTATACTATTATGTTTGGAGGAATAATTAATTTCATAAATAGATTGACTAAGAAAATGAATAAGATAAATAGTTTAGATAGAGAATCATATATAATATAAGGCAAGTGGCGCGTTAAAAAAAATCGTGTGGCACTTTTAGGACAAAAATTAGTAAGCTATATATGAAGAAACAAAGATCTAATGTTCATTGACCTATAGAAAACATATGATAAAATAAAACGAAAGGTCCTTGATAGTGATAGAGAAGAAAAAAATCATATTAAATATATAAATACAAAAAAAAGAATAAGTATGAACGAGTTGTCACTAGCACAAAAATAGTAGTAGGAGATAGAATGGAATTTCCCATAACAGTGTGTCGATACCGAGGATTGGTATTGTGTCTTCACTTATTTGCCCCAGTTATGGATGAACTAACTAACACAATACAAGATGAGATCACATGGTGTATGTTATTTGCTGGTGATATTGTGTTAAATAACAAAATCAGTAAAGGTATCAACCAAAAGCTTAAACCGTGGGGAGCAAAACTCAGTTAGCATGAGAAGAGCGAAGTTGAGGTAAGATTAGATAAAATTATGGTGCCAAAATGTAAAATAACTTTTAGATATAGAGGCTCGCTTTTTAACGAGTACTCTTAGAATTAAAACTGGAAGGTTAAAGTGGAAAAGTTTTTCGAGGATGCTATGCGATATAAGGATACATACCTAAGTGAAAGGTAAGTTCTATAGAATAATTATAGACATGTAATATTATATGGTAGTAAATATTAGGCCGCTAAAATTTGACATATCCACAATACGAGTGTTGCAGATATACAAATATCAAGATGGTGGTGTGATCATATAAGATTAGATATGATTAAAAATGATTACATTCATCAAAAAGCGTAAGTAGCACTTATTGAAGATAAAATAAGATAAGGTCGCTTGAGATAGTTTGGTCATGTCTTGCATTGACTATAGATTCACCGATCCAACAACAACGACCCAGTATAATCCCACAAATGGGGTCTGGAGAGGGTAATATGTACGCAGACCTTACCCCTACCCCGAATGGTAGAGAGGTTGTTTCCAGGAGACCCTCGGCTCAAAAAGCAACAAGAGCCGATATATTAGTACCATAAAATGCATAATAAAATAACAGCAATACAAGAGATATGAAATACAGAATACGAAATACGAAAAAGATGGCTGGTATAGTAAAACTAGCAGGTAAAGCCCTGCATCAATAGACGACCAATGACATTCTTAGTCTAACTCCTAACTGGCTAGTCTCACTCTATTGTGCTGTAGAAATATTTACAACTCTCCCCTAACCTACAACCTTAATACTCGACCTCCATAATTCCCTATCAAGGGCCATGTCCTCAGTAATCCTAAGTCGCGCCATGTCCTGTCTGATCACCTCTCCCCAATACTTCTTTGGTCATCCTCTACCTCTCCGCGTGTCCATTACAGCCAGTCGCTCACACCTCCTCACCGGTGCATCAGTGCTCCTCCTCTGAATGTGCCCGAACCATCTGAGTCTTACTTCCCGCATCTTGTCCTCCATGGGGGCCACACCCACCTTCTCTCGAATATCTTCATTCCTAATCTTATCCATCCTTGTATGCCCGCACATCCACCTCAACATCCTCATCTCTGCTACTTTCATCTTCTGGATGTGTGAGTTCTTTACCGGCCAACATTCAGTTCCATATAACATGGCAGGCCTAACCACTGCTCTATAAAACTTACCTTTTAGTAACGGTGGCACTTTCTTGTCACACAAGACTCCCGACGCTAACCTCCACTTCATCCACCCCACCCCTATACGGTGTGTGACATCCTCGTCAATCTCCCCGATCCCCTGAATAACCGATCCAAGGTACTTGAAACTACCCCTCTTGGGAATGACTTGAGAGTCAAGCCTCACTTCAACTCCCGCTTCCGTCGGCTCAACTCCAAATTTGCACTCGAGGTATTCCGTCTTCGTCCTGCTCAACTTGAAACCTTTAGACTCAAGAGCATGTCTCCAAATCTCTAGCCTCTCGTTGACGCCGCCTCGTGTCTCGTCAATTAGAATAATGTCATCAGCAAATAGCATGCACCATGGCACCTCCCCTTGAATATGATGAGTCAGTGCATCCATCACCAGGGCAAATAGGAATGGGCTGAGCGCAGACCCTTGGTGCAACCCCGTAATAACTGGAAAGTGTTCAGAGTCGCCTCCTACTGTCCTAACCCGAGTCTTAGCTCCATCATACATGTCTTTAATCACCCTAATATAGTTACTCGGGACCCCTTTATCCTCTAAGCAGCTCCATAAGACCTTCCTAGGAACCTTATCGTACGCTTTCTCCAGATCAATAAACACCATGTGGAGATCCTTCTTCTTATCTCTGTACTGTTCCACCATCCTCCTAATAAGGTGGATAGCTTCTGTGGTAGATCGTCCCGGCATGAACCCGAACTGGTTGTCTGAAATAGACACCGTCCTTCGCACTCTCATTTCTACCACTCTCTCCCAAACTTTCATGGTATGACTTAGTAATTTGATGCCCCTATAGTTGTTACAGCTCTGGACATCACCTTTGTTCTTATACAACGGGACCATTGTACTCCACCTCCACTCTTCAGGCATCCTATTAGTCTTGAATATAACACTAAACAATGCAGTAAGCCATTCCAAGCCTGCTCTACCCACACACCTCCACAGTTCAACCGGAATTTCGTCTGGCCCGGTAGCTCTGCCCCTTCTCATCTTACGCATTGCCTCCATGACTTCATCGATCTCAATGTCCCTACAATTACTTAATTCATGGTGACTGTCGGCATTCCTCGATTCCCCAAGTCTAATATCTTGATCCCCTTCTTCACTTAGAAGTTTATGAAAGTAGGTTTGCCACCTCCTCTTAATCTGGTCATCTCCCATCAAAACTTTGCCATCGTCATCTTTTATGCACCTCACTTGGTCCAGATCTCGAGTTGTCCTCTCTCTCGCTTTAGCGAGTCGGAATAACTTCTTCTCCCCGCCTTTGTTCCTTAGTTCCTCATACAGACGAGCAAAAGCTGTCGTCTTAGCCTCCGTCACTGCCATCTTTGCCTCCTTCCTAGCTACCTTATACCTTTGACTGTTCTCTCTCTTCTCCTCCTCGTCAGTGCTCCCTACTAACCGCAGGCAAGCCGCCTTCTTTGCTTCCACTTTACCTTGGACAACTACATTCCACCACCAATCTCCTTTGTGGCCACCATTGTGGCCCGTATATATCCCTAACACCTCTCTCACCGCCTTTCTTATACAGTCCGCCGTCGTCGACCACATTGTATTTGCGTCCCCACTACTTCTCCAAGCTCCCATTGCCGATAACCTTCCTTCCAACTCCTTAGCTTTATCCTTAGTTAAGGCGCCCCACCTAATCCTGGGGCGTCCTTGTACTGACCTCTTCTTCCTCCTTATCCTAATACAAATGTCCATCACCAAAAGCCTATGCTGCGTTGAGAGGGTCTCACCTGGGATAACCTTGCAGTCCTCGCACAACCTTCTGTCGCATCTCCTGAGGAGGAGATAGTCAATCTGAGTCTTCGCCACCGAACTTTGGTAAGTAACCAAATGTTCATCCCGCTTCGTAAAACTCGAGTTCGCAATGACTAGATCGAAAGCCTTGGCAAAGTCCAACAGCGCAATGCCCCCTCCGTTCCGCTCTCCGAAACCAAAGCCGCCATGCACCTCAGTGTACCCACCTGCAGATGACCCAATATGACCATTGAAATCTTCTCCTATGAATAACCTCTCAGAAGGCGGTATACTACAAACAATCTCATCTAACCCCTCCCAAAAGCGCCTCTTAATATCCTCATCCAAGCCTGTTTGTGGTGCGTACGCGCTAACAACATTTAAAGTACCCTCACCCACCACCAACTTAATAGTCATTAGTCTATCATTCACCCGCCTGACCTCTACCACGGACTCTCTAAGATGACTATCTACCAGGATACCCACTCCATTCTTACCCCTCAGGACACCAGAGTACCACAACTTATACCCATCCACGTTTTTCGCCCTCGATCCGACCCACCTAGTCTCCTGGACACACGCTATATTAATCTTCCTCTTCTGCAGGATTTTCGCCAACTCTATGGATTTACTCGTTAGTGAACCTATGTTCCATGACCCGATTCTCAACCTATAGGCTCCCTTGCCCCCTCTACCTCCCCTGCTACCCGACCCACCCCCTAACCCCAGCCCCACACTCTGCCCCACCCGAGGACATGCCCTTATTCTATCATCCCAGACTGCAGCCACTACACTTACAACAATCTATAGAAAACTCGCTAGTGCACAACGTACGAAATCAAACTAGAAGGAAACAAGTGGTAACTAGTATCCTAGTTGAAAGGTTTAGCTATTGCGAAGTAAAGTAACAATAATTTAGCTAACACCAAAAGAGAAACAGTAAAACAGGAGGTACCAACTCCCGATAACAAAACCTGTGGCTGATTTGCTGTACTCGATGCAGTTGTACGCTCACGCACCACTTCCTACCGCCCTTTGCTGACACTCGCCCAGGTTGCTCTCCTTTGCTAGTGCTCGTGCGCCCAACTTGTCTCCGATACTCCGAGAATTCCTGACAACACAGAAAATACCACAACCCAAAAACCAGAAGGAGCTATCACCGCTACCACTGGTATAGCCCCAACAATATAAAATGTACCAAGAAAGGAGAAGAAGAAAACTAAGATACTAACATCAGGATTTCACATATTGTAGAGCAAAAGAAAGGGAGTAGAACAATATCAAAACCGAAACCAGCACAATCTGATCAATTATTTAAAATATAGTAAAAGTATGCATATAACAAGCACAAATACAATCTGATCAAGAAAATCAATCTAATGGACCTGACATAGCTTCCGACGATTAGCAAAATCAATCCAAAATTTCGATTGCGCAGTAGATCAGTGAATCCAAAGAGCTCGATAAAAATCACTGTAAACTCAATTAAATTATGGCAAGAAGATGTTAAAATCACCGATCCGTAAGTATAAAATTATGGCGAGAAGATGTTAAAAGGAGACCGATTGACCTAAAATCACATGAGAAGAAGTTGTCTTGAAAGACCTACAAATTCTTGAAACCAATAAAAACTAGCTAAAGATAGGATACAATGAAAGAAAAATGATATCTACTATTAAGAATAGGTTTAGTGTTGTTAGTGAACTTCTATTATTATATATATAACGTAGCTATTAATTTATTTTATTTGGTATGATGATGATATAAGTTGAACTTAAATGGAGAAGTAAAAATTCATATAGTCAGCCCAACTTATTTGGACTGAGGCATTTTTATTGTTTTATAAGCTATATACATGTTAATAGAATTGAAAGATAAAATGTTTGAATTTGAATTGAAAGATAAAAAATATTTGAACTTAAATCAAAAGATAATTATTTTTTTGAATTTGAATTGATTGATTAAAAATTTGAAAAGTAACATGGAACTTAATGCATGAATTTTGAAATGGATTGTTACATCTCATGTTTTCGTACGTTAAAGTACGTCATAAGTAAATTGATGGAATGAGATATTACATTCCACATTTTCGTATGTTAAAGTTTCGTCGTAAGTTAATCGACGTAAGTTTGAGAATGAGATTATTTTGAGATTATAAGCATTATGCTATTTCAAACAAGTGATGAGTAAATTCGTGAAGGTGAGAGGGGAAACAAGTCAAAGAAAATGATTTTCATTCAAATTCAACATGTTGGGATAGAATACAACCCAAACTAAAATACTCGGTATTTATGGACTAGTGTCATACAAGGTATCACATGACCATAATAGTAAAGTGTATAAGGTATGTTAAAAGCGAATGGTATTTTAAGTAAGTGGAGATAATTTTTAATTATGTGGGTAATTGGTTAATTATTGGGTAATGAGACATTACCTAGTTAATTAATAATTAATGGTGGATTAATTAAAGTCTTTGGGTAAAGACTAAGGTCTTTGGATGAGTTCAAGGTGTAAAAACGTGGCAGCCCCTCCTATTCTAATTAATGACTCATTAGTCATTCAAGAAAGGTGTCAAGTGTCACACTTGAAAAACTTAGGTGACACTAAGCTAGACATGTGGGCCCACTTAATAATTACGGATAACTTTCCAAATTCAACATTTTCTTCAAATCTCTTTAGAAAAGAACATAGTAATGTTCTTTCTAAGAGAGTTCAACCAAGCTTTCCATTTTTATGTAACATAATTCCTAAACTCTTAAGAAGAGTTTCAGCAAGCTTTCCATTATATAGCATTGATTCAAAATCTCTTGAGAAAGAGTTTCGACAAAGATTATTTTGCAATAACAACATTATTACTTTGAATATTTAATGCGATTGTTCCCTCTTTCGATCTCGCCATTATGTATTTCGTCGCAATTAACGTGTGTTAGAGGGATTGTCAAGAGAATTGACTCAGGTATGTTAAGGCTATCCCTTATTTCCTTTTGGCATTATCCATACGACACAAACGAAACGAGCAAATGCACAACTTCCATAAATGACTCTATTCGTAGAAATGCTAGAGATGCTTATATTCTTGATTCTCCATATGTCTTATTATTCTATCGTCTGTTCATGGGTCTCAGAAAATAGTAAGTGATAAAGTCTTTTTGATGATATTAATCAGAGGCATAATGGTCTTATGACACTCCAAAAGGTTTTATTAACGTATTTCTCATACACTGCATTCATTTACACTGACCCATGACCAGATGTCGTTATATATGCGTATATATGTGTATTATATGTATATGGGATAGGCAAAAATGTTACAGCATTATATACGCACCACCACCTGATCAGCTGGTATACGTTGATGATTTTACCCATAGTGGCCGAGATGATATGATGGGATGCCCTCAGAGGCTTAATGATGTTATGAACACATATACCTATGCATTACAAGACATTTATACGCATATGCATGACATTATAATATTAAATAATTCACAGAGCTGTTCAGACATACATGTCGAGTCTTTTACTCCATGGTTCTCTCATGTCTATTATTTACTAATTTTCATTCCTTACATACTTGGTACATCATTCGTACTGACGTCCCTTTTGCTTGGGGATGCTACGTTTCATGCACGCCGGTCCCGATAGACAGGTCGAGAGCCTCCAAGTAGGCTATCAGCTCAGCGGAAAATGTTGGTGTGCTCTATTTGCTCCGGAGTTGCTTATTTGGTCAGTATAATTAGGACACGTATTGATTGGTATGGCGGGGCTCAGTCCCGACCTTTATGATACTTATGTACTCTTAAAGGCTTGTAGACAAATGTCATATATATGGATACTTGTATGGCTTTGTCGGCCTATATTTAGTGTACGAATGATCATTCTGGTCTTATAGGCCAGTATGGCATATGTATAAGTTCGTATTCCCTCATGCTTTACTCTAGTTCATTTACCTATGATAGAATAATACAAAAGATACGTTACGTTGGTACTCGATTGAGTAAGGTACCGGGTGCCCGTCGCTGCCCATCGGTTTGGGTCGTGACAAAAGTGGTATCAGAGCAGTTCTGTCATAGGGAGTCTACAAGCCGTGTCTAGTAGAGTCTTGTTTATGGGCGTGTCGTGCACCACACTTATAAGTAGGAGGCTATAGGGCATTTAGGACTGTCACTCTTTCTTCTTACTCTAGATCGTGTGGTAGAGCTCAATTGTAAGAACTCAATTTCCTAAACTCTATTGAGTCAGAGAGACTTGATTTTTCATGATGCTTATGATGCGTTAATGTAAGGTCTTCGGTAGATCATGTGTGTACTAAGACGTATAAGTCTCTCGATAAGGAGCCTTAAGGCAAAAAATATCTATTCACCCCTAAAGGCAATGAGAGATTCAGAAGATAGATACAATCTTTAACAAGTAAAAGGAGCAAGATGAGAAGGGTACACGACACCCAATTAATGAAGATTATCGATATTTTCAACTCCGGCAGAAAAATATAAGCATTGTGAGTTACCCTCTATAGTAACAAAGGTATGTATAATTGGCCACACCCATCTCATTTAAACCCTATTGGGGGCTAATAGGTGTAGTTTAAGAAAAGAACGGGATATCAGGATCCAGCTGGGGTTAGAGTAACCCAAAATGGTGAATTGATTGTTTGCGTTAGTTGACATTTCCAAAGGATATTGCAAATGTACTAATAGATCTCCTTGTGAGACACCCAGATGTGGCCCTCTAAAATAGTACAACTGGATATGAGTACTATAAAGATAGACACTGGAAGCCTTGAGGGGTTAAATATTACCTTAGTGTGGCTCGTGTCCCTAGTAGAGCGAGAATGCTAGGGAACCCGACGAGCCAATGGATGAAGCAAGGGGAGCTAAAAGCAAAAGAATGTCTTGTTAAAGTTTTTCAAAAGAAAGTGATAGGCAGAAATATTAGCAGGAAAATAAGAAGAGAGATAAGGAAGCATTATGAGTAAGGTGTGATACATGGATGACAACGGTAGATAAAAAAAATGAAAGTATTACAGAGTCTATAATAGGTGAAGGAAGAAACTAGAGGTGATAGGCCTTGAGACAACAAAAGAGTATAGGACATAAAGTCATATCCTTATTATGAGAAATAAGTTCGTGACTCTAACGTGATTACCTGAGGGAAAAACTAGACCTTCAGAGTAATAGAAATTAGTATGGGATGGCGAACAAGATAAACTAAACATGGGTTAGGGACTAAGTGATTTGATAACGGTTGATATCATGAGAATTTCAGATTTCGGTCCGGCGATAATAGAATAGACAACAAAAGAAGATTCATGAAAAATTCAGAGAATGATCATTCAGGAAGGCGCTTCCCTAAAGCAAGCAATGTGAGCAAAGTTAAGCTTAAGAGACTATATGTGCCAATACACTAAGTGTCACCCTCACGAGTAATAAAATTTCGTTATCCTTGATACAAAAAGATTACCGCAAGGCAAGCAAGGGTCATTGATGATGTGAAAAGACGCCAAAAAAATGAAGAGGTACAACATCTATATGTAGATCATCATAGCGCTAAATCTTAGTACTCCCCTAAAGAGGGGAATATGGAGTGATGTGACATTAAGTCAGAATTAAGTGATTCTAGAATGGTAAAGGAAGAATGCAATAAAAAGAAAATGAGAAAGAAATGAGATTGCACTTATTCAAATCCTACGGATATGCAACGACTCCAAAACATTATGCAAGTACGATGTCAAGGAAAGGAAGTAACGGTTCCTTTCCAAGATGTTATTGATAAATAAGGAACCAGTGCGAGACATAAGTTAAGACAAAGGAAATAACCCCAAGAAAGATAACGCGGAATATTGATGTGAGAATGAGCCAACGAGTAGTTAGTAGTTGATTCAGGAAGATCCTAGTTATGGCTAGACAAGAGGATACATACGAAGCAGCAGATCGTGCAAGATAAACATAGTAAACCCCAACATAGTGAATTCAACCTTGCAGTTATGACAAGGTAATCCTTGAGAAATATTCAGATAGGAGTTGGGGTAGTTAAAGGTACCGTATGAGTGTGACAGGAATAAAAGAGAGTTCCACTGGGAAGACAGTTAAACTTCATTCAGGAGCAACCGTACAAGCATATAAGTGTGGAGGTAAGTAACTAAGGAATTTTATAGGTGAGCACGAACATCAAAAATTCTATCGGGAATACGATGTAATAAGCTCGCAGCTTTACAAGAGTCAGAGGGTCCTCCCTAAGTACTACAATGAAAGACTAGCTGAGTAAATAAGAAAGAAGGCTTCAACCTAAACATAGTGACCTAAAGAGGAAATGGTCGTATAATAATAATCTCACAACAACATTGTATGCACTCCATAAGAAAGTAGCACCTATCATGGTTAATGAACGGGAAGAAGAAAAAAAATCAAAAGGGTGATATTCAAGATCATATGGGTTGTATGGAATTTCAATATGTGTGGGCACTAAGATAAGCCAAGTATTCATGCAATAAGTGGCAGAACGGCCAGGGAAAGTAATTGCTTACATTTAAAGAAAGTTGAGAAGGAACAAAAGGAATTAGTCGATCAATGATCCAGAGTTAGTTACGTTATGAATGCACTCAAGATTTCAGAGTATTATCCATGCAGCATATATGTTGGCAATCATACAGCCGTAGAAGATGCTGATATAAGTTAAAAGAAAGAATTAAGTTCAGGTCATAGACAAAGGATTGAATTATTAGAAGATTGTATCATGGATATTCCATAGCGTCCACGGAAGGCTAAAGTAATAACTAATACCATGAGCCGTAGGTCGGAAGATATCTTAAGCCTACATAAAGGTTGATCAGAAAGAAGAAGAGACTAAAAAGTTACATCAACCAAGTAAATCAGGAGTCTAATTATTAGACACAGAAAATTATAGAAATCATGATTGAGAATATTGCAGGATCACTCTTAATATCAGAGGTACAAGAGAGATAGTACAACAACCATATTCTATAACAGCCCTACGATAAAGCTAGTTAGAAAAGTACCATCCTCATAAGAAGTCAGTACGAAGCTCCCACCAGATTGTGTATGCATCAGAGGTGCAAGTATTATAATAGAGCTTCAAGTTATGGACGTGGGTTACACCTAGGTGGAAGGGAGGTCATGAAAAAGATATAAGATACGATGCGAGATTTTAAGGTAAATAAGGTAAAGGTGAACAACATACGAGATATTCAAAGGTAGAAGATCGTGAATAGTTCATACTTCAGATAAAAGGCTAGAAGCGTGGGGATTCAGTATCTAGGAATAATAGCGGCTCGTCAGTAGCATATCTTCCAGCCTATGTTCTAGGTATTGAAAAATCTGACTAAGAGAGTAAAGAATATTTAGAGACGATGTGATGTCTCGCTTGATGTTCCAAAATAACATAAGGAAATCTATGATGCAAGCAAGTTAAAAGGTTGCAAGTAATATAAATAGATATGTGTAGGTCACAAGATATTGTATAGTAAAGCGACAAGGTTCTAGAAGACAGGAGTAAGGATAAGAAAGGGCGAGTGAGAAGGTAACGAAAATGGATAAGTCCTTAGGATTAAGCCCATGAAAACAAGAAGAGCAAATGGCTTCTCTAAGTTATACAAAGCTCACTATAGACTGAATGAACTCAAAGGAGTCTAAGACTAATAACATTTAGAAGGGATGGAATGTTGCCCTGGTAATACAATGAGGGTGTAATTGTGATAGATAAAGGATGACGTTTGGGCCTTCGATTGAGTAATGATCTGACGAAGAAAAGAAAGGGGTCTCATGAATTGAATATTATTAAAATACCCACGTAAGGTGAATCACATTGGGATGCTGTGAGATGTGGTTATAAAAGCATAGTATCGCCCCAAGTGGATCAATCTAATCATTTCAAATATTTCCCGATGAGACGTGAACCCTAGCGACAGTGTTACATAAAAGGTTAAGTTATCAGGGGTAGATTATAGATCAATATTAAGGTGAATCAACAATGGATGGATAAAAGTTATAAAGTATGAGATGAGATTAGGCCGTCATTCTTAAAATAAACAGTAATGTGGAAGCATTAAAGGACATAGATTTATACATATTGGATAAACAATGAAAGTAACCTAGAGTTTGGTAACAGAACTCATCAACGATAAATCAAAGTAAGAGTTATAGTATAGTATGACCTACCTAGATGCAGTAAAATCACACGGATGTATAACTGGTGCTATAAAACATGATATAGCGATATTCATAAATTCAATAAAGTACCGAGCAAAGAACTTCAGTATACCTATAGATGCCCAGAGAGACATCTTATTAACCTCTATATATGTTTACAAAGTAAGGCCTAGAGATTGACTAAAAGTTGGAGGAAAAAGAAGAGAAGAGTCTCATAGGCACACTTACAAGATCAGTATCGTACAGGCTGCATGATAGAAGGTAGCAACAGTTACGAGATTGGAAGGATTTCGATCACAAGTCATGGTGTGGGAAAGAGGCCTAAAAAGGGGAATGCCCCGGCCTTTGGATTTATTCACAGAACAGTTGCCTAAATAGCAAAGAGAGTATTAAAGTATTCGCAAGAGCTATAGGTTATGAGAATGATAAGCGCATCAGTCAACATTCGAGGACGAATGTTCCAAAGAGGGAAATGATGTTACACCCCATGTTTTCGTACGTTAAAGTACGCCATAAGTAAATTGATGGAATGAGATATTACATCCCACATTTTCGTATGTTAAAGTTTCGTCGTAAGTTAATCGATGTAAGTTTGGGAATGGGATTATTTTGAGATTGTAAACATTATGCTATTTCAAACAAGTGATGAGTAAATTCATGAAGGTTAGAGGGGAAACAAGTCAAAGAAAATAATTTTCGTCCAAGTTCGACATGTGGGGATAGAATACAACCAAAACTAAAATACTCGATATTTATGGACTAGTGCCATACAAGGTACCACATGACCATGATAGTAAGGTGTATAAGGTATGTTAGAAGCGAGTAGTATTTTAAGTAAGTGGAGATAATTCTTAATTATGTGGGTAATTGGTTAATTATTGGGTAATAGGACATTACCTAGTATTAATAATTAGTGGTGGATTAATTAAAGTCTTTGGGTAAAGACTAAGGTCTTTGGATGAGTTCAAGGTGTAAAAACGTCGCAACCCCTCCTATTCTAATTAATGACTCATTAGTCATTCAAGAAAAGTGTCAGGTGTCACACTTGAAGAACTTAAGTGACACTAAGCTAGACATGTGGGGCCCATCTAATAATTACGAATAACTTTTCAAATTCAACATTTTTTCTTCAAATCTCTTAAGAAAAGAACATAATAATGTTCTTTCTAAGAGAGTTCAACCAAGCTTTCCATTTTCATGTAACATTATTCCTAAACTCTTAAGAAGAGTTTAAGCAAGCCTTCCATTATATAGCATTGATTCAAATTCTCTTGAGAAAGGGTTTCGACAAAGATGATTTTGCAATAGCAACATTATTGCTTTGAGCATTTCATACAGATTGTTCCCTATTTCGATCTCGCCATTATGTGTTTCGTCATAATTAACGTGTGTTAGAGGGATTGTCAAGAGAATCGACTCAGGTATGTTAAGGTTATCCCTTCTTTCCTTTTGGCATGATCCATACGACACAAACGAAATGAACAAATGTGCAACTTCCATAAATGGCTCTATTCGTAGAAATGATAGAGATGCTTATATTCTTGATTCCCCATATGTCTTATTATTCTATCGTCTGTTCATGGGTCTCATAAAATACGTAAGTTGATAAATTCTATTTCATGATATTATCAGAGGCATAATGGTCTTATGACACTCCAAAAGATTTTATTGATGTATTTCTCATGCATTGCATTAATTTCCACTGACCCATGACTAGATGGCGTTATATACGCGTATATATGTATACTATATATATATGGAATATGGGAAAATGTTACGGCGTTATATACGCACCACCACCTGATCACATGATATACGTTGATGATTTTGCCCATAGTGGCCGAGATGATATGATGGGATGCCCTCAGAGGCTTGATGATGTTATGAACGCATATACATATGCATGGCAAGACATTTATACGCATACACATGACATTATGATATTAAATAATTCACAGAGATATTCAAACATACATGTTGAGTCTTTTATTCCATATTTCTCTCATGTCTATTATTTACTGATTTTCATTCCTTACATACTCGGTACATCATTCGTACTAACGTCCCTTTTGCCTGGGGATGCTATATTTCATGCCCGCCAGTCCCGATAAACAGGTCGAGAGTCCTCCAAGTAGGCTATCAGCTCAGCATAAGATGTTGGTGCGTTCCATTTGCTCTGGAGTTGCTTATTTGGTCAGTATAATTAGGACTGTCACACCTCCTTTTTCATCCGCGCACGCAGGGGCGCAGAGGGAGTTTTTCCAATTAAAGGACAATCGAAACGAGATTTATTATTTAATTCAGAGTTGCCACTTGGGAGATTTATGGTGTCCCAAGTCACCGGTTGAATCCCGAATCGAGGAAAATATTGACTCTGTATTACAGTCCGCGAACCAGAAATCCGAGTAAGGAATTCTGTTAACTCGGGAGAAGGTGTTAGGCATTCCCGAGTTCCGTGGTTTTAGCACGGTCGCTCAACTGTCATATTCGGATTATTTATCTGGTTTTAATACATGTTGAAACTATGTGCAAATTTTAACTTTTTACCGCTTTTATTATTCTTTTAATGAGAATTGCAACATCGTGAAAACACATCTCGAACCACGTCACATCAACGCACCCGTGGTTATTGACATGTTCCGACTCCGTTGAGATTTGGATTTGGGTCACATAAATGTGCACCCGAGTTTAAGAAAGTACTTTATTTAAAGCGCGCCAGAAGTGACTTGCACATTATTATCTTTTGGGGAAGGTCGTGAAATTCGCTAGATGGCCCGTCCCTAAATCTAAGTATTTTAAAACAAATATTTATTGAGGGCCCCACAATTTTGTATTTTTTTTATTCGGCGAGGCTCATCTCATTTTTATTCAAGGATAACCTAAAGCGACTATGATTTTCTATTTATTTGTCTCTAAGAATAAAGAAAATCCTAATCAATTAGCATTAAAAGTTCGGGCTTCAAGTTCAAGTCCGGGTTCAAACAAAAAGAAACACCTT
The DNA here is from genome assembly GCF_000393655.2 of Nicotiana sylvestris. Lineage (NCBI taxonomy): Eukaryota > Viridiplantae > Streptophyta > Magnoliopsida > Solanales > Solanaceae > Nicotiana > Nicotiana sylvestris. The sequence continues at coordinate 10,526,628 of NC_091058.1, forward strand.
CTAGTTTGAACCCGCTACCTAACTTAAGACCTGCCGCCTGCTGTTGTAAATATTAACAAACCAGCTACCATTTCGATTCAGTTCAACTTCAACTTTATTATATGAATTGGACTATTGGAATTAACTGTGTGGAATACAAAGCCATTTTTGTGCTCTTTTTACGATTTGCTGAAAAATGCATCAATGCTTAAAACTGTCATCAAGCTAACATTAATCACTAACATTTGAGAACTAACATTATTTATGTTGCTATTTAAAATGATGTTATTTACTCAAGTGAAATCGCAATTTCAGAATTAGACCTATTAAACCAACATGCTGATTTCCATAAACTATTTGAACCTGTTTTGTGACATAAACTATTTGAAACTATTTCACGACTACTGAAAAAAAGAATTAAATACAGTATATTTTATAACTAGTAATCACCAACTAAGATTAATTACAATTGATATTCCATGTTTGTAGAAATAGATTCAATCAGTCCATTTTATGCATTCCAAAGTCATTCCAATACATACTATGAAATATCAAGTGAACTATTGCTTATACATCAAATTAAACACAAAGAAACAGGGGAAATTCAGAGATCCATTCCAACAACTCTTTACTTCCTTTCCTTTAAATTTGAGAGCTTTAGAACGTGTACCTGGATAACGGAAATACAAGAAGATGAAGGAGCAGTCAGCAACAGTAATAACACAGCAACGCAATGACAGAACAACCCAGTGACAAATTAAAAAGGAAGGAACCAACAGAGTTCCAACAACACCCAATGAAAACAGTAGCCAATAACCAATAGCAAATTCAGGAAGAACCAATTGAAACCCCAGAAATACCAAACAACAACACCAATGAAACAACAACAATACTAGTTCTGATATTCAGCAGTAAAAGAAAAGACTCATTTTTCAGTTTCTTAGCTCTCCAAACACTGAACCTTTTAGGATTAAAAACCAGCCTGTTTTTTACTCTCAAATTACTGAACTTTTAAATGTTAAAAATCCAGCCTAAACTCTCTGAAAAAAAGACTGAAAGAGAACTCCTCTTCTTCTTCCGAAAAACCAAACCCCTTTTCTCTCTTGAAATGACCCTATTTATAACCCAAAAACAGGTATGAGCAACATATTTTAATCAATCCTTTTTAAGCGTTTCATACCATTATGTTTTGTTCCCCACACTTGCATGCCTTGTTCTCCACACTTGCATGCCTTGTTCCCCACTAGCAAATGTCTTGTTCCCCACACTTGCATGCCTTGTTCCCCACTAGCAAATGTCTTGTTCCCCACTAGCAAAAGCACTGTCCCCTACTATGTATTAAACAATGCCTTATTTTAATATTATTAGTGCTTAGTGGTTAGAGCACTCAAATTAATCATTTTTAAAACTTTAAATCCCAAAATACCCCTGAAACTATTGAAATTACCATTCTACCCCATCCGCTATATCCAATACTCCTAATCAATTAACCAAACTATAGTAGTTATAACCAATCTTAATTGAGAAATCCTAACAATTGACTAATTAAACACATGAAACCAACTCCCAATCAACAACATTAGGACAATTCAACAAGGCCAGATTCATATCAGAACAAACTTAACAGAACAAATAAGTATATCCAAATCACTAAACACAATCATCAATTGAACTCAAAATAGTAGGAAAGTCGTCAAAATGCATACACATATAATTTCAACGAATATGCAGTAGGATACTTCATGCGAAAACTTTATCAAAATGAACCCACATTAAAACGAAACCACAAATAGATCCGTGAATAACATAGATTCGAGGTAAGAGATATGACCTTTACTACTGCACTTTCTTGCTCCGTTACGCACAGTGAAAACGAAACTCCAAAGAAAAATCAAAAAATCTGTGAACGAGCTATGGCTGACCTTTATGCTAACGATCCGACGTCGAACAATGTTGAACTTCCGATGAAAACAACTTTGTTCACAACACTGTTTCGACGCTTGACTAACAAACACGGACTCGGACGGAACCTCGACGCACTCCCTCGACGTACGACTGAGCACGACCTCGGATGGTTGGTCTCGTTTTGGACTAGAGGGTGGCTGGTCTCGTTTTGGACTGGAGGGTGGCTGGAGAAGGTGAGGCGAGTTGTTTCATTTGGTCGACGAGCTGATGGAGTCAAGGTGGTCGTTGGTAGTGGGGCTGGCGTGAAGGGAGGTGGTCGTTTGGAGAAGTTGGTGGTGGCTGCTGGACGTGGTCGTGGTGGGCGTGAGGCGGGCTGTCGACGAGTGACGGAGTTGCCGGTGGTCGTTGGATGTTGATAGAGAGGAGAAGACAGCCATAGGGGTGGTCGTGGTGGCTGGAGGGGTCGTTTGGAGAAGAAGAAGACGGAGGGTAGCCATGGACGTGGTCGTGGGAGCTGTTTGGAGAAGATGAAGAGGAGAGGGGGCGGGTGGTTTAAGGTTTGTTGTTATGGGTTGGAAATGAGAAATGGAAAAAGGGGGGGGTGGTCGTTTGGGCTATGGGGCAGACTGGGTCGGGGATGGGGTATGGGCTGGGTATCTGGGTTTCAATTTCAAAGGGGAAGAAAAATTGTTTGGGATGATGGACTTTAAATTGATTTGGCCCAAATATGACTTAACACTCTTTTATTTTGCCTTTCTTTTCTTAAACTAATAAAACTAAAAATTCCAAAAATCCTAAATTAACTTATAGGACTAGATTAATTTATAAAAGTACTAACTAACTTTTAATAACAATTAACACACACAATCAAATAAAATCACATAACTTGGACATGAAATGCTAAAAATGCAAAAATACATTATTTTGTAATTTTCTTTCTCTTAAAAACAAAACATGGTTCAATTAATTCCTAAGTGCACAATTAAATCTCAAATGTGCATGCAACATATATTTTTTGTATTTTTCTTAATTAAAGTAGAAATAAACATGCACAGACAAAATACAAATAAATCACAAATAACACAACACCATTTTATTTTATTTTGAATTTTTTGGGAGTAGTTCTCATAGGGCAAAAATCATGTGCTCACAGCTTCCCCTCTTTGTCCGAAAACACAAAGAGTTTCTGTGCAAAGATAAAGTGAGCGGATACGAGCGATTTTTGCCCGTTGGAATACTCCGTGTGAAGCATTTTTGAAAAGATTTAACCGAACCTTTGCTTCACAGGTTTCCTACATATCCCTGGCTAAAAGGGAATCAGGTTAATGTAGTTCGTGAAGTTTTGGTAGCTGGGACTACCATGAGACTGCAATGTTACTGCTGTTGCATGCTGTTATTACTGCTTTCTGACCTCCTTACTACACCATTGCTAGAAAGAAAACAAAAATCTAGACTAGACTAATGATTACAGAATCTTATCTATCTTCGACTTGCTCTTGTAGTCTTCTTTCAGATTTCTGAAATGGGATTCATGCTGGGGGTATTTTTGTTGTAACCCTCCGCATTACTGACTTCTGACTTGATCTTGAAATGTATTCCTCTATTCTGCAGGCGGGCTCCTGACTTCAACTTGAATGTGTACTCCTTTGTTCTACAGGCGGGCTCCTGACTTCTTCAACTTAAAATATAACAACCTCCGTTCTACAGGCGGGCTCATGACTTCGACTTGAAATTGTAACAACCTCCGTTCTAATAGGCGGGCTCCTGACTCCTTCAACTTAAAATGTGACAACCTCCGTTCTACAGGCGGGCTCCTGACTCCTTTAACTTTAAAATATAACAACCTCCATTCTACAAGCGGGCTTCTGACCTCAACTACAACTCAAAACGTAATACCTCCATTCTCCAGGCGGGCTCCTGACCTCAACTACTTCTTAAAAATATAGCACTTCCATTCTCCAGGCGGGTTCCTGACTTCGATAAACAATTTGAAAATAATACCTCCATTCTCCAGGCGGGCTCCTGACTTCAACTACGACTTAAAAGATAATACCTCTATTCTCCAGGCGGGCTCCTGACTTCAACTACTTCTTAAAAATATAGCACCTCCATTCTCCAGGCGGGTTCTTGACTTCGATAAACAATTTAAAGATAATACCTCCATTCTCCAGGCGGACTCCTGATTTCAACTACGACTTAAAAGATAATACCTCCATTCTCCAGGCGGGCTCCTGACTTCAACTACTTCTTCAAAATATAGCACCTCCATTCTACAGGCGGGTTCCTGACTTCAACAACTTCTTAATATAACTCCTCTATTTTTCAGGCGGGCTCCTGATTTCAAGAATTTCTTAAAGACATAACACCTCCATTTTTCAGGCGGGCTCCTGACTTCAATTTATGATTTAAAATGTAACATCTTCCTTCTCCAGGCGGGCCCCTGACTCCAACTTGACTTTAAAACATAGCACCTCCATTCTCCAGGCGGGTTCCTGACTTCAACTTCAATTTGAAATGACAACAACCTCCATTCTCCAGGCGGGATCCTGACTTCAACTACAACTCAAAATGTAGTACCTCCATTCTCTAGGCGGGCTCCTGACTTCACTACTTCCCAAAACATAATACCTCCATTCTACAGGCGGGCTCCTAACTTCAACTACAACTCAGAATGTAATACCTCCATTCTCCAGGCGGGCTCCTGACTTCAACTACAACTTGAGAATATAACAACCTCTATTTTCCAGGTGGGTTCCTGACTTCAATAAACAATTTAAAGATAATACCTCCATTCTCCAGGCGGGCTCCTGACTTCAATAAACTTTAAAATGTAACACCTCCATTCTTCAGGCGGGCTCCTGACTTCAATAAACTTTAAAATGTAACACCTCCGTTCTTCAGGCGGGCTCCTGACTTTAACAACTTCTTAAAGTTATAACACCTCCGTTCTCCAGGCGGGTTCCTAACTTCAACTTCTTCTTAAACAATGTGTTTTATTGATGTTGTTCCTTCCTGACTCTCGAACCATTTTCCTTCTAACTTGAATCATCCTATTTCTGAACTGCTTCCCTCAAAACTGGTGTTTTATTCCTCTAAAAACTGCTGGGGATAACACCGATACTTTATTCACAAATATGTTATTTTCCTTCTTCAAAAACTACTTCCTTTAAAGCTGGTGCTTTCACTTCTCTGAAACTTGCCGGGGATAACACTGCTGGGGAATTATCTTCCTTCTTAAAAACTAGTTACTTTTCTCCTTTTAACAATGGTGGGGATGATACTGATTCAAAGACCACTACCCTTAAAACTTGGGTTATCTTGCTTCTCCTAAAATTGCTTTCTTTTAAACTTGTATTGCCTTCTCCCGTAAACTGCTGAGGATTTCACTTCCTTCAAAACTTGTGTTATCTTCCATCTTCCCCAAGTGGCTATCTGATTTCAAGAAAATTTTCGCAATGAGAGAAAATTTTCTGCCCCAGTTTGATAATCTTCTTTGTGGTCATGTCTTCCCGCTGTCAATAACATTTCCTTTCCCTGCTTCAAATCAAAGAAAAATTTGTTAGTTTAAAACGTGGTGAGTGGTCGTGCCACTCCTGCTGGGGATGGTTTTTCCCTTTTTCCTTTCCTTGCTTTGCGCTATATTACAAAACTTGCTGGGGATGATATTATTTGCTGGGGATGATATTCCTGCTGGGGACGGTTTTCTTTTCTCTTCCTTCCCCGCTCTGTGTTGTTCGACCATCGTGGAACTTGGTCGATAATCTGTGGGAGCTGTTCCTGCATCTCGCAAATCTGCCGGCGATCCTCTCGGAATTTGATCCATAACTTTTCAACTGTTGTTTTTTCTGTTTTTTTCCAACTTCCCTTGGAAATTCGATCCTCTTGGAATCTAGACCCATTCATCATTTGGTCTTGCGACAAACTTCTTTTCGCTTTGTCGCCTTATCTTTGGCCCGTCCTATCCACATTGTGTTTTTGCACCATCTTGGAAACTGGTAATAAGCTCTGAAAATCCTTTTCAAAAACAAACTGCTGAGGGGATAAAGTCTTTAGACCAAGAAATGAAAAAGTGATGATTTCAAAAGATAGAAAAAGAAGAAATCTTTATGAACAAATGCTGGGGAAAAGGAAAGAAAAGAACTTATCTGAATGATATAACTGATCCCAACGATTATGTCGTGAATTCCGGATTAAGCATCCCAGTCTATTTGTATCAATCAATCTTTCGGAAGGCCTCATCCTGCTGGGGATAAACAGACACTCAACTCTTTGCCAAATGTGGATCCTTTCCGCCAATCTGGTCTTGTCGCCTCATAGTGCCCTTCGAGGGGTTTTCACCAATAAGACTCTCTCATTTCTCTCAACTCCCGTTGCCTTATGGTGCCTGTGAAGGTTTTCACCGATAAGACTCTCTCATTTTATTTCTCTCAACTTACGTCGCCTTATGGTGCCTGTGGAGGTTTTCACCGATAAGACTCTCTCATTTTATTTCTCTCAACTTCCGCCGCCTTATGGTGCCTGTGAAGGTTTTCACCGATAAGACTCTCTCATTTTATTTTATTTTTTCAGCTGGGGATCGGGGTGTTACCGATATGACTCTCTCTGCTGGGGATTCTTTCAGCTATCAATTCATTTCCAGCTTATGACCCTCTTCTCTGTTGGGGATCAGAGTGTTATTCCCGACTTCCGTTTGCATGACTTGTCACTTCTCAGATACTGATCGGGAGGTCTTTTTTGGACATCAATATAGGTTTTTGGGTATGGCTAAAAGAAAAGGGTATCAAAAAGGTTCAAAATAATTTTGATGGGTAAAACATTACAACTCTTGGAATCAAACTTCCTTCCCAAAATTATAAACACAACTTCTGCCCCAGTTTTTCTTACTTGGGGATTTTTTTTGTTTTTATTTTTTTGTTACACTATGACCGAGTCGTGAGGCGCCTACGTATCCTTCTTTGAGGAATCAGGTCAAACGTAGTTCCCAATTCCTTTGTTTTTCTTGTGACTTTTCTTTTGTCTTTATTATCATTATTTTTCTCTTCTCTTTTTCTTTCATTTTCATTACTGATTCCAAAAGAGGGGTATGAAAGAATAAATAAGGCTCAAAGGGGGAAGCAAAGGTTAAATTGTTTGGATAGAAGAAAGAATTGCCTCCGTCATTTTGATTCTCCGATAAATGCCAAGTACAAACAAACAACAATTACAATCAAAAGAAATCATACATAATATCTCTTAACTGCTTCCGAATTGATGGCCATGTCGGCGCATTTCCCTTCGATATCTGTTAAACATAAAGCACCATTGGACAACACTCTGGTTACAATGAATGACCCTTGCCAATTCGGGGCGAACTTGCCCTTTGCCTCAGCCTGATGTGGGAGGATGTGTTTCAGCACCTGCTGTCCTACTTCAAATTTCCTGGGACGCACCTTCTTATTATATGCTCTTGCCATCCTCTTTTGATACAACTGGCCATGACATACTGCTGCCAACCTCTTTTCATCAATCAAGCTCAACTGCTCCAATCGGGCTTTGACCCATTCATCATCATCAATCCCAGCCTCAACGATAATCCGGAGGGACGAAATTTCTACTTCTGTCGGTATCACTGCTTCAGTTCCATATACCAACAAATAAGGAGTTGCACCTACTGAAGTGCGGACAGTAGTGCAATATCCCAACAATGCAAATGACAACTTTTCGTGCCATTGCCTGAACCCTTCTACCATCTCCCTCAATATCTTTTTTATGTTCTTATTGGCTGCCTCAACCGCTCCATTCGCCTTGGGACGATATGGGGTGGAATTGCGGTGTGTAATCTTGAACTGTTGACATACTTCTTTCATCAAACCGCTGTTAAGATTAGCACCATTATCCGCGATGATCACTTTTGGGATCCCAAATCTACAGATGATATGAGAATGAACAAAATCTACCACTGCTTTCTTGGTCACCGACTTGAAAGTTTTAGCTTCAACCCACTTAGTAAAATAATCGATGGTCACCAGAATGAACCTATGACCGTTGGTAGCTGCCGGCTCAATTGGCCCAATGACATCCATGCCCCAGGCAACAAATGGCCATGGTGCTGACATTGTATGCAATTCTGTCGGCGGAGAATGAATCAGATCTCCGTGTATCTGACACTGATGGCACTTCCGCACGAAACTGACACAATCACGCTCCATAGTGAGCCAATAGTACCCTGATCGAAGAATCTTCTTTGCCAATACATATCCGCTCATATGTGGCCCACAAACTTCAGCATGTACCTCTATCATAACTGTCGTGGCTTGACTAGCATCTATACATCTCAGCAATCCCAAATCTGGTGTTCTTTTGTACAACACTCCCCCACTGAGGAAAAATTCATTTGCCAATCGCCGAATGGCTCTCTTTTGATCTCCGGTGGCCTGTTCCGGGTATATCCCCATCCTGAGGTATTCCTTGACATCATAAAACCATGGCTCACCATCCATTTCTTCCTCTATCATGTTGCAATAAGCATGCTGATCACGAACCTGGATATGCAATGGGTCAACATGAATTTTGTCTAGGTGGTGCAACATCAATGCTAAGGTGGCTAAAGCATTGGCAACCTCATTATGAACTCTTGGGATATGTCTGAACTCTATTGATCGAAATCGCTTGCTCAGATCGTGCAAACATTGTCGATATGGTATGAGCTTCAAATCCCTTGTTTCCCGTTCACCCTGAATCTGATGCACCAGAAGGTCCGAGTCTCCCAAGATCAAGACATCCTGGACATCCATGTCTGCAGCTAGCCGTAGACCCAAAATGCATGCCTCATACTCAGCTATGTTGTTGGTACAATAGAACCGCAGCTGAGCCGTAACAGGATAGTGATGTCCTATTTCAGAAATAAGTACCACTCCTATTCCAACTCCCTTCGCATTTGCGGCTCCATCGAAAAAAAGCTTCTATCCTGGTTCCTTGGTCATTTCCAACTCATCTATTTTTTCATTAGGAAAATACGTCCTCAAGGGCTCGTATTCTTCATCAACAAGATTCTCAGCCAAGTGATCAGCCAATGCTTGGGCCTTCATGGCCGTCCTCGTCACATAGACGATGTCGAATTCTGTGAGTAATATCTGCCATTTCGCCAATCTCCCTGTGGACATAGGATTCTGGAAAATATACTTCAATGGATCCAAGCGTGAAATGAGATAAGTAGTATATGATGACAGATAATGCTTCAATTTCTGGGCCACCCAAGTTAGGGCGCAACATATCTTCTCGAGTTGAGTGTACTTAACCTCATAGCCTATAAACATTCTTGCTGAGATAATAGATGGCTTGCTCATTCCTTACTGTAATGTCGTGTTGCCCTAGTATACAACCAAACGAATTCTCCAGGACTGTTAGATAAAGAATTAATGGTCTTCCCGGCTCAGGTGGAACCAACACAGGTGGATTTGATAAATATCCTTTGATCTGGTCAAATGCTTCCTGACATTCTGCCGTCCACTCTACCGCAACATCGTTCTTCAGTAGCTGAAAAATGGGTTCACAAGTCACCGTGAGTTGAGCGATGAACCTGCTGATATAATTCAACCTTCCCAACAGACTCATTACTTTTGTCTTGTTCTTCGGCGGTGGCAAATCTTGGATGGATTTGATCTTTGACAGGTCCAACTCAATGCCTCGCCGACTGACGATGAATCCCAACAACTTTCCAGATGGAACACCAAATGCACATTTGGCTGGGTTGAGCTTAATATCGTACCTTCGAAGTCTTTGGAAAAACTTCCTTAGGTCTGCTACGTGGTCTTCCTGATGCTTGGATTTTATGATCACATCGTCCACGTATACCTCGATCTCTTTGTGTATCATGTCATGAAACACAGTAGTCATTGCTCTCATGTACGTTGCCCCAGCATTCTTCAAACCAAATGGCATTACCTGGTAGCAATAAGTCCCCCACGGCGTAATGAAAGCCGTCTTTTCCGCGTCTTCTTCATCCATCAGAATCTGATGATACCCCGCATAGCAATCTACAAAAGACCCGATCTCATGTCCGACACAATTATCGATCAAGATATAGATGTTGGGTAATGGAAAGTTATCCTTTGGGCTTGCCCTATTCAGATTGCAGTAATCGACACACACCCTGATCTTGCCATCTTTCTTCGGCACTAGCACCACATTAGCCAACCAATCAGGATATCGAATGACCCGAATAACCTTTGCTTGCAGCTGCTTGGTTACTTCCTCTTTAATCTTCACACTCATATCTGTTTTGAACTTCCTCAATTTCTGCTTGATGGGAGGGCATGCCTGGTTAATGGGCAATTTGTGAACCACTAAATCCGTGCTTAACCCTGGCATGTCATCATACGACCATGCAAAAACGTCTTTGAACTCAATAAGTGCTTTGATTAGTTCTTCCCTGATATTCGGTGCAATGTGGATGCTTATTTTAGTTTCTCTGATATCATCCACATCCCCTAAATTGATGGTTTCTGTGTCATTTAAGTTGGGCTTGGATTTCTCTTCAAACTGCCTTAACTCTCTGTTTATCTCTTCGAAGGCTTCATCCTCATCGTATTCCGATTCATCATCACAATCGACATCTTGTACAATTAGTTCAGAATCAGATTGATTTTTTAGACTGGGTTAAAGATCTGTTGTGCATATCATGTCATTAGAACCAATATAAAGAGAACTGTTGAGAAAGAGAAAAGAAGAAAACAAAATTAGAACAAAATAAGAAGAAAAAAAAGCTTTCACTTTATTAAAATACGGGATAACAGAGTTTCACACTTTGCCGAATACAAAACAAAACTGGATTACAACCCTAGAATAATCCAAAAAGACAAGAAAGAAAAATCAGAGCCCACTACTAAGACTCCCTCCGGGTAGGAAGGGGAGTAGCCATCCAATTGCTGATATTTGCCCAGGCCCCACAAACTGTACATCTAACCTACTGTACCCTTCTCCAGCTTCTATCATGTTGACATCGACGAACAACCTTTCAAAACCCTGATTCAAATCTCCACCTGGCCCAATCAGTGGTCCGAGAACTTTCGGGACCGACAACTTTCTGATACCTGCTCTGACAAATGATCTGGATAGGCGCGGGATTGGCTTGGGAAGGACCTAGACTCTTTTCTTCAACTTGTGGGCCCGTCTCACATCCGCCGCTATAGGCTTGAATCCCAACCCAAATGTGTATAGATTTTTGGACAAAGAAGCTGGCTGAACAATACCCTGAAGATAAGCCCCTAAACCTTTGCCTGGCACAAACCCGTTCTTCAACATCTCCGAGGATACCATGACAGTCGCAATTGCGATCCTGGGAAGTGGAAGGTCCTCGCCTTCAGAAATTTTATCCACTGAAACCGTATCGTAAACCTGGTAAACCCACGGTCCCTTATCATCATCAGTCTCTATGAAGGGCACGATGGCATCACTTACGGCGCTTGCATTGTCTTCCCCATGTACTATGATCTCTTGCCTATCCCACTCGTATTTGACCATCTGATGTAATGTAGAAGGCACTGCTTTGGCAGCGTGGATCCAGGGTCGCCCCAACAGAAGATTGTATGACACTGCCACGTCTAACACTTGAAACTCCATGGTGAACTAGACTGGACCAATTGTTAATTCAAGTATGATGTCACCCACTGTGTCTGTACCACCACCATCAAACCCTCGAACATAGACGCTGTTCTTGTGAATCTTGTCACCATCGACCTTCAGTTTGTTCAATGTGGCCAAAGGACAGATATTGGAACTGGACCCATTGTCAATCAGTACTCGAGTGACTACCGCGTCTTCATACTTCACAGTCAAATAAAGGGCTCTATTATGTTCTGTACCCTCCACGGTTAACTCATCGTCTGAAAAAGTGACCCTGTTGACCTCAAAAATCTTGTTTGCTATTTTCTCCAGATGGTTCACAGAGATCTTATCCGGAACATGGGCTTCATTCAGAATTTTCATCAATACCCGGCGGTGCTCATCTGAATGGATCAACAATGATAACAATGAGATTTGTGCCGGGGTCTTCCTCAAATGCTCCACAACGGAGTAATCTTGCGCTTTCATTTTCTTTAAAAATTCTTCCGCCTCTTCCTCGGTAACTGGATTCTTTGTCGCTACTGGATTGGCCCTTCTTAACTCTGCGGGAGCAAAACACCTTCCCGAACGAGTTAACCCCTGCGCCTCACATGTTTCCTCCACAACTTCCTTCCCCTCATGCATTACCATTACTTGACTGTAGCTCCATGGCACAGCTTTCTCGCTGATTATCGGCAAATGCATTACTGGCCTGATAACAACTGGTCCTATGCATGCCCCCTTTACGGCTACTGGCTTGCTTGATATCCCTTGCACCGTAACTTTGACCGGCTTTGGATTCTTGGAAACATCAGACGAACTCTTCCCCATCACCACCACTGGCTTGCCTTCTTCCCTTTCCGACTGTACTACCGCCTCTCCACTAATCGACTTTTCTTTCGGACTGGCACGGATCATCATTACCGTTTGTGAGGGCTTCTTGAGCTTCCCTCCTTCGTGCACTAGTTCGATCATGTGGGCTTCATGGTGTGCCGGCAACTGGTTCTGATTGATGTTGGGTGCCTCTGGCTCCTGGACCTCAATCCTATTTGCGTCAATAAGATCTTGTACGGCAGTCTTCAACTTCCAACACTTCTTAGTATCATGCCCAAGAGCCCCCGAACAATATTTACAGCTTACCGAGTGGTCCAGATTTTTGGGAAGGGGATTTGGCAATTTGGGCTCCACAGGACTCAATAGGTCTAACTGCCTTTATTTGTGGAACAGAGTAGTATAGGTTTCTCCCAGCGGAGTGAATGTTCTCTGCCTCTGCACCCTTTTATTCCTGAAAGTCTGATTCCCACGGAAACGTGGTCCCGAAGGATTCCTGTAGGCCCTTGGTGGTGGATATGTGTTTTGTGGAGGTGGATATGTGTTTTGTGGAGGTGGATATGTATTTTGGGGATTCCCAGCGCATGCCATTGCGGGCGAGCCGGAGGCTGGGTGTAAGTTTGGGCATGATGGACAGAGAAATATGGCTCTTATGGTGGGTAGTAGGGCTGTGGAGGGCCGTATGGAATGTGTGGGTAATTTGAGTGATGGGGTCTAGGTTGGTAGTGAGGGAGGGGACCTCTGGATCTGGACCAAGTACCTACCTCAACTGTTGTGACATCTTCCCTTTTCTTCTTTCCGAGTGCACCTCCCGTGCCGCTCTGGATGGCCTGAGTGGTTGCTTTAATTGCCGAATAGCTCAGGATTTTGTTGGACTTAAGTCCCTCTTCAATCATACGGCCCATTTTTACTACTTCGTTAAAAGATTTGCCAACTAACGTCACCAAGTGACCGAAGTAAGTTGGCTCCAGAGTCTGCAGAAACTATTCCACCATCTCCCCCTCTCTCATCGGAGGATCAACTCTTGCCGCTTGCTCTCTCCAGCGGAACCCAAATTCTCGGAAGCTTTCCCCGAGCTTCTTCTCAAGTTTCAGCAATGTGAGACGGTCAGGGACGATCTCCACCTACTAAAATCCTGTCTTGTGTACCATTCCACTACATACCCGCTTAGACTTTGACCAAAATGAGCTATCAACAGCTCGTCCTTTCCTCCAGCCCCTCTCATCTTACAGCAAAAACCTCGCAGATGGGCCATTGGATCACCATGCCCCTCGTATAGATCAAACTTTGGCATCTTGAACCCTACCGGCAATTGAATGTCGGGGAATGGGCACAAATCTTTGTAGGCCACACTGACTTGGTTGCCTAACCCATGGATATTCCTGAAGGACTGCTCCAAGCTTTTAAACTTTCGAAGCACTTCGTCTTGCTCTAGGCTCTTAGCCGGCTTTTCAGTCTCTACCGGGATCTCGAAGTGAGTATTATAAGTATGAGGCTCGGGTGCTTTGAAGGTTGGTTCAGGGGGTAATATTGGTTATCGTGAGCCTGAAACAACGGCTCGCTGGATGATATTTGCAGCATGGCTGGTAGGGGTGCCACGAAAACTGGAACATTGGTGGAGGAGGGTTCTGATTGGGTTGTGAAGCTTGGGGATCATAGGCATTTCTTCCCTGATAGTATTGGTGACTGGGGAAGCTTGTTGAAGGGCCGAGGGGAGGGTATTCCGGCGTGTGTCCTGGTGGGAGAGTGGGAATAACGGGAGGGTTAGGCACTTTTTGTACCCTAGCTAAGGTCAGCTGTATTTCTTTCATCTCTTGTCTCATCTTATCCATTTCCTCCTTCAGCATTTGATTCTCCGTCCTTTCATCCTCGACACTTTGGTCTGAACTAGTCATGCTTTTTAGTACGGGCCCTTTGGATCTTGTTTGGTAATGGTAATCTGCCAGAACGTTCTAACAAACTAACTAGTTCGAAATCTCTGGATAAACAACAAACTTGTTAGCGTTAGAGTTTAACACATATTGCAATTTCACGTTGGGGGATTGTGAGCACGTGATTTTTGCCCTAAATATGATTATTCCCAAAAATCCCAAACAAAATAATTTTTCTTTATTTTTACAATTTTTGTGCATTTTGGTGTCATTTTCTGATAATTGTTGCATTTTATTTGCGCATGTTAATTTTTATAAAATACAAAAATATGCATTTTTGCATTTAGGTTTTAGTTTTATATTTTTAGTATCAATTAAGGGTTAATTTGTTTAGAACAAAACATGAAAAATCACAAAATTAGTTCACTTTTGCATTTTAATGATTTTTATTGTGAATTTGTCATGAAATAGTTTTTGAACAATTTTAGGAATTAATTAGTCTTTGTTTGAAATAATTAGGATTTTGTGTTAGTTTTACATCTTTATAAAAATTAGAAAAAATTATAAAAATTTTAAAAATGATAAAAAGGAAATAAAAGAGAAAAGAAAATAAGAGTAGAATAGGTGGTCTTAAAAAGACCCAAAATCTGGGCCAATTCCGTTCTTAAAACCCCCCAGCCCAAAATCAATACCCATTCCAACCCCAGCCCAAATCACCCCTCCTTTCCCTGACCCGACCCGGCCATATACACTCAAAAGCCAATCAGTCGATCAACCCCCCAGATCCCTAATCCCAGCCGCGACTGTGCTTCTTCTCCCCAACAATATCCGAATTCAACCCCAAATCCAGGAAAGTCCATGGCGAGTGAGCCTCAAATCCACAACCCACGCGTTCCCCCATCCCTCCTCTCACCGTTCTAATGGATTTTCCCATGCGAGATTCCCCTCCCCTCTCACTCGCCCGATTTTGATCTATCTCACACGATTGGAAGGTCCTAGAGATGATTCGTTGGATGAATGTGAGGCATTGGATTGATTTCTTTCAATCCGAGCCCGACATTCATCCGGGGTTCGTTTCATAAAAGGACTCAATCCGATTCTTCGAAAGGGGTGGAAAAAATTTCAGAGAAAAATTGAAAGGTTTTCTGGTGAACAAATGGTTTTTCGGAGGCTATTTTCTTTGACGAAGTCATTAAGCTTAAGAGAAACATAGATACAATTTCTTCTTCTGATTTTTCTGAATCCGGATTGGAATTATAAGGAGATAAAATTGAAGTTCAAACTGGGTTCCACGGTCGTCTTGCTGAGTTGTTTGCTGAACCTCGCTAGGATTTGGAGTTGAAAAGTGTTTTGTCGAGCCTATTATTATTAAAGGAAATTTGAAATCTCAGGTTCAATTTCTTTTCTCTTCTGCATCTCTGTTTCAAAGCGTCTTGAGCTGTGAGATTTTGGTTGGAATGGTTTTGTCCTGTAAACTGATGTCTTGCTGATAAATCTCCCCTCCATGTGTGATGCATTTAACTATGTTCAGCTAACGAGAGTCGATTTTGTGGGTTTGACCTCTATGCTTATATGATCTGACGTTTATTATGGCATCGAGTTTTCGTTTGAGTCATATTTCGTCGTTTTCAAATGAACGTTTGCTTTCAGCTTTGAGATGGTATGAACTCTTGAAGGTGTTTTACCGCTTTTAGTTGAAATCGATTGATTTTAAGTCTAAATGACTGTGTTCATTAGTTCCAATTTCATAATACGGACCAGGTTCAATTGTTTTATCTTAGCATGTTCGAGTCATGAATCATTAAGGTGCCATGTTCCCTGATTTCACGACCATTTTGCACATTCAGTTAGTTTTAAATTGCCAAAGTTATCTTTGATACTGTGTACCCTCATGGTTTATCATATTTGAAAGGAAAATAGGGTGTTCTGGGGTTGAAGTTTAACAGTTGATGTAACTGAATCCTAGTTTTTTTTTGTTAATGTGACATTTGTTAGACACTGACTCTTATTTTTCTTAGTTTGTTTCTTCGAGCCTTATTCCGACATGTTGCTTTCTCAGGTTATTCTGGGGTCTTATGGTAAAGTTGTAATGGGACTATATGTAGTATTTGTTGGCTTGCGTGGTGTAAATCCTAGGCTCTACGGTCAATAGAAACAATCGTCACTTTTAAGATTCAAGAATGTTGTCTTGAGATTTAGATTGTCAACGTATTCTGTGAAATCACAAAACTATTATAATCAAGATTGAGTATGTGTTGAGAAGTTGAAGTCGCCCATGCCTTATTTTCTTTTGGTTGACTGTTTGAAATGGCTAAGGGTGAAGAGTGCTTCGACTTGCATATTGTCAGTGATTGTGGGTTGATTTGTATGAAACAGTAGGGTAATTGTGGTTATCATCTCTGTCTGATTAAGATTCCGTATACGTGCTTGATTAGTCCATGAGTTTGGTTCTATATATGGCTGTTGCTTCGACTTAGCATTGTGATTCTGGAGGAACTGTACATGTGAGCCTAAATGATGTTGATTTTTGTCATGAGTTCAAAGCTGGAGTTTTAAGTTGAAATTGTCCAAATGCTTTAATGGCATGTCACAAGTTCAGTTTGCATACATACCTACTGTCGTCCAGCATGACTTCCAATAGGGATTTCTGTTTAGATCAAGTTTTCTCGCATATAAGTTATGCATGAACTACTCCTGAACAAGTTCATTTTATCGATTCATCATGTTGGTAGGATCCTTTATGTATCATGTGTTTCAATGGTTTAAAGAGGTCAGAATAGGTCTAGAAGTGACGTTTGTCAAAGCAGAGTTATGTGCTCGATTGGTTGTTGTTGATTTGTTAGCTTCAAGCTCGATTCATATGGTTCAAAAATGATCCGAAATCTGTTTTGTTAAAGTAATTTTCTAGGCAAAATACTGTCAAATATTGGAGGCTATTGTCGGATTGGTTCTGGGTCAGTCTCAGCCGCAGTTTCCAACTGATTTCGGGGCGTTCGTAAACTGAATTTCGTCGAGTTCTTGCTGCTTGGTTTTTCTTTATACGATTGCCTCCCTCTATCATTGCTAACGTTCCATTCCCTTATTTCTATGTCTCTGCCAATTTTCATCTGCTTTCTAACTTGGTCTGTTGCTATTCTGTTGGAGTGTACAATGTTCCTTAGATTAATATTGCCTCGCTGATTCCTTTGAGAAATAAATTCCCACATGAGATTGCGATCGCTCGTATGCATATGCTGTTTCGAGCCTGGGTAGATTTTCGTTTGCTGATTTTTCATTTTTTCCTCTTTACTTCATGTTAAATATTGATTTGGTAACATTTTGGGGGCTATCAAGTTCAACGCTAGGCAAGTGAATTCAGTGTGTGTTTCTGATTTTGACTTATGAAGGAATGGACTACTATGATCAATTGTCCCATTCTTTTGGAATTGGGCCATATGGATTCTTATAAGACTACTGGATGCAAGCTTAGTCTAAATTGTTGGTATTTCATAGATGGGCGGACTTGTAGGCGCGCAATAGGACTATTACAATTACGGGTATGGATCCCGTGACGTGATTGTGATGCTTAGTTTTTTTTTGATACATAAATAGGAATAATAAAGTTTGCCTTAGCTAAACACATTTCTTTTCCTTTAAAATTAATTAGAAGTGCGCCATGCCAAACAAAAATGACAAATTGTGTGGCCCTCATTTTAAGCAGGAATTGATCCTTAAAATTTGAGGCGTGCCGTTTAGCAAATTCCACGACCCTCGCAAAGTGAAAACGCGTAGTTGATTTAGGCGCGCTCTTAAAAAATTACCTTCCTAAACTCGGGTGCGCATTGATGCGACCCAAATCCAAATCTCGATGAAATCGAAATGTGTTTACAATCACGGGCGCATTGATTGCGACGGGGTTCAAAACGCGTTTTCACGACATCGTAATTCTTATAAAATAAATAATGATAGAAAAGAGGTTCACAAATTGAGACGAGCCTCACCGAACAAAAATAAATAAATGTGGGGCCCTCAAATAAATGGTTGTTAAAACTGATTGGAACTTGGGAGGGCCGTTTAGCGAACTTCACGGCCTTCCCCAAAATAATATTACGTTAGAACCTTTAGGCACGATTTAATTAAATTACTTCTTTAAACTCGGGTGCGCATTGATGCGACCCAAATCCAAATCTCGGCGAAGTCGAAATGTGTTGACGACCATGGGTGCATTGATGGCGACGTGGTTTGAAACGTGTTTTCACGACGTCGCAATTCTTTTAAAATAAATAATGATAAAAGTGGTTTACGAATTAAAAGGCACATAAGCTAGCATGTATTAAAGTCAGATAAAATCAAATACAATAGTTAAGCGACCGTGCTAGAACCACGGAGCCCGGGAATGCCTAACACCTTCTCCCGGGTTAACAGAATTCCTTACCCGGATTTCTGGTTCACGAACTATTAACAGAGTCATAAATTTCCTCGGTTCGGGATTCAACCGGTGACTTGGGACACCATTAATCTCCCAAGTGGCAACTCTGAATAATTAATAACTAAATCTCGTTCCGATTGTCCTTTAATTGGAAAAACTCCTTTACGCCCTTGCGGGGTGTAGGTGAAAAAGGAGGTGTGACAGCTCTGGCGACTCTGCTGGGGAACGAACCCAGAATCTCTGGTTTCGCAGGGTTCAGAATTCGAGCTTAGATAAATTGTTGTATTTAATTGTATCTGATTTTCCTACATGTTTTGTGCTGAATGTGCTAAATGTTTCCGCTTTGATATTATCTGAACTGTATATAAACTGTGCCGACACCCTTCTTTCTTCACCTCCGGGGATGTGCTTACTGGTTGAGACTCCCTATTCTGTTAGTGTCATACCTTGAAATAAGAAAGAGGCCGGACAAGTTACGAAGCCGGATGGCCTTTTGGTTCCTGGTAAGTTGCCCCCTCCTCGACTCGAGTTGTCCGCTCGGGTACACAGTCTAGAACACTGACCCAGGTTTTGAACATAGAATAAAGTGACTTCATGCCGTATCCCTAGTAGGAACGCTTATTTGCATCATGTTGCATTTGACTTAGGGGACTTAACACAGGGATTGGGTCCGTCTAGGACTAGCAACCTGAAATGAAAAGACCATCCTGATGCATTCTCTTGTGCTGTGCATTTATTTGTTCCGAACTTGCATGTTGACCGGTTTCTAGATCTCGAAAATGTTGGAAAAAAAAGAAGAAGAAGAAAAAGAGAAAAAAAGAAGAGAGAGATAACAATTAGGGAGTTAAAAAACCCAATGCCCAAACACTGTCGAAACTCTGCCGAAATTTTGAGTAAATGAGAAAGGAAAATGCTTTATTTCTAATAATCTACTTTACTAAAAGCAAAAGAAAAAAGGAGGAGTCTTTTATTTTTGGAAAGTGTTTGTTGAAAAAAAGAGTCCTTTATTCTTAGTTTGGAAAATATGTTGTTTATTGTTTGTTGAAAAATTGAAAATGAAAAGAGTTTTGTTTTAAAATAGTTCGGTTAATTTACCCGAACTACGCATGGTTTGATTCTCACAGGGCGTGAGATACGTAGGCAACCCTCATCGGGTCCAACCTCCCCTTTGCAAAAATAACCAAAATATATCAAAATTTTAATTTTTGTCATAAATAAACCAGGTGATGCCGTTTTTGTCAAAATAGCCAAATGTTCCCAAACGGAACGCCGGAAGGCTGACCTTGCATAGATAGCCACCTTTGGTCATGTTTTCATTTTTCGACCTTCACAGCCTTAAGTTTCCGTCCCCAAGGCGTTGAAAGGCCGTGTTGCAATACCAGGTCAATTTTTTGATGTGTGACCTGTTAACTTCCGCAGCCTTAAAATCTTTGTTCCCAAAGTGCTGAAAGGCCGCGTTTGAGAGTCGAGTTCTTCATTTGAAAATTTGAAAATATATAGGTAAATTTTGAGTCAAGCTATAGATAGTTTTTTTTTAAATAAAAGTTTTTTTGCTCAAACGCTTTAATAAATGTGCAGGATGAGCACAATGATAAATGAGCCCTTTTCAATAATGACCAAAATCCCTTTTGAGCTGCAATTATGGTGGAATGATTTAGGCAAAGAGGGGCAAGACGAAGTGAAAAAATATTTGAAAGACCTTCCGGATTTATTAAACATTCAGCCTCGGGGGGATATTATCAGGGCATTGGTCGCCTATTGGGATTCGGCACATAATGTATTTCATTTCTCAGACTTTGAGCTCACCCCAACATTGGAAGAAATAGCGGGGTATATTGGAAGTGATCAAGCTCCATTGAGGTTCAAATACTTGATTGCTCCTAGGGCCATTACCATACACCGGTTCTTGGATTCCTTGAAAATACCCCGAACAATTCATCATCCAGATTTTGCAAAGGGTTTTTGCAGTTTCCGCTTCATATATGATAGATATGGCCACGTGGGTGGGTTCAATAATCCAGACTTTAAGCTATGCAGTAGAAGTAACCGACAAAAATGGGAGGAACACAAACGGGTGGCATTTATGATAGCTTTTTTGGGCCTCATAATATTCCCAAGGAAAGATGGTAATATTGATTTGAAAGTAGCAGGGGTCGTCAGTACCTTGCAAACCATGGGGAAAAGCACTTTAGCACCTATGATCGTGGCTGACATCTTCCGGGCTCTCACTGCGTGCAAAGCTGGGGGCAAATTTTTCGAGGGATGTAACTTGTTGTTACAAATGTGGATGACTGAGCATTTGTGCCCTCGCTCTCAGCTATTGAGTTATGGTTCGGTTGAGAAAACTTGTATAGGAGAATTTTACACAAGAATCAAAGGGGCTGGTCTCCCTGAAGGAGTCACGGCCTGGACATCATTATTTCGGAACCTCAATGCCGACCAGATACAGTGGGTGCTTGGATGGTTGCCTGTCGAAGAAGTCATATATATGCCAGCAGCCCGGCCGCATTTTTTGTTGATGGGACTCAAAAGCATCCAGCACTATGCACCATATCGGGTTCTGAGGCAACTCGGTAGGTATCAAGTAGTACCGAGAGATGAAGATCTAAGTACCCAAGTGGTCGAAATTAGTCCTGACGGTCGGTTCCCCGAGGAAGAGGTTCGCCAAATCTGGAGTGAGTGTCAACATTTGATGGCGAACACTTGTGTGTCAAATAGGGTCAAAGGGGAAGTTGCCCCAGGGTATCATGATTGGTTCAGAGGTGATGTGGCATGTGGGAGACCGGATAAAAGACCTCATCTCGAAGATTTCGCCAAGTCGTCCCAAGAGCAGTGGGATTGGTTAGCAAATGAAGAAGGCTATCGAGTTAAGATTGGTAAACTGAAACAACAAGTTAAGAGTCTGAAATTTGAGAACAGTGTACAGGTTGCCGCGGATCAAGGTGAAAAGAACAGTCCGGCTCAAGAAAACGAGGCGCTCAGGGCCCAAATTAGGCAATTGAGGATAACCGTCGATAAGCAATCGAGGAGCCGATCCGATGAGCAATTGATAAAAAGATTGGAAAACGAAGTCGGGGAATGGCGGGATGAATTAGAAAAATCTGAGAATATCATGGCGGAGCTTAAAGCACAGTGGGCTACAAGAACAGAGGAGTGTCGCCAGTACTTGAATCAGTTGAAAAGGGACCATGAGAAAATTGTTGCCAATTTAAAGAGAAAAGTGGTTGTCCTTGAGGGTAAAGCGGTTAGGCAAGCTAGAGATTTTGAAATTGAAAGTGGACATTGTTACGACTTGTTGGCCCAAATGGAGGTAGAAGTGCAGTGGTTGCAAGACCAACACCTGCAGGACTCTCGAGCTTTAAAGACCTGCAGCGATCAGATAAGACGTTTGCTCATAGAAAAGAAGCAAACAAAAGACAGGATTAGAGCCATTGCTCATGCCATTTTCAGGAGATGCCGGGTTTGTGAAGACATGACCTATACTACTTTTGTCTCAGAAGTAATGATCTATGTGAAGCGAACCATGAATGAGTTAGAGCAGCTTGAAAGGGATTTGGATCCTAGGCCCGCGGCGAGGCCGAACGACGCCCCGCGGACACCTAAGTTTGAAGCACTAGAGTATGCATAGTCCGTTTCTGTAATTTTCTACCATTTTGAGTCAGTCTTTCGTATGTCCGTTATCTTTCCAGGTCAAGTACGTCTGCAGTCTTAGAGTCTGTATTTGCTTTTAATTTGCGTCTGTTAGTTTCATTCCGAAAAGTGTTGAGTTTGTAATAGTTTGTTTTAGTAATGAAAATTGAAAATTTCAAAAAAAAAAAATCACCCTTTATTGTTGCATTTATTTTCATGAACTACGCTTGGTCTGATTCGTGCGGGGTCACGATACGTAGGCAATCTCCATAGGATTCGACCGTGATCGTAAGGAAAAAAGAAGGAAAAGGAAAACCAAAGAAAGAGAGAAAGAAAGAAAAGAGCAGAAAAACAAAAAGACAAATGAGCGGGAACACAAAAGAGAAAGAAATAAAAGAAAGAGAAGAGCACAAGAGAGGGATGAGGTAAGGAAATTTGAAAGAAGGGTAAAAAGAAACAAGGAACGAAGTGCCGGGATGACGCATGCGATCGAGCAAATGCATAATAGAAATGATTAACTGTATAAGTGCATTCATGCCAACGTGCAGTTGTTAAATCTGTTAAAACTTAATCGCTAACAAAGTGGTTGTCTAAATGTGTGAGCTCAGGCAGGTGGTTAGTTGATTGGCAATTCTGGCAACTCACCCGTACAACACCCGGTCGAAAGATCAAGTAAAAATGACAGGGCAGGATTCGGAAATCAGCATCGTAGACCCTTCAAATGAAGTTGAGGTAACAGATGTGGGTGCTATGAAAGAAGAGATGAGGAAATTAAAAGCACAAATGGCTGAAATGTATCGGGCATGGTCTCAGGGACATCCGACACCACTATATCCCGCTAATCTATCTTACATCCCACCCCTGGCTCAAGCTCAGGAGCCCACCACTCCCCACGCATCTTCAGCCTTCCCCTATCACGCCCAGGGTTATGGTACCACTTTATACGCTCCCCCAGCTCCACCCCCCAAACAAAACCCTCCCCCACCCATGGTTCCAGTCTTTGTGGCACCTCCCCCAGCCCCACTACATAGATCGTCCAGTGAGCCGCTACTCCAAGCTCACGACACCTAATATTACCCTCCTGAACCCACTTTCAAAGCGCCTGAGCCATATACCTATTCTCCCCATTTTGAAATCCCGGGAGAGGTTGAGAAACCGGTTAAGAATACAGAACAGGAGGAAGTGATTCGTAAAGTCAAAAGCCTGGAGCAATCCTTCAGGAACATGCATGGTTTAGGTAACCAAGTCAGCGTTGCATACAAAGATTTGTGCCCTTTCCCTGATGTTCAGTTGCCTGCGGGGTTTAAAATGCCAAAGTTTGACTTGTATGAGGGGCACGGTGACCCAGTAGCCCATCTGCGTGGCTTTTGTAGCAAAATGAGAGGTGCTGGGGGGAAGGATGAATTGTTGATAGCATATTTCGGTCAAAGCCTGAGCGGATCCGCACTAGAATGGTACACGAGATAGGACCCCGGCCGATGGTATACATGGGATGATTTAGCACAGGCATTCATTGGCCATTTTCAATATAACCTTGAGATAGTCCCCGACCGTCTGTCATTGTTGAAACTGGAAAAGAAGCCTGGGGAAAATTTTTGAGAGTTTGGTTTCCGCTGGAGGGAACAAGCAGCAAGGGTTGATCCTCTAATGAGGGAGAGTGAGATGGTAGATTACTTCTTGCAAACATTGGAGCCTACCTATTTTGGTCATCTGGTGACATCTATCGGAAAGTCGTTTAATGAAGTGGTAAAGATGGGAGCCATGATCGAAGAGGGATTGAAATCTAACAAGATCTTGAGCTACTCGGCATTGAAAGCAACCACCCAGGCCATCCAAAGCGGTACTGGTGGTGTGCTTGGAAAGAAGAAGAAGGAAGAAGTTGCTACGGTTGAAGCTAGTGCTTGGTCCAGGCCCAATAACCCTCCACTCTACTACAACCAACCCAGACCCCACCACCCAAACTACCAATATACCCCATACGGCCCACCGCAACACTACTATCCACCATCAGAACCACACTTTTCTATCCACCATGCCCAGACCTACACTCAGCCTCCGGTGCACTCACAATGGCGCGCACCGAATCCCCAAAACACACATCCACCCCCACAAAACACCTATCCACCTCCCAGGGCAAACAGACCAGGAACCAGCTTCCGCCCAAACCAAGATTTTAGAAGTGAGAAGGCCCCAAACAGAAAAACATTTACTCCGCTGGGAGAATCTTACACTGCTCTCTTCCATAGATTAAAACAGTTAGGAATATTGACCCCAATTGAGTCCAAAGCACCAAACCCCCTTCCTAGAAACCTGAACCATTCTGTTAGCTGTGAGTATTGCTCAGGAATGCCGGGGCATGATACTGAAAAATGTTGGAAGTTGAAAAACGCGATACAAGAGCTCATTGATAATCGTCGTATTGAAGTACAGGCTCCAGAGGCCCCAAACATCAATCAAAATCCGTTACCAACGCATTATGAAGCCAATATGATCAAACTGATACATAAGGGGACATAGCTTAAAAGACCCTCGCAGGTGGTTATGGTGATTCGTTCTACGAAAGCCAAGGTCAAAGAAAAGACAGTGAGCACAAGGCCAGTGGTTCAGTTAAAAGCAATAAAAGATAAGCCCGTGTTGGTAATGAATAAAGGACCATTTGTTGCTGCAAAAAATACAGAGCCAGTCAAGTTAGTGGTACCAGGGTCATCATCTGCACCCGTGGTTATTGTGAAAGGGGCCCACATAGAACCAATTGTCATAAAACCAGTAGTCCAGTTACCCATGGTTGATAGCAAAGCCGTACCGTGGAAATATGACAAGGTAGTGGTGACATACAAAGGAAAGGAAATTGAGGAAGAGAGTTGTGAAGCACAAGGACTAACTCGATCGGGGCGTTGTTTTGCTCCCGAAGAGTTGAGAAAGGCTAAGGGCGCTAAAGACAGTCCAGTGCTAGTCAAAAAAGCTGTGACGGAAGAAGAGGTAGAAGAGTTTCTGAAAAAGATAAAGCAAAAGATTATTCCATTGTTGAACAACTGAGAAAAACACCGACCCAAAAATCTCGTTGTTGTCGTTATTGATTCATTCTGACGAGCATTGTCGAGCTTTGATGAAGATATTGAATGAGGCTCATGTGCCCGACAAAATTTCAGTGAACCATCTGGAGACAATTGCCAACAAGATATTTGAAGTGAACAGGGTAGCATTTTCTGATGATGAATTGCCCGTGGAAGGCACAGAACACAATAAAGCTCTCTATTTGACGGTCAAGTGTGAAGGTTCAATGGTTACTCGGGCACTAATCGATAACGGGTCGAGTGCTAATATTTGCATGTTGTCCACATTGAACAAGTTGAAGATTGATGATGATAGAATCCGCAAAAATAGCATTTGTGTTCGAGGGTTCGACGGAGGGGGAACAAACACATTAGGGGATATTGTACTCGAATTGACTATTGGCCCAGTCGAGTTCACTATGGAATTTCAGGTGTTGGATGCTACAGTATGCTACAATCTTTTGTTGGGTCGACCATGGATCCACACGGCCAAGGCAGTTCCTTCCACACTGCACCAAATGGTCAAGTTCGAGTGGGACAGACAAGAAATTGTGTTATATGGGGAAAATCCCACATGTGCCATGAATGATGCCATTGTGCCCTTTATAGAAACTGAAGATGATAAGGGACCATGGGTTTATCAGGTCTTCGACACGGTCCCGGTGAGCAGGGTGCCCGAGGGTAAAAGCATTCAGGGTGGCAGCTGCGACCGTCATGGTAGTATCAGAAATGCTGAGTAACGGGTTCGTACCAGGGAAAGGTCTGGGGGCTGAACTTCAGGGCATTATTCAACCTGTTTCTCTGCCAAAAAATTTGGACACCTTCGTATTGGGGTTCAAACCAACAGCGGCATATATTAGAAGGGCCCGTAAATTGAAAAAGAAAGCTTGGGTTCTTCCCAAACCAATTCCACACTTGTCTAGGTCCTTCGTCAGACCGGGTAGTAAGAAACAGTCATTGACAAAGGTGTCAGGTTCACTGATTGGGGCAGAGGGGAATTTGGATAAGGTGTTCGAGAGAGTATTTGCTGAAGTGAACATGGTTGAGGCCGGGTAAGGGTCAAGCGGAGCAGATATACAGTACATCGGACCACATGCTAACATCAACAATTGGGAAGCTACTCCTCTTCCAATTCGGAGGGAGTCATGGTAGTGGGTTTTGTTTTCCTTTTGTCACCTGGATTATTCCAGGGTTTGTAATCCAGTTGCTATGTTCCGTCCGTTTGGATGAGTTAAAACCTTGTTATCTTTACATTCAATGAAATGCAATTTTCTTCGTTCCTAATTTTGTTTCCATTTTTCTTTTCTTTTGTACAGTTCTTTTTATGCTGATATCAGTGATATGACATGCATGAGGAATCTTCGGCCCAGTTTTAAAAGCCAATCTAGCTCGGAAGTAATAATACAAGAAATCGAGTGTGATGATGGGTGGATTGTAACAACGATAAATCTTATGAGGAAATTAGTAAAAAATTAAGTCATTTTGAAGAAAAACCCAAACCTAACCTAAATGACACAGAAATAGTTAATCTAGGGGACCAAGACAATGTGCGGGAAACTAAAGTAAGTGTTCATCTGGAGCCACAACTCAAGGAGGATAATTAAAGTATTGCATGAGTACAAAGATATTTTTGCATGGTCATATGATGATATGCCAGGTCTAAGCACCGATTTGGTGGTTCATAAATTACCCACTGATCCGGCACTCCTCCCTGTCAAGCAGAAGTTGTGAAAGTTCAAAACGGACATAAGTGTGAAGATCAAAGAAGAGATTACCAAGCAGTTTGAGGCAAAGGTCATTCAGGTTACACGGTACCCCACTTGGTTAGCTAATGTCGTGCCTGTGCCGAAGAAAGATGGCAAGACCAAGGTGTGTGTCGATTATCGAGATCTTAACAAGGCGAGTCCAAAAGATAATTTCCCACTGCACAACATCCATATACTGATTGACAATTGTGCCAAACATGATATTGGTTTTTTTGTGGATTGTTACGCGAGTTATCATCAGATTCTAATGGACGAGGAAGATGCAGAAAAGACGACATTCATCATGCCGTAGGGAATGTATTGTTATCGGGTCATGCTGTTTGGTTTAAAAAACACTGGGGCAACTTATATGAGGGCCATGACAACCATATTCCATGATATGATACACAAATAAATCAAGGTGTATGTGGATGATGTGATCGTGAAATCTAGACAGCAATCCGACCATGTCAGAGATTTGAGAAAGTTCTTTCAAAGGCTTCGCAGGTACAATCTTAAGCTCAATCCTGCAAAGTGTGCTTTCGGGGTGCCATCTGGGAAGTTGTTGGGGTTTATAGTCAGCCGGCGGGGTATTGAATTAGACCCGTCGAAGATCAAAGCTATTCAGGAATTGCCACCTCAGAGAAACAAAACTGAGGTGATGAGTTTGTTGGGAAGATTGAACTATATCAGCAGGTTCATTGCTCAGCTCACGGCAACTTGTGAGCCAATTTTCAAATTGTTGAAGAAAGACGTCGCGGTCAAATGGACTGATGAATGTCAGGAGGCTTTTGATAAGATAAAGGGGTATTTGTCGAACCCACCCGTGTTGGTCCTGCCAGAACCAGGGAGGCCTTTGATTCTATATCTGACAGTTTTGGATAGTTCATTCGGCTGTGTACTGGGGCAGCACGATGTTACGGGCAGAAAGGAGCAGGCTATCTACTATCTCAGCAAGAAGTTCACATCTTACGAGGTTAAGTATACTCATCTGGAAAGGACATGTTGCGCCCTAACTTGGGTGGCACAGAAGTTGAAACATTATTTGTCATCTTACACTACTTATCTTATATCTCGCTTGGACCCGTTGAAGTATATACTTTCAGAAATCCATGCCCATAGGGAGGCTTGCAAAGTGGCAGATCCTGCTTACAGAGTTCGACATTATCTATGTGACACGGACTGCAATGAAAGCACAGGCACTAGCCGATCATTTGGCTGAGAACCTCGTCGATGAAGATTATGAACCTTTAAAAACTTATTTCCCTGATGAAGAGGTGATGCACATTGATGAATTGGAACAAGCTAAGAAGCTGGGATAGAAACTTTTCTTTGATGGGGCTGCAAATATAAAAGGCGAGGGAATAAGAGCGGTACTTACTTCTGAAACAGGTCAGCATTACCCTGTTACAGCTCGGCTTCATTTCTACTGTACGAACAACATGGCAGAATATGAGGCGTGTATATTGGGATTGAGATTAGCTGTGGATATGGGTGTACGGGAAGTCTTGGTCATGGGTGACTCGGACCTACTGGTGCACCAGATTCAAGGAGAATGGGAAACACGGGATTTGAAGCTTATACCGTATCGGCAGTGTCTGCATGAGTTTTATCAACATTTTCAGGCCATAGAATTCAGGCACATTCCAAGGATTCATAATGAGGTTGCCGACACTTTGGCTACTTTGGCGTCGATGTTGCATCATCCAAATAAGGCTTATGTTGATCCATTGCAGATTCAGGTCCGTGATCAGCATGTTTACTGTAATGTGATAGAAGAGGAAATTGACGGCGAGCCGTGGTTCCATGATATCAAAGAGTACATTAGGGCGGGAGTATATCCGATACAGGCCACCGGTGATCATAAAAGAACAATTCGGCGATTGGCAAGCGGGTTTTTCTTTAGTGGAGGAGTATTGTACAAAAGAACTCCAGACCTCGGTTTGTTGAGATGCATGGATGCAAGACAGGCCACATCTATCATGACTGAGGTACATTTCGGAGTTTGTGGACCGCATATGAGTGGGTACGTTCTAGCAAAAAAGATTCTCCGAGCAGGTTATTATTGGCTCATGATGGAGCGAGATTGTATTAGTTTTGTGCGTAAGTGTCATCAGTGCCAAGTGCATGGAGATTTGATTCATTCTCCACCATCAGAATTACATACGATGTCCGCACCATGGCCTTTTGTTGCATGGGGCATGGATGTTATTGGGCCAATTGATCCAGCAGCGTCAAATGGGCACATGTTTATTTTGGTAGCTATAGACTATTTTACCAAATGGGTGGAAGCTAAGACGTTCAAGTCTGTGACTAAGAAAGCTGTAGTCGACTTCGTGCATTCAAATATCATCTGTCGGTTTGGGATTCCAAAGGTAATCATCACGGATAATGGGGCTAATCTTAATAGTCATTTGATGAAGGAGACATGTGAGCAGTTTAAGATTACCCATAGGCACTCCTCTCCATACCGTCCCAAGGCAAATGGTGCGGTTGAAGCAACCAATAAGAATATAAAGAAAATACTCCGGAAGATGGTTGAAGGATCTAGACAGTGGCATGAGAAATTACCTTTGGCATTGTTAGGATATCGCACCACCGTTCGTACCTCGGTGGGGGCGACTCTTTATTCATTGGTGTATGGCACCGAGGCAGTAATACCCGCAGAGGTGGAAATCCCGTCTCTACGAATCGTTGCAAAGGCTGAAATCAGTGATGATGAATGGGCGAAAAGCCATCTTGAGCAGTTGAGTTTGATTGATGAGAAGAAATTGGCATCAGTGTGTCATGGCCAACTGTACCAACGAAGAATGGCAAGAGCATACAACAAGAAAGTGCGTCCAAGGGTATTCGAAGTCGGACAGTTAGTACTGAGGCGGATTTTGCCTCATTGGGCTGAAGCAAAAGGAAAGTTTGCCCCAAACTGGCAGGGACCATTTGTAGTAACCAGAGTGTTGTCTAACGGAGCATTGTATTTGACAGATGTGGAAGGAAAATGTATAGAAATAGCCATCAATTCCGATGCGGTCAAGAGATATTATGTATGATTTCTTTATTTCTGAATGTATCTGTTTGTATTTGGCATATCTTAAAGATTGAAATGATAAAGGCGTTTTGTCCTACTATCCAAACACTCTTATCCCTTGTCATCCTCTTTGAGCCTTACTTATTTTTCATATCCCTCTTTCAGAATCAATGGCACTATCAGGGAACACAGGTGCCGAACATAAAAGAAAGAAGAGAAAAACAAAGGAAAAGAAAAAGAAAGAAAAGCAAAAGGAAAAGAAAGAAGAGAAAAACAAAGGAAAAGAAAAAGAAAGAAAAGAAAAAGAAAAAGAAAGAAGAAGAAAAGAAAAAGAAAGAAAAGCAAAAGAAAAGAAAGAAGAGAAAAACAAAGGAAAGAAAAAGAAAGAAAAGAAAAAGAAAAAGAAAGAAGAAGAAAAGAAAAAGAAAGAAAAGGAAAGAAAAGGAAAGAAAGAAAAAACACAACAACAAAAGTTAATTATGATACAGTGAACTACGTTTGACTTGATCCCGAAAGGGTACGTAGGCAGCCTTACTCCGAGGCTCAGTCATACCAAAATAGAAATCCAAAATCCCCAAGCAAGAAACTGGGGCAGAAGTTGTGATTGTTGTGAAAGTTGGATTCCGAAAGTTGTAATTTGAACCCATTTGAATTGTTTTGAGCCTTTCATACCTTTCTTTCTAACCCAATCCAAAAGCCTACATTACGGTCCAAAGAAAGACCTTTTGATCAATTTTTGATAAATGCCAAGTCGAGCAGGTAGCGGTAATTCGTGGCAATGGCAACACTCTGGTTCAAGCAAGAAGAACAAAAGATAAAAATGAGAGAGTCTTATGGGTGAAAACCCTCACGGGCACCGTAAGGCGATGGGAGATGAGAGAAAAATAAATGAGAGAGTCTTGTTGGTGAAAACCTTTACGGGCACCTCAAGGCGAAGGTGAGGTAAGAAATGGCAAACTGAGAAAGGTCTGTTGATAGAAACTGTTTCGCGGTACCGCTGGGAAACAAGGTTAAGGTATGGATAAATCAAACAAGTGATGGAAGTTCTGGGCAATGAGGTACGACAATTAAGAGTTGTTTGGTTGGACAGATTGGGCTGATTAATCCAAAATGCATGTCATGACCATTTATACTAGCTGTCTCGCTCAGATAAGTTTCTTTTCCTTCTATTTTCAAACAGTCGTCTGGTTTTGGATTCTTCTTATCCTTAACTCAAAAAGTCATCGCATTTCATTTTCTTTTGAGGGTTTTATCTAGCTAAGATGTTTCAGTGCCAGTTTTATTCAAAGCAAGCAGAGGGAATTTCAAGGCTCACTACCAGCTTCCGGAATTGTAAAGCACAACGTGGTCAGAGCATGTCAAAAACAACATGATGTAAAATGGAATAGGGGAAGTCGCCGGAAGTTGCATCGGCAGAATATTTGGGAAATGTTATGGGAAATGGAAGGTTCAGGCAAAAGGGCCGGAAAGATGAGACAACAGTATGGGTACAAAAGCATTCAGGTGGTCAGAAATTGGGGAATGTGAAAGTCGGTTGGAAAGTCAGGCAGTTCAGAGGATGTCAGGCAATACAAAGCAAGGCAATGTAAGGACGATGCAGCAAGAATGGCATCAACTAACCACCATTTCTTTTAACTAACGAAATTTTCGGTGATTGAAACAGGGGCAGAAAAATTGTTTGTCCGGAGGAATTCGCCGTGAGGGAAGAGCGGGTATTAATCAAGTTTAATCGCAAGTGTGGCATGGTTAAAATACAAGATAATCATGAATAGAATAAAGGAATATAAGTTGGTTTCAAAGTTCGCATGTTTAGGATAAATGCAAGTTGTCAGGAGTCCGTCTGGAGAACAGAGACATACTTTTCACGTTTGAAGTCAGGAGTCCGCCTGGAGAACAGAGACATACTTTTCAAGTTTGAAGTCAGGAGTATGCCTGGAGAACAGAGACATACTTTTCAAGTTTGATGTCAGAAGTCCGCCTGAAGAACGGAGACATACAGTTTAAATTTTAGAAGTCAGGAGCCCGCCTGGAGAACAGAGACATACAATTTAATATTAGCAATCAGGAGCCCACCTGAAGAACAGAGGTCACACAATTCAGATTTTAGTTTTCAGTCAATTTCTTGGTGTGTTCGAAGTCAGGAGCCCACCTGGAGAATGGAGGTGTTAAATATTTTAAGCAGTCGAAGTCAGGAGCCTGCCTGGAGAATGGAGGTGTTAAATATTTTAAGCAGTCGAAGTCAGGAGCCCGCCTGGATAATAGAGGAGTAGTTTCAATTTTAAGTTCAGCAGTCAGGAGCCCGCCTGGAGAATGGATGTGTTAAATATTTTAAGCAGTCGAAGTCAGGATCCCGCCTGGAGAATGGAGGTGTTAAATATTTTAAGCAGTCGAATTCAGGAGCCCGCCTGGATAATAGAGGAGTAGTTTCAATTTTAAGTTCAGCAGTCAGGAGCCCGCCTGGATAACAGAGGAATACATTTGAGTTCGAGTTTATTCAAGTTCAGTAGTTTGGAGAGAGGGAATAACATCTCAATTCACCAGGGGAATAGCAACAGAGAATTTTATCGAGAAAGCACAAGACAATGAGGCAACAAGGAAACACAAGACAACAAGGCAGCAAAGAAGTACAAGAGCAAGTTTGAAGAATTTAGATAGGATTTTTGTAATTCATAGAGCATAGTTTGTAATAAGGGAGGTCAGCAAGCAGTAACAGCAACAAGCGCAGTGAAATCACAGTTCCTGGTAGTCCCAGCTACCAGACACTCCTGAACTACACTGACCTGATTCCTGTTCAGCCCAGGATATGTAGGCAACTTCTGAAACAGGGTGTGGTCAAACTTTTCAAAAATGCTTCACACGGAATTTTCAAACGGGCAAAAATCGCTCGTATTTGCTCACTTATCTTTGCCCGAAAACATTTCATGTTTTCGAGCAAAGAGGGGCAGCTGTGAGCACGTGATTTTTGCCCTAAATATGATTATTCCCAAAATCCCAAATAAAATAATTTGTCTTTATTTTTACAATTTTTGTGCATTTTGGTGTCATTTTCTGATAATTGTTGCATTTTATTTGCGCATATTAATTTTTATAAAATACAAAAATATGCATTTTTGCATTTATGTTTTAGTTTTATATTTTTAGTATCAATTAAGGGTTAATTTGTTTAGAACAAAACATGAAAAATTACAAAATTAGTTCACTTTTGTATTTTAATGATTTTTATTGTGAATTTGTCATGAAATAGTTTTTAAACAATTTTAGGAATTAATTAGTCTTTGTTTTGAAATAATTAGGATTTCATGTTAGTATTACATCTTTATAAAAATTATAAAAAATTTAAAAATGAGAAAAAGGAAATAAAAGAGAAAAGAAAATAAGAGTAGAATAGGTGGTCTTAAAAAGACCCAAAATCTGGGCCAATTCCGTTCTTAAACCCCCCCAGCCCAAACGGATCCCAGCCCAAAATCAATACCCATTCCAACCCCATCCCAAATCACCCCTCCTTGCCCTGACCCGACCCGGCCATATACACTCAAAAGCCAATCAGTCGATCAACCCCCCCAGATCCCTAATCCCAGCCGCGACTGTGCTTCTTCTCCCCAACAATATCCGAATTCAGCCCCAAATCCAGGCAAGTCCATGGTGAGTGAGCCTCAAATCCACAACCCACGCATTCCCTCATCCCTCCTCTCACCGTTCTAACGGATTTTCCCACGCGAGATTCCCCTCCCCTCTCACTCGCCCGATTTTGATCTATCTCACACGATTGGAAGGTCCTAGAGATGATTCGTTGGATGAATGTGAGGCATTGAATTGATTTTGTTCAATCCGAGCCCTACATTCATCCGGGGTTCGTTTCATAAAAGGAAAAAAATTTCAGAGAAAAATTGAAAGGTTTTCTGGTGAACAAATGGTTTTTTCGGAGGCTATTTTCTTTGACGAAGTCATTAAGCTTAACAGAAACATAGATACAATTTCTTCTTCTGATTTTTCTGAATCCGGATTGGAATTATAAGGAGATAAAATTGAAGTTCAAACTGGGTTTCACGGTCGTCTTGCTGAGTTGTTTGCTGAACCTCGCTAGGATTTGGAGTTGAAAAGTATTTTGTCGAGCCTATTATTATTAAAGGAAATTTGAAATCTTAGGTTCAATTTCTTTTCTCTTCTGCATCTCTGTTTCAAAGCGTCTTGAGCTGTGAGATTTTGTTTGGAATGGTTTTGTCATGTAAACTGATGTCTTGCTGATAAATCTCCCCTCCATGTGTGATGCATTTAACTATATTCAGCTAACGAGAGTCGATTTTATGGGTTTGACCTCTATGCTTATATGATCTGGCTGTTATTATGGCATCAAGTTTTCGTTTGAGTCATATTTCGTCGTTTTCAAATGAACGTTTGCTTTCAGCTTTGAGATGGTATGAACTTTTGAAGGTGTTTTACTGCTTTTAGTTGAAATCGATTGATTTTAAGTCTAAATGACTGTGTTCATTGGTTCCAGTTTCATAATACGGACCAGGTTCAATTGTTTTATCTTAGCATGTTCGAGTCATGAATCATTAAGGTGCCATGTTCCCTGATTTCACGACCATTTTGCACATTCTGTTAGTTTGAAATTGCCAAAGTTATCTTTGATACTGTGTACCCTCATGGTTTATCATATTTGAAAGGAAAATAGGGTGTTCTAGGGTTGAAGTTTAGCAGTTGATGTAACTGAATCCTAGTTTTTTTTTTGTTTTTTTCTGTTAATGCGAAAGTTGTTAGACACTGACTCTTATTTTTCTTAGTTTGTTTCTTCGAGCCTTATTCCGACATGTTGCTTTCTCAGGTTATTCTGGGGTCTTATAGTAAAGTTGTAATGGGAATATATGTAGTATTTGTTGGCTTGCGTGGTGTAAATCCTAGGCTCTACGGTTAATAGAAACAATCGTCACTTTTAAGATTCAGGAATGTTGTCTTGAGATTCAGATTGTCAACGTATTCTGTGAAATCACAAAACTATTATAATCAAGTTTGAGTATGTGTTGAGAAGTTGAAGTCTCCCATGCCTTGTTTTCTTTTGGTTGACTGTTTGAAATGGCTAAGGGTGAAGAGTGCTTCGACTTGCATATTGTCACTGATTGTGGGTTGATTTGTATGAAACAGTAGGGTAATTGTGGTTATCATCTCTGTCTGATTAAGCTTCCGTATGCGTGCTTGATTAGTCCATGAGTTTAGATCTATATATGGCAGTTGCTTCGACTTAGCATTGTGATTCTGGAGGAACTGTACATGCGAGCCTAAATGATGTTGATTTTTGTCATGAGTTCAAAGCTGGAGTTTTAAGTTGAAATCATCCAAATGCTTTAATGGCATGTCACAAGTTCAGTTTGCATACATACCTACTGTCGTCCAGCATGGCTTCCAATAGGGATTTCTATTTTGCTCAAGTTTTCTCGCATATAAGTTATGCATGAACTACTCCTGAACAAGTTCATTTTATCGATTCATCATGTTGGTAGGATCCTTTATGTATCATGTGTTTCAATGGTTTAAAGAGGTCAGAATAGGTCTAGAAGTGACGTTTGTCAAAGCAGAGTTATGTGCTCGATTGGTTATTGTTGATTTGTTAGCTTCAATCTCGATTCATATGGTTCAAAAACGATCCGAAATCTGTTTTGTTAAAGTAATTTTCTAGGCAAAATACTGTCAAATATTGGAGGCTATTGTCGGATTGGTTATGGGTCAGTCTCAGCCGCAGTTTCCAACTGATTTCGGGGTGTTCGTAAACTGAATTTCGTCGAGTTCTTGCTGCTTGGTTTTTCTTTATACGATTGCCTCCCTCTATCATTGCTAACGTTCCATTCCCTTATTTCTATGTCTTTGTCAATTTTCATCTGCTTTCTAACTTGGTCTGTTGCTATTCTGTTGGAGTGTACAATGTTCCTTAGATTAATATTGCCTCGCTGATTCCTTTGAGAAAGAAATTCCCACATGAGATTGTGATCGCTCGTATGCATATGCTGTTTCGAGCCTAGGTAGATTTTCGTTTGCTGATTTTTTCATTTTTTCCTCTTTACTTCATGTTAAATATTGATTTGGTAACATTTTGGGGGCTATCAAGTTCGACGCTAGGCAAGTGAATTCAGTGTGTGTTTCTGATTTTGACTTATGAAGGAATGGACTATTATGATCAATTGGCCCATTCTTTTTGGAATTGGGCCATATGGATTCTTATAAGACTACTGGATGCAAGATTAGTCTAAATTGTTGGTATTTCATAGATGGGCGGACTTGTAGGTGCGCAATAGGACTATTACAATTACGGGTATGGTTCCCGTGACGTGATTGTGATGTTTAGTTTTTTTTTTGATACATAAATAGGAATAATAAAGTTTGCCTTAGCTAAACACATTTCTTTTCCTTTAAAATTAATTAGAAATGCGTCATGCCAAACAAAAATGACAAATTGTGTGGCCCTCATTTTAAGCAGGAATTGATCCTTAAAGTTTGAGGCGTGCCGTTTAGCAAATTCCACGGCCCTCGCAAAGTGAAAATGCGTAGTTGCTTTAGGCGCGCTCTTAAAAAATTACCTTCCTAAACTCGGGTGCGCATTGATGCGACCCAAATCCAAATCTCGATGAAATCGAAATGTGTTGACAATCACGGGCGCATTGATTACGACGGGGTTCAAAACGCGTTTTCACGACATCGTAATTCTTATAAAATAAATAATGATAGAAAAGAGGTTCACAAATTGATACGAGCCTCACCGAACAAAAATAAATAAATGTGGGGCCCTCAAATAAATGGTTGTTAAAACTGATTGGAACTTGGGAGGGCCGTTTAGCGAACTTCACGGCCTTCCCCAAAATAATATTACGTTAGAACCTTTAGGCGCGATTTAATTAAATTACTTCTTTAAAATCGGGTGCGCATTGATGCGACCCAAATCCAAATCTCGGCGAAGTCGAAATGTGTTGACGACCATGGGTGCATTGATGGCGACGTGGTTTGAAACGTGTTTTCACGACGTCGCAATTCTTTTAAAATAAATAATGATAAAAGTGGTTTACGAATTAAAAGGCACATAAGCTAGCATTTATTAAAGTCAGATAAAATCAAATACAACAGTTAAGCTACCGTGCTAGAATCACGGAGTCCGGGAATGCCTAACACCTTCTCCCGGGTTAACAAAATTCCTTACCCGGATTTCTGGTTCGCGGACTGTTAACAGAGTCATAAATTTCCTCGGTTCAGGATTCAACGGGTGACTTGGGACACCATTAATCTCCCAAGTGGCGACTCTGAATAATTAATAACTAAATCTCGTTTCGATTGTCCTTTAATTGGAAAAACTCCTTTACGCCCTTGCGGGGTGTAGGTGAAAAAGGAGGTGTGACAGGGATGCAATGTTCCTAGGCAGTTTAACCATTTCTAACATGTCTTTGCTTCGACCGCATGCATCATTCCGGCTTACTTTGTTTGTGCCTCGTTTAAGTGTTTTTGAAACTTTCTTTATCTCTCTTTTTATTTCTTTCTTTTCCTTTCTTTTATTCACTTTGCCTTTTCTCTTTTTCTTTTTAGTGGTGGTCGAATCTTATGTGGATTGCCTATGTATCATGTCCCCGCATGAATCAGACCGGGCGTAGTTCTGCCACAAGTGCGGAAAATAAAGACATAATTTTTGGATTTTTCAACCTTTACATGCAAAACGTTTTATTACAAGGCAAAACGTTTTTGAAAGGAAATTGACAGACTTGATACCGACTACAGACTTTATGCCAAAAGGAAAATACAAACTCTGACAGACAACAGACTATGAAGACAAGGAAAATACAGACTCAAACTATGAATGTTTCAGAGTTTTGAATTTTGGCGTCCGCGGGGCGTCGTTCGGCCTCGCCGCGGGTTTTGGTGCAAGGCCCATTTGCAGATCTTTCAAATCTTCCATGATCTGGTGGACATAAATCATTATTGAAGCAAAGAAGGTGGCCCTTCACCACCTAAATCATCCCACCATATGCGCAACTTGAAAGATATTTTAGTCATTATTGAAAACGGTTCATTTTGCATCGTGCTCATCCTGCACATTTATTAAGGTGATTAAGAAATAAAATTTATTTGACTCAACAAATTGACTATTTTTAATTTTTCACAGATTAAAAGGAAGATCCGGCTCCGCACACGACTTTTCAGCACTTCGGGAACGAAGATTTTAAAGCTGGGTGAATCAACCGGTCAAAAATCCAAAAATGACTAAAAGTGGCCGTTTATGCAAAGTCAGCCTTCCGGTGTCCCTTTTGGGAATATTCAGCTATTTTGACAAAACGGCGTCACCCGACTTATTTATGACGAAAATTAAAATTTTGTTTTGACATTTTTTGTAAAGGGGAGGTTGGACCCGATGAGGGTTGCCTATGTATCCCGCACCCTGTGAGAATAAAACCGGCGTAGTTCGGATAGATAAAACAAACTTCTTTTGAAAATAAGACTCTTTTCAATGGCAAATAAAACCATTTTTCATAAACCAAACTCCCTTTCTTTTTTCTCTCCTTTTTTTTCTCAAAAATTCGACAGAGTTTCGACTCTATTTGGACATTGATTTTTTTCAAAATAGGCGATTAACTACCTCTATCTCTCTTTCCTCAAAGTATTCAAAATCCGTTCATCATGCAAGTCCGAAGCAAACAAATGCACAGGTATCAAGTTGGATGCATCAGGATGGTCTTTTGTCGTTTCGGTACACCTGTCCTAGACAGACCCAATCCTTGTGTTGAGCCTGCAAAGTCAAATGCACATAATGCAATCAAACATTCCTACTAGGGATCCGGCATGAAGCTGAGTTATTCTAGGTTCGTAACCTGGGTATTTGTTCTAGACTGTGTACCCGAGCGGACAACTCGAGTCGAGGAAGGGGCTACGTACTGGGGACCCGCGGGATCGTCCGGCTTTGTAACTTGTCCGGCCTCTTTCTTATTCCAAGGTATGACACTAACAGAATAAGGAGTCTCGACCAGCAAGCACATCCCCGGAGGTAAGAAGAGAAGGGTTTCAGCACAGTTTATATACAGTTCAGATAATATCAAAGCGGTAAAAGCAGCATTTAGCACATTAGGCCCAAATATGTAAAAATCAGATAATAAACAAAGCCAAATATAACAATTTATCTAAGCTCGAATTCTGAACCCTAAACCAGAGGTTCTGGGTTACAGTCCCCAGCAGAGTCGCCAGAGCTGTCACACCTTCTTTTTGATCCGCGCACGCAGGGGCGCAAAGAGAGTTTTTCCAATTAAAGGACAATCGAAACGAGATTTATTATTTAATTCAGAGTCGCCACTTGGGAGATTTATGGTGTCCCAAGTCACCGGTTGAATCCCGAATCGAGGAAAAGATTGACTCTGTATTACAGTTCGCGAACCAGAAATCCGAGTAAGGAATTCTGTTAACCCGGGAGAAGGTGTTAGACATTCCCAAGTTCCGTGGTTTTAGCACGGTCGCTCAACTGTCATATTCGGCTTATTTATCTGGTTTTAATACATGGTGCAAATTTTAACTTTTTACCGCTTTTATTATTCATTTAATGAGAATTGCAACGTCGTGAAAATACATCTCGAACCACGTCACATCAATACACCCGTGGTTATTAACATGTTCCGACTCCGTTGAGATTTGGATTTGGGTAATATAAATGTGCACCCGAGTTTAAGAAAGTTTATTTAAAGCGCGCCGGAAGTGACTTGCGCATTATTATCTTTTGGGGAAGGCCGTGAAATTCGCTAGACTGTCCGTCCCTAAATCTAAGTATTTTAAAACAAATATTTATTGAGGGCCCCGCAATTTTGTATTTTTTTTATTCGGCGAGGCTCATCTCATTTTTATTCAAGGATATCCTAAAGCGACTATGATTTTCTATTTATTTTTCTCTAAGAATAAAGAAAATCCTAATCAATTAGCATTAAAAGTTCGGGCTTCAAGTTCAAGTCCGGGTCCAAACAAAAGGAAATACCTTCTAGTTTGAACTCGCTACCTAACTTAAGATCCGCCACCTGCCGTTGTAAATATTAACAAACCAGCTACCATTTCGATTCAGTTCAACTTCAGCTTTATTATATGAATTGGACTATTGGAATTAACTATGTGGAATACAAAGCCATTTTTTGAGCTCTTTTTACGATTTGCTGAAAAATGCATCAATGCTTAAAACTGTCATCAAGCTAACATTAATCACTAACATTTGATAACTAACATTATTTACGTTGCTATTTAAAATGATGTTATTTACTCAAGTGAACTCGCAATTTCAGAATTAGACCTATTAAACCAACATGCTGATTTCCATAAACTATTTGAACCTGTTTTGTGACATAAACTATTTGAAACTATTTCACGACTACTGAAAAAAAGAATTAAATACAGTATATTTCATAACTAGTAATCACCAACTAAGATTAATTACAATTGATATTCCATGTTTGTAGAAATAGATTCAATCAGTCCATTTTATGCATTCCAAAGGCATTCCAATACATACTATGAAATATCAAGTGAACTACTACTTATACATCAAATTAAACACAAAGAAATAGGGGAAATTGAGAGATCCATTCCAACAACTCTTTACTTCCTTTTCATTAAATTTGAGAGCTTTAGAACGTGTACCTGGATAACGAAAATACAAGAAGATGAAGGAGCAGTCAGCAACAGTAATAACACAGCAACGCAGTGACAGAACAACCCATTGACAGATTAAAAAGGAAGGAACCAGCAGAGTTCCAGCAACACCCAATGAAAACAGTAGCCAATAACCAATAGCAAATTCATGAAGAACCAATTGAAACCCCAGAAATACCAAACAACAACACCAATGAAACAATAATAGTACTAGTTCTGATATTCAGCAGTAAAGAAAAGACTCACTTTTCAGTTTCTTAGCTCTCCAAACACTGAACCTTTTAGGATTAAAAACTAGCCTGTTTTTTACTCTCAAATTACTGAACTTTTAAATGTTAAAAATCCAGCCTAAACTCTCTGAAAAAAAGACTGAAAGAGAATTCCTCTTCTTCTTCCCAAAAACCAAACCCCTTTTCTCTCTTGAAATGACCCTATTTATAACCCTAAAACAGGTATGAGCAACATATTTTAATCAATCCTTTTTAAGCTTTTCATACCATTATGTTTTGTTCCCCACACTTGCTTGCCTTGTTCTCCACACTTGCATGCCTTGTTTCCTACTAGCAAATGTCTTGTTCCCCACACTTGCATGCCTTATTCCCCACTAGCAAATGTCTTGTTCCCCACTAGCAAATGTCCTGTCCCCCACTATGTATTAAACAATGCCTTATTTTAATATTATTAGTGCTTAGTGGACAGAGCACTCAAATTAATCATTTTTAAAACTTTAAATCCCAAAATACCCCTAAAACTATTGAAATTACCATTCTACCCCATCAGCTATATCCAATCCTCCTAATCAATTAACCAAACTATAGCAGTTATAACCAATCTTAATTGAGAAATCCTAACAATTGGCTAATTAAACACATGAAACCAACTCTCAATCAACAACATTAGGATAATTCAACAAGGCCAGATTCATATCAGAACAAACTTAACAGAACAAACAAGTATATCCAAATCACTAAACACAATCATCAATTGAACTCAAAATAGTAGGAAAGTCGTCAAAATGCATACACATATAATTTCAACGAATATGCAGTAGGATACTTCATGCGAAAACTTTATCAAAATGAACCCGCATTAAAACGGAACCACAAATAGATCCGTGAATAGCATAGATTCGAGGTAAGAGATATGACCTTTACTACTGCACTTTCTTGCTCCGTTACGCACAGTGAAAACGAAACTCCAAAGAAAAAGCAAAAAATCCGTGAACGAGCTATGACTGACCTTTATGCTAACGATCTAACGTCGAACAATGCTGAACTTCCGATGAAACACAGCTTCGTTCACAACACTATTTAGACGCTTGACTAACAAACACGGACTCGGACGGAACCTCGACGCACTCCATCGACGTACGACTGAGCATGACCTCGGATGGTTGGTCTCGTTTTGGACTAGAGGGTGGCTGGTCTCATTTTGGACTGGAGGGTGGCTGGAGAAGGTGAGGCGGGCTGTTTCAGGTGGTCGACAAGCTGATGGAGTCGACGGTGGTCGTTGGTAGTGGGGCTGGCGTGAAGGGAGGTGGTCATTTGAAGAAGTTGGTGGTGGCTGCTGAACGTGGTCGTGGTGGGCGTGAGGCGGCTGTCGACGAGTGATGGAGTCGCCGGTAGTCGTTGGACGTCGATGAAGAGGAGAGGGCAGCCATGGGGGGTGGTCGTGGTGTCTAGAGGGGTCGTTTGGAGAAGAAGAAG
Source organism: Nicotiana sylvestris (assembly GCF_000393655.2). NCBI lineage: Eukaryota > Viridiplantae > Streptophyta > Magnoliopsida > Solanales > Solanaceae > Nicotiana > Nicotiana sylvestris. The sequence goes on from NC_091058.1 coordinate 10,569,013, forward strand.
ACGGATGGCATCCATGGACGTGGGAGCTGGAGGAGCTATTTGGAGAAGATGAAGAGGAGAGGGGGCGGGTGGTTTAGGGTTTGTTGTTAGGGGTTGGAAATGAGAAATGGAAGAAGGGGGGGTGGTCGTTTGGGCTATGGGGCAGACCGAGTCGGGGATGGGGTATGGGCTGGGTATCTGGGTTTCAATTTCAAAGGGGAAGAAAAATTATTTGAGATGATGGACTTTAAATTGATTTGGCCCAAATATGACTTAACACTCTTTTATTTTGCCTTTCTTTTCTTAAACTAATAAAACTAAAAATTCCAAAAATCCTAAATTAACTTATAGGACTAGATTAATTTATAAAAGTACTAACTAACTTTTAATAACAATTAACACACACAATCAAATAAAATCACATAACTTGGACATGAAATGCTAAAAATGCAAAAATACATTATTTTGTAATTTTCTTTCTCTTAAAAACAAAACATGGTTCAATTAATTCCTAAGTGCACAATTAAATCTCAAATGTGCATGCAACATATATTTTTTATATTTTTCTTAATTAAAGTAGAAATAAACATGCACAAACAAAATACAAATAAATCACAAACAACACAACACCATTTTATTTTTTTTTGAATTTTTTAGGAGTAGTTCTCATAGAGTAAAAATCACGTGCTCACAAGGACATGTATTGATTGGTATGGCGGGGCTCAGTCCCGACCTTTATGATACTTATGTACTCTTATAGGCTTGTAGACAGATGTCATGTATATGGATACTTGTATGGCCTTGTCAGCCTATGTTCAGTGTATGAATGATCATTCTGGTCTTATAGGCAAGTATGACCTATGTATAAGTTCGTATTCCCTGATGCTTTACTCTAGTTCATTTACTTATGATAGAATTATATGAAAGATACGTTACGTTGGTACTCGGTTGAGTAAGGTACCGGGTGCCCGTCGCGGCCTATCGGTTTGGGTCGTGACATGGATGATTTACTTTTATTTTTTAGAGAGTTTAACATGATTAGATTTCTCTTTATTTATATTTTGTCACAAAAAGTTATTACTTCAAAATGATAATTTGCATTTGAGAAAAATGTCATGTTTAGTTGCCTAATATCTAGAAGTTTAATCGATGCCAAGAAAAAAAAAGAGTCTCGAAGGAAGTTGTCGCTTATGTATACTGCAACTCGTAATAGGAGTCCTCTTTGACAATAATAATAATAATAGTAATAATAAATATCGCTATTATTATTATTACAATTTATCTTATATAATTATGGCTCATAATTTCCTAATGACAAAGTTAGCAAGGACATGAATGACAATATCATAAGATATTTCATTGACTAAATGACCTCTCTGCCGTCAACAAGGTTAACAATCTCTGCACATAATAATTTATGTTATGGCAAGAAAGTATAATGGGTACAAGTATCTTAAATGGGAGTTTGAAATAAAATTTGGTATTATGACCCGGTATTGCTTGTCTAGTCACATCACCAAGGTAATCTATATATAAATATAAAGTTGTGAATGAGAAAGATGAGTGACACCTCTCTAAATCAAGAAAATATATTTATCTATTTTCTCAATTTTTTGGAATTTTTCTTATTTTAATATAACATTTAATTATTTAAAGCCAAAAAGTTATGGTTTTAATTACAACGCCATAATAAATAAGAGAAGTGAAAAAACAACAGTTTCAAAAATGAAAGCCATCCGGTTTTTCCCTTTCTTCTTTGTTCCAAAGACGCCATATTATTTTCCTTCCATTTTGTGTATTTACCTACCCATTAAATTCTACATATTTACTTGAAAGATGTTACACTACTATTTTCTTTCATTTTGTGTATTTACTTGCAAATTAAACTTTCGTTTACTTATTGGAATGAGAAAGGTGGTGTGGCATGTCTCAAATGCTAGGAATTATATTTATCTTTTCCTCCTTTTTCTGGGGTTTTCTCCTATTTTAATAGTGGTTAAAAACCAAAGTCACATCCTTTCGTTGAAACTCTTAAGTACACCCGTTCCGTTAAGAAATCAGGCCCTTACTAATAATTACAAAATTCAAGTATTAGTTACAGTTACATGATAAGATTGTAACGGTATAAAGTTATTATTTATATCATTAACAAATAATTTTCAAAACTGATGTGCAATTGATTTAGGCGGCTAAGGTATGATTATATACACCAAGATTATGGTTTCTGATGGCAGTGGAAGGGACGAATGAAGATCTAAGGAAGTTCTTGAAATTTTTACGAAGGAACTGGAGCGGCTTACTCTTGAAACAACTTCATTCTACCTACTTACTATGGTTGGGTTTTCTCTATGTTCAAAGGCTATAGAGTGCAGAAGAAGAACGACACCAGGAAATGAACAAAGTTTTGATATTCTTTCTTTGTTTTCTAAACAAGCTAAGTGTATATGGCATAAACCGGGCTCGTCTACGACATGGTAGATCGGGCTCGGAATATGAGGAACTGTAGATCGACCCCCGATCCCATTGGTCCAGAACCCGAGATCAAAAAATATCCGTCCTCGAGAATATTGAGTCTGTGATCCCGGAATCAACCCTGGCTCCGAACGAGCTCGAGGTAACGTTGTCAGTGTAACCCACAGAAGACCGAAATAAAAGAAGGCCAAAATATTCGTAACCGGTCGGATTTTGCGGCGGGAATCTCGCCACGTATCAGTAAGGAACTGGCAAATTAGTAAATCATGATATTTTTACCTTTTATAGATTGTACCTAAAGTAGGACTCCCCTGCTATATAAAGGAGGTCTGATCACTTGTAAAGCACATTGTAACATGCATTTCAAAGTAATATATTATTTTTCTCATTAAATTCTTATTTTATTTGTGTCCTAATACTGATTGAAGTTCATCCAGTTCAAGGGTGGCTAACTTCTCAAGGCTGTAACTGTTCAATTCATGTGGTTTGGATTTTTTTAATCACTGTTTATTTCAATTGCAATTCAGTTCATTGCTTTGTGTAAAGTTTATGCACGTATCCTTAAAATCACTTATAAATTTAATTATTATCCGATTTTGAAGGCAAGCAGTTTGGCACCCACCGTGGGGCTAAGGACAAATGTGGTTATTTGATATAAATTTCCATAACACACACTATTTTACACTTGCTCTTTGAAGTGTCTCTGATTTCAGGTTAAAACTAAAAATGTCGAAATCTCAATCAACACCCTTACATGTTGACAATGAGTTCGGCCATCATGGCAAAAATGACAGCGTAGCTCCCAGAAATGAGGTGCCTCCAGTCTATCTTGGTGGAGTCCCGACTACAGACCCGATCGACATTAGCTCACATGTAGCCATCAACACAAATTTGCCCATCGATCATGAGGACAACGTCCACAGAGATGTTTGATCGACTTCACAAAGCACACACGACAGAAGATGGTGGAATCAATTGCGGGTAATCTTCGAAATGTTGCAGGCTCAACCAGCGGCGATAGCCCAACTCCAGAACCAGAGCCGCGCGTTTGATGTCGCCCAAACTCACACCACAAATATAGGTAGTGAGGCGGTCGAAGCAATAATAAAAATCCAACGCAAGTCGGGGTCGAATCCACAGGGAGTTAGAATTGGGATTAGGTATATATTTAGCGTAATTGTATGATGTGCCTCAAATTACACTTCCACATTCTTGTTTGATGTTTCTACTTCTACTTTAAGGTATTGATTACAATTATAAAACTAGATGACAATATTTTTGGTTTTGATTGTTTTTCAAATGATAAAAGATCTAGGGTCGTGACTTTCACCTAGGTGGTTACCTAATGGGTTGTAAACTCTAGGGCAAATTTGATTGATTGGAGTTGTAATATAGCAATCACACGCAATTATCCACTCTATACCTCTTGGTAGTTTGAGTTGTTTTGCTCAATTTGGTTTTCTCAAGTCCAAATGGGTATTGCACAAATCAAGTGATATATGCTCAAGTTTGGTCTTGCTATCTCTAGATTTAACCCTTTAATTGGGGCTATTAATTTCTTGAGTTCACCCCAAGTTCTTGTTAGCCAAGTTTTCCTAGACTTAGTCTCTCTTTCTCAAGTAGAGACTAAGTCAATTAGGCATGAATCAATGTTTGCAATCATTAATTCTTGAGTTAAAGCAAGAACTAGGCTAAATATCACTAACCTAATCACAAACAAGCCCTAAATCAAACATCCATTAAGTACCCACACTAGGGTTGAGCCACACCCTAGCTAGAAATTTAGCTACTCATGAAAAATGCAGAAATTAAAGAAGAAATTAAGATAGAATGCATAATAATTGATTAGGGAAAGAAAATCTAATATTTAGAAGCTAATCTAGTGCAAAATTACTCAAAGTAATAAAGAAAAACGGTTCAAGTACTCTCTCAAAACAAAATTTAACCTAAAAATGACAAGAAGTTCTATTTATACTAAGCTGAAAATATCTGACAAAAATACCCCTATGGAGGTTGTGTGGCCGCACAATTCTAGTGCAATCCGCACTCCTTGAACTTGGACTTTTGCTGAGCAAGACTTCTGCGGACCGCATAAAAATAAGTGCAGCCGCGCTCTTGATTATGCGGTCGCACAAAAATAGTGCGATCCGTATTTCTTCTTAAACTTAAAGTTTCATCTCTCTGATCCTTTTCTTCAGTGGGCCGCACAATTGTGAGTGCGGCCGCACTTGTCATCCTGCGACCACACAAAAATGGTGCGGTCCGCACTTCTTCATGGCCCAAAAAACACAAGTCTCTGAACTCCATCTTATGCGCCCGCACTAGAATTGTGCGGTCCGCATTTTGCCTTGAAATTCTGTCAGAGGTTGCCCTTAGGTTCTGCGGCCGCACTCACTCTTGTGCGATCCGCACTATGCTCATTGTAGCATTGTTTTGGTCCTTGTCCAATTTTGACTCCTTTATGAGTTTATTTTGACTGCTTTGGCTCGTTTACCAATATTCCTACATGAAAGCACATTTCATCAGTTCTCGGGAATGTCTTTAAGCATTTTTGAGCTACAATGCAAGTAAAAGAGAGCAAATAAGCTATCAAAATTTCTACTTATCAACTCCCCCAAACTTAAGCTTTTGCTTGTCCTCAAGCAATTAAGACAATTCCTACCTCCACTAGAAAAAAAGATATTTCAACTGGCCTAAGTTGAATCAATCACACATCAATTGGGACCAACAATTACCCACACCACATATGAATTATCAACAATGCAATGATTTGACTTTTTGAGTACAATAGTTCTAATGTGACACTAGATCATCAAGAGTTGACTTTATTCATCAAGGAGGCTTGCTCTTTCATGTAGATCATTGTGGATCCAAAACTCCTCTTCCTTTACTCTCTATTAGCAAATCTCACTAAGGATGTAACACTCGAAGCAAGGATTGTGAAAAGTTCGCTCATATCTCTCAAAAGAATATCACAAGTCCGACTTTAAGTATCATAAGCTTGCCTCTTATGTAAATTACCACTAATGTAAGCTCACTCAACTTAAAATCATATAGGGATTTTTGGGGAATGTAATGAAGGCTTTTTGGATCAAGGCAGGTCTTGATATCATAGAATAGGTTCATCTTTCCTTAAGCACTCCATTTTCTCATTTTGGCTCATACTTTGTCGACTTTTTCAGTGAATTTCTTTTTCCTCGGGGAAACTAGAGAGACGTGACGTCACTCTTTCTTGGTCATGACATTCATTTTTCTCCTTTTCTATTCACTCCATGCCTTTCATCATTGTTTTCTTTGAACCCCTTCACTTTCTACCTTATTCACTTTCTTTAGCATTTTTCTTTTTGTTCTTTCTTTATTTTCTTTGTCTTCCCTTTTTCTTCATTTCTTTCTCTTCTCTGTACCTTTTATCACTTTTAAACTCATCGTCTCTCCCCCAAACTTATATTTTTGCCACTTGTTTCTCAATAATGCTAAGGAAAGATTATGTGCCAAGAGAGGGTTATTACAAAACGGATAAAGGCTTGTAACGTGGTTATTGAAAGAAACAATGTTTAGGCTCAAATGGATTAACTAGGGATGTCACATTGGTAGGCTATGGAAGATTTCAAACTTCAAATCGGGCCAAGGATAGCCTACATTCATTTCTCAAGCCAAGCTACACTTAGAATTTCGCCTAGAAAAACATTCGGGGCAAGTTCTAGACGATAAGCACGGGAACTTGGACCTGCAATTTAATACCTCACCTCTCACGCTGCTGGATTTCTAAAGAGAACGGAGTCAAGGGCCCACAACAACCCTAGTTAAGATTGAGAATCACAAATGGCTCAACTGAACCACTCGATGACTGTTTAAGCCACCAGAGTCAAAAGGTTGCAAACAGAGCTATTTTATGCCAACAACTTTGTTTTTAACCATAAGATTGGAGGTAAATGTGTTGGTACCAAGTGAAGCATGCTTGAGACCCTTTTATTCATTATTACTATATTTGTCTAAATATAAACGAAAATGGACTCAATCCCTTAAGAAGGTTATCACGCTATCCATCGTTGGAAAGAGCCACCCGGTTCACACAAAATCCACATTTGGAAAGAACCGTGACATTAAGAAAACCAAAGGCTTATTGATCACTCAAACGTAAAAAGAAGCTAGCAAATCAAAACAAAACTACTGAAGTAAATAAGAAGTTATACTACTAAGAAAGACAAAGTAAAGAAGCTACGAAATAAACTAAGGAAAGCAAGATAAATGAATATACAAACCGAAGTAAAATGAATATATACATAAGGGAGACTGAATATATACAACCAACGAAGGGGGAGAATATATACATAACAAAGAGAAAATGAAGATAAAGGAAAAAATAGTATAAGAGTTATTACGGGCCAAATGTCAATATCAATTAATCAAAATAGACCACCCCCGAATGAAAATAAGCATTGTCCCCAATGCTTAATAAAAATAAGAAAAGGAAAGGGTAGAGAGTTAAGAGAACTCCCTATGTGGTCTTAGTCTACATGGGATCCTCAATACCCTCTGCCTCATCTAGCTATCTGATGGACAACAGGGTTGCTGAGCATCTGGATCATCTCCTCAGTAGTGTAGACAGTCGCAACCAACTCCTCAGACTGGCCGGCTGCTATATGTAATGCCTCTAGTGCTGCCTGTGCTACTGGGTCTGAAGGTACTCCCTCAATAAGTAAGTCCAGTGGTAAATCTCCGGCCGACGCAATCTTGGCAACCGCTTTTCTCAACTTGTCCACTGACCTCTTCGATGCCTGAGTCTTCTGCATCTTCTTTGTTTGCTTTCCCAACTCCTCAATGATCTCCCCATGCGCCACTAGAGTCTCCATAATGGTTTTCTGGTTCTCCAGAATCTTCTTCAATGTTTCCTCCACTAATGGAGGTACCTGTGGTGCTGCTGGGGCTGCTGACTGTGCTACAACAACACTGGACAGATAATTTTGAAGTAGCTGCCTGCATCCAGTTGTTGAGACTTACCAATGTCTGGGAGACTCGCAGCACCGTCTGTAGATAGGTGGATGAAGCTGGCACTGATAATCTGGAAGAAGTAGATGGTGGCATGGCTGTTGCCCCGGTGGAAGGACCAACTGTTGTGGAAGGCATGGCATCAGTGGAAGGCTCAACAGCTGAATCATTAACTACAACCGCTGGCTCCTCAGACTGGCCAACAGAGGTAGTTGCCTTACCCTTGAACTTCAGGTTGTCGGCACCCTGGAGGTGGTACCATGAGAAAGGCTTCTTTGCCTTAACCTATGTATCATATTGCCTTGGTTCCACCCTTTGATCTTTGAAGTATTTAGTGAGAAAGTTTGGGTACAGGTAGGATCTTTCACCTTTTTGGATAGCAAGAGTGATGTTGGTGGACATGATAGTACCCACATTGATCGAGTACCCATCCATAATCAAAGCCACCAAGACTGCTCAGGGAAGTCTTGTTCTCATTGAGGCACGGATCATTGCGACTGCACGCGAATGTCTGCCACCCTTTTCCTTCAAAGTTTAAGGTGGCCCGGACTATGGGAAACCCTGTTGTAAGCCATGTAGGTGTTGATCCTCGAATAGCCAAAATCTCATCTAGCCATAGTCAAGTTGCATCGCCCATAGCCAGTTTTTCCAAGTATTGGACTGCCTCTACTTCTTCAAATCCCAAATAATTGTTCAAAGCATAAGAGTCAAAATGGATTTTCAAGTTTCTCACTTTCGTTATCTTGTTACCCTTATTAATGTGAGCTACATTGGCGTAAAATTCCTTAAACAAATGCTCATTTGCATCGAGGACGCTTTGTGTCACGACCCAAACATATGGGCCGCAATGGGCACCCGGTACCTTACTCAACCGAGTACTAATATACATATCTTTCTTATCGTACTCTCATTGGCAAATGGATCAAACGGGCCATCATGGGATAACCAGAATAAACATAAGGGAATACTCAAAATAGGACGATCCAACCTGATATAAAAACTTATACATGTGAAATACGAGCCTATAAGGCTAACATGATCATTTGTAAACTAAACATAGGTCGGCCGACAAGGCCATACAAGTATTCGTATACATGACATATGTCTACAAGACTCTAGAACTATATAAGTATCATAAAGGTCGGGAGTGAGCCCCGCCATACCAATCAATAGATATCCTAACTATACTGACCAAATAAGCAACTCCAGAGCAAATGGAACGCACCAACATCTTCCACTGAGCTGATAGCCTACTTGGAGGACTCTCGACCTGTCTATAGGGACCTATGGGAATGAAATGCAACGTCCCTAGGCAAAAGGGATGTCAGTACAGATAATATACCAAGTATGTAAGGAATAAAAATCAGTAAATAATAGACATGAAAGAGAAACATGGACTAAAAGACTCGACATGTAGGTCTGAATAACTCTATAAATCATGAAATACTTATAGTGTCATGTATATGTATATGACTGTTATATTGTGCATAGGTACATGTGTTCATAACATCATTAAGCCTCTGAGGGCATCCCATCATATCATCTCGACCAATGTGGGAAAAATCATCAATGTATACCAGCTGATCAGGTGGTGGTGCGTATATAACGCCATAACCTTTTCCCATATCCCATATACATATAAGTACATATATATGCGTATATAATGCTATCTGGTTATGGGTTAATGTACATGAATTCAATGCATGAGAAGTACATCAATAAAATCTTTCGGACTGCCGTAAGACCATTATGCCTCTGATTAATATCATAAAATCAACTTACGTATTTTTTGAGAACCATGAACAGATGATAGAATAATATGACACATAGGAATTCAAGAATATAGGCATCTCTAATACTTCTATGAATAGAGTCATTTATGGAAGTTGTGCATTTGCTCGTTTCATTCGTGTCGTATAGATCATGTCAAAAAGAAAGAAAGGATAACCTTAACATACCTGAGCCGATTCTCTTGACAATCCCTCTAACACACGTCAATTATGACAACCCGTCACGACGAATTGACGTAGGGGAAAATCCATATGATATTCTTGAGAAAGATTGCACCGTACTCACCTTAGAATCGAAAAATCCTATTGCTATTACACAATATAGCTTTGGATAAAATAATTTGCTGAAGCAAAATCACGTAGATCTATCTCACTTTGTAAAAGATTTTCATGAAATCTTGTTTGAGACTTTTTGCATTTCTTAGCAACACAAGTGCTCAATTACAAGATATAAGAAAATCTACCTTAAAGACTTGTGGGCCCCACTTTTGGGGTTTATTTAATCCAAAAATTTCCCTACACATGCCACCTATTTATCAAGACCAATGAGTCATAATGTCTTAAGGCCTTGCTACCATGTTAAATGCCTTCTTAAACTTATCCAAAATCTTAATTATTTACTAATTCATTATTTTACTAATTAATCTCCCATTAACTAATAATCAACCAATTACCCACTTAATTAAGAATTATCTCAAATTACTTAATACTACTCACTTTTAACACACCTTATACACCTTACTATCATGGTCATGTGGTACCTTGTATGGCACTAGTCCATATATTTCGGGTATTATAGCTCGGACCATATTTTATCCCCAAAATGCCAAACTTCGACGAAACTCATTTTCTTTGATTTGCTTACTCTCTCTCCTTCACGAATTTACTCATCACTTATTTGAAATAGCATAATGCTTACAATCTCAAAATAATCTCATTCCCGAACTTACATTGGTTAACTAATGACAAAACTTTAACGTACGAAAATGCGGGATGTAACATCTCATTTCATAGCTTTTATTAATTTATTTATGGCGTACTTTCATGTTCGAAAATATGGGGTGTAACGTCATTCCCCCTTGGAACATCCGTCCTCGAATGTTGACTGATACCCTTATCATTATCATAACCCATAACTCTTGCGAATACTTTAGTACTCCTCTTGCCATCTAGGCAACTGTTCTGTGAATGAATCCCAAAGGCCAGGGCATTCCCCCTTTTAGGCCCCTTTCTCACACCATGACTCGTGGTCGAAGTCCTTCTAATCTCGTAACAGTTTCTACCTTCTATCATGCAGCCTGTATGACTTTAACCTTGTACGTGCGCCTATGCGATCTCCTTTTCCCCCCAGTCTTTAGCCAATCTCTAGGCCTCACTTTGTAGACATATACAAAGCTTGATAAAATGTCCATCTGGGCATCTATAGATATACTGAAGTTCTTCGCTCAGTACTTTGTTGAACTTACGAATATTACTATACCTTATTTTGTAGATCCGTTCATCCATCTGTATGACTTTACTGCATCCAGGTAGGTCATACTATACCATAACTCTTACTTCGATTTATCATTACTGAGGTTTTCTACCAAACTCCATGTTACATTTGTTGCTTATCCCATATGTATAAATCTACGTCCTTTAATGCTTTCTCATTACTGTTCCTTTTAAGAATGACGGCCTAATCTTACCTTATACTTTATGACTTTTATCCATCCATTGTTTATTCATCTTAATATTGATTAGTCTACCACTGATAACTTGATCTCTTATGTAAAACTTCCGCTAGGGCTCACATCTCATCGGGGACATCTAAAGTAATTAGATTGATCCGCCTAGGAGCGATACTATACTTCCATAACCGTATTTTATAGCATACCAATATGACTCACCTTACACGGGTATCTTAATCCCGTACAATTCATGAAATCCTCTTCAAGTCATTACTCAATCGAAGGTCCAAACGTCATCCTTTATCTATCTCAATCACACCCTCATTCCACTACCAGGGCAACATTCCATTTCTTATGGATGTTATTAGTCTTAGACTCCTTTGAGTTTATTCAGGCTATACTGAACTTTCTATAACTTAGAGAAACCATTAGCGCTCTTGTTGTCATGGGCTTAATCCCGAAGACTTATCCATTCTCGTTACCTTCTCACTTGCCATTTCTCATCCTTACTCCTATCATAAAGCTTTGTCGCTTTACTATACTTTAGCTTGTGACCTATATGTATCTATGTATATTATTCGTAGCCTTCTTTCAACTTACTTGCACCATAGATTTCCTTGTGTTATTCTGGAACATCAAGCGAGACATCACATCGTCTTTAACTCATTCTTTACTCTCTTGACTAGATCTCTCGGTACTTAGAAACCATAGGCTGGAAGGTACGCCACTGACGCTGCCGCTATCATTCCTGGATACTGAATCCCAATACTTCTAGCCTTCTATCCGAAGTATGAACTATTCACGATCTTCTGCCTTTGAGTATCTCGTACGTTGTTCACATTTACCGTACTTACCTTAAAACCTCGCATTGTATCTTCTATCTATTTCATGACCTCACTTCCACATAGGTATAATTCACGTCCGTAAACTGAAGCTATATTATAATACTTGCATCTCTGGTGCATACACAATCCGGTTGGAGCTTCGTACTGACTTCTTATGAGGCTGATACTTTTCTAATCGGCTTTATCATAGGTCCGTTATAGAATATGGTTGTTATACTATCTCTCTTGCACCTTTGATATTAAGAGTGATTCTGCAATGTTCTCAATCATGATGTCCATAATTTCCTAGGTCCAACAATCATACTCCTGATTTACTTGGGTGATGTAATTCTTTAGTTTACTCTTTCCTCTGATCAACTTTTATGTAGGCTTAAGCTATCTTTAGATCTGCGGCTCATGGTATTAGTTATTACTTTAGCCCTTAAAAAATGCTATGGAATATCCATGATTCAATCTTCTAATAATTTGATCCTTTGTCTATGATCTGGGCTCAATTCTTTCATTTAACTTAAACCAGAATCTTCTAAGATTGTATGATTGTCAACATATATGCTGCATGGATAATATTCCGAAATCATAAGTGCGTTCATGATGTAACTAACTCTGGATCATTGATCAAATAAGTCCTTTCATTCCTTCTCAGCTTTCTTTATGTAAGCTATTACTCTTCCTGGTCTTTCTACCCCCTTGTTGCGTACATACTTAGCTTTACCTTAGTTCCCACACATATTGGAATTCCATACAACCCATTTGATCTTGAATATTACCTTTTGATTGATTGATTTTCTTCTTCTTCCTGTTCATTGACCACGATAGGTGCCACTTTCTTATGGAGTGCATACAATATTGTAGTAAGACTGCTATTACAAGACCATTTCTTCTTCAAGCTACTATGCTTAGGTTGAAGCCTTTTTCCTTATCCCCTCAGCTAGTCTTTCATTATAGTACTTAGGGAGGACCTTCTGACTTGTGTAAACCTGTGAGCTTATTACATCGTATACTGCCGGAATTGTTTTTTGATATCCTTTCTCACCTATAATTATTTGTAGTTAGTTATCTCCATGCCCTTGTGCTTGTAGGGTTGGTTTTGAACTTAAATTTTGACTGTTTCAAGTGGCATCCTCTTTTATTCCCGTAACACTTATACATCACCTTTAACTACCCCAACTTCTATCTGAATATTCCTCAAGGATCACGATGTCATATCTGCGAGACTGAATTCCCCATGTTAGGTTCACTATGTTTATCTTGCACGATCTGTTGATTTGTCTGTATCCTCTTGTCTAGCCATAGCTAGGCTCTTCCTGAATTAACTACTAACTACTCGTTGGTCCATTCTCATATCAATATTTTGCATAATCTTTCTTGGGTTATTTCTTTTGTCTTAACTTACTATTTATCAAAAACATCCCGGGCAGGGACCCTTACTTCATTTCCTTGACGTCGTGTTTGCATAATGTTCTGGATTCGTAGCATATCTATAGGATTTGAACAAGTGCAATTTCATTCCTTTTTCATTTTTATCACATTCTTTCTTTACCATTCCATAGTTATTATAACCACTTAATTCTGACTTAATGCCATATCACCCATATTCTCCCACTTTAGGGGAGTACTAAGAGTTGGAGCCACGAGGATCTACCTATAGATGTTTTACTTTTTCATCTTGGGCATCTTTTCTCATCATCGATGACCCTTGCTTGCCTTGCGGTAATCTTTCTATATCAAGGATAACGAAATTTCCTTACTCGTGTGGGTAACACTCAGTGTAACTGGCACATACAGTCCCTTAAGCTTAACTTTACTCACATTGCTTGCTTTAGGGAAGCGTATTACTGAATGACCATTTTCTGAATTTTTATGAATTTTCTTCTGTTGTCTATTATATTATCGTCGGAACAGAAATCTAAAATTCTCATGATGTCGACCATTATCAAATCATTTAGTCCCTAATCCATGTTTAGTTTATCTTGTTTTCTAGTCCATACTGATTTCTATTACTCTGAAGGTCTAGCGTTTCCCTCTGGTAATCACGTTAGAGTCACGAACTTATTTCTCGAAATAAGGATATGACTTTATGGCATATACTCTTTTGTTGTCTCAAGGCCTATCACCTCTCGTTTCTTCCTTCACTTGACTATAGACTCTGTAATACTGTCTTTTTTTTATCTACCGTTGTCATCCATGTATCATACCTTACTCATAGTGCTTCCTTCTCTCTCTTCTTATTTCCCCGCTAATATTTCTGCCTATCACTTGCTTTTGAAAACTTCAACAAGACATTCTTTTGCTTTTAGCTCCCCTTGCTTCATCCATTGGCTCTTCGGGTTCCCTAACATTCTTGCTGTACTAGGGACAGAAGCCATACTAAGGTAATATTTGTTCCTTCCAGGATTCCAGTGCCTGTCTTTGAACATTCTAGTATTCATATCTTGTTGTACTATTCTAGATTGCACCATCTGGGTATCTCACAAGGAGATCTATTAGCACATTTGCTATATCCTTCGGAAATGTCAACTAACGCAAATAATCCATACACCATTTTGGGTTATTCTTACCCACGCCAGATCCTGATATCACGTCCTTCCCTTAAACTATACCTGTTAGCCCCATAGGGCATAACTGAAATGGGTATGGCTAATTGTACATACCTCTGTTACTGTTGAAGGTAACTCAAAATGCTTATATCTCTCTTCCTAAATTGTAGATAATGTTCATCTTTACTAACTGGGTACCTTGTACCCTTCTTCACCTTGCTTCTTTTACTTGTTGAAATTTGTATCTATCTTCTAAATCTCTTATTGCCTTTCACCATAGGGGTGGATAGATATTCTTGCCTTAAGGCTCCTTATCAAGAAGCTTGTACGTCTTAGTATCCACATATTCTGCTAGAGATCTTACATTTACTCATCACAAGCATGACGCAAAATCGAGTTCCTCTAACTTAATTCTTCCACAGCCATATTCAATCCCTTACAACCGTCTTTTTAGATATCGATATCGTTGTATTACAAATATAATAGAATTTAGGAATATGAATTTCTATGACTAGCTCTACCACACGATCTAGAGTAAGAAGAAAGAGTGACAATTCTAAATGCCCTTAGCCTTCTGCTTATAAGTGTGGTGCACAACACACCCATAAACAAGACTCTACTAGACACGGCTTATAGACTCCCTAGGACAGAACTGCTCTGATACCACTTTTGTCACAACCCAAACATATAGGCCGCAATGAGCACCCAGTACCTTACTCAACCGAGTACCAATATACATTTCTTTCTTATCGTACTCTCATTGGTAAATGGGCCAAACAGGTCGTCATGGGCTAACCAGAATAAACATAAGAGAATACTCAAAATAGGATGACCCAACCTGATATAAAAACTTATATATGTGAAATACGGGTCTATACGGCCAACATGATCATTTGTAAACTAAACATAGGCCAACAAGGCCATACGAGTATCCGTATACATGACATTTATCTACAAGCCTCTAAGACTATATAAGTATCATAAAGGTCGGGACTGAGCCCCGCCATACTAATCAATACATAACCTAACTATACCGACTAAACAAGCAACTCCAGAGCAAATGGAGCGTACCAACATCTTGTGTTGAGCTGATAGCCTACTTGGAGGACTCTCGACCTATCTATCGGGACCTACGGGAATGAAATGCAATGTCCCTAGGCAAAAGGGATGTCAGTACAAATAATGTACCGAGTATGTAAGGAATGAAAATCAGTAAATAATAGACATGAGAGAGAAACATAAAGTAAAAGACTCGACATGTAGGTTTGAATAACTCTGTAAATTATGAAATACTTATAGTGTCATGTATATGCGTATGAATGTTATGTCGTACATAGGTACATGTGTTCATAATATAATTAAGCCTCTGAGAGCATCCCATCATATCATCTCGGCCACTGTGGGCAAAATCATCAACATATACTAGCTAATCAGGTGGTGGTGCGTATATAATGCCGTAACCTTTTCCCATATCCCATATACATATAAGTACATATAGACGTGTATATAACACCATCTGGTCATGTGTCAATGTACATGAATGCAATGCATGATAAGTACGTCAATAAAATCTTTCGGAGTGTCAAAAGACTATTATGCCTCTGATTAATATCATAAAATCAACTTACGTATTTTTTGAGACCCATGAATATAGGATAGAATAATATGACACATGAGAATTCAAGAATATAGGCATCTCTAATACTTCTATAAATAGTCATTTATGGAAGTTGTGCATTTGCTCGTTTAGTTCGTGTCGTATAAATCATGCCAAAAAGAAAGAAGGGATAACCTTAACATACCTAAGCCGATTCTCTTGAAAATCTCTCTAACACACGTCAATTGTGACAACCTGTCACGGCAAATCGACGTTGGAAAAAATCTGTATGATATTCTTGAGAAAGATTGCACCGTACTCCCCTTAGAATCGCAAAATACCATTGCTATTACACAGTATAATTTCGGATAAAACACTTTGCTGAAGCAAAATCACGTAGATCTATCTCAATTTGTAAAAGATTTGCATGAAATGTTGTTTGAGACTTTTCCCGTTTCTTAGCAACATAAGTGTTCAATTAGAAGATATAAGAAAATCTACCTTAAAGACTTGTGGGCCCCACTTTTGGGGTTTATTTAATCCAAAACTTACCCTACACATGCCACTTATTTATCAAGACCAATGGGTCATAATGTCTTAAGGCCTTGCTGCCACGTTAAATGCCTTCTTAAACTTATCCAAAATCTTAATTATTCACTAATTCATTATTTTACTAATTAATCTCTCATTAACTAATAATCAACCAATTACCTACATAATTAAGAATTATCTCAAATTACTTAACATACTACTCACTTTTAATACACCTTACAATCATGGTTATGCGGTACCTTGTATGGCACTAGTCCATATATTCCGGGTATTATAGCTCGGACCGTATTTTATCCCCAAAATGCCAAACTTCGACGAAACTCATTTTCTTTGATTTGCTTACTCTCTCTCCTTCACGAATTTACTCATCACTTATTTGAAATAGTATAATGCTTACAATCTCAAAATAATCTCATTCCCAAACTTACGTTGGTTAACTGATGATGAAACTTTAACGTACGAAAATACAGGATGTAACATCTCATTTCATAGCTTTTATTAATTTATTTATGGCATCCCAATGTAGTATCACCCCCTCTACCATCGTCCGGAACATCATCCTCATCATCAACATTGATTGGTACAGCCAGGGCATGTGAGGAAGAGGGTTCAGAATCTTGTCTACCCTCTTCCAAACCTTCAGAAGAACTAACAGCGGAAGATGACTCGTCTACCAAGTGTAATCTACCTGGAACTTGTTGTGATTGGGCTTCCGGTTATGCTTGCACTGAGTTACCCTCAGAAGCTTCCCTAGATGGGAGATATTCACTGGTCTCGAAGGGTTCAAGAACTCTGCTGGTGGTTGGTTTATTTCCTATGGTTCTCTGAATGGCAAGTGGTAGGTTACTCTTGCCTCGGCCTCAGCCTCGGGAGGGTTCTGCCCTCCCTTTTGATGTATCTCCTCTCCCACGTGATCTAACCATCGTCTACAGTTCATAATAATAAGAATCAGTTAGAGTTCAGGTTTATATGACACAAATACATACATGACAGATGGAGACCAATTGTGGAAAAACAATCTCAGAAGAGGCAGTGCGGACCGCACAAAAATGAGTGCGGCCGCAGATTGCCAAGTGCGGACCGCACAAAATTGAGTGCGGCCACATAACCAAAAGTGCAAACCTCATAATTTTGAGTATGGCCGCACTGCCCCAGGTTCAAAATACTGGGTTCTCTGATCATTCATCAGTGCGGACCACATATTTTTGCTGCGGACCACATATTTTTGAGTGCGGTCTGCTCAATTCAAGCACATAAAAGCCCTAAGTTAAAGGACTGCAGACCGCATAAAAATATGCGCGACCACACAGTTTAAACTGACATGACACTAACTCTACGAATCATACAAGATTTGCAAGAATTAAATATGGCCCTAACAATTAAACATGATTAGCTATTTACCCAAACCCCAGTTAACAATTATGAAGCTACCCACATGATTTTGGTCAAAAATGATTAACTCTTGACATTTTGAGGCACGAAATTAACCCTAGAATAAAGCACAAAACTAAGAAAAAATGAAAAAAATCTAAAGATGGAATTAACATACCAGTAATGAAGGATGCAGGTGAAAATCTACACAGACAAAATGCTTGAAATTTTAGAACTCATGGGGTGCACTATGCTTGCTTAGGGCTTGAGAGTACAGAGAGTGTAAAGTGTGAAAAGTTATGAAAAGCCCTATTTATAGGGTTGACCTATGCGGCCCAGAGGTTACCTGAGTGCGGCCGCACAATTTTGAGTGCGATCCGCACTCCTTACCTGAACCTTAGAATAATTACTGTGGTCCGCACAAAAATGAGTGCGACCGCACAATTTTGTGTGCGGCCGCAAATTGCTAAGGAAATTTGACAGGCCAAACTTCAAAGACCATGCATTTTTTATCTTCCAGTTGTGCGACTGCACTCAGAATTGTGCGGCCGCAGAGTGATTGTGCGGTTCGCATATTTCTGGTGCGGTCCGCACTTTTGCGACACGTAGCCAATTTTTCTTGCACAGTCACTGCAATGCACACCCATTCCTGCATACACTTCAAAACTAGTTAGAACCAAACAAAGCCTATCTGATCTAAAGAAGAAAAACAAGAAAAAGAAAAAGACACATGGGTTTCCTCCCAAGAAGCGCCTGATTTAATATCGCGACACGATACAGATTACCAATCATTTGAAATGGAGAATCGCCACGATGTGGCCATCATCAACCTTGTCAAGATAGTGTTTAACCCGGTGCCCATTGACTCTAAACACCTCATCATTCTTATTTTTTAAATTTAGAGCACCAAAGGGGGTTATATTCACCACTTCAAATGGGCCACTCCATTTTGACTTCAACTTGCCCGGAAACATCCGTAATCGGGAATTAAACAATAGCACAAGATCACCTTCTTTAAACTCCTTGTTGTGGATGTACTTGTCATGGAGGTACTTCATCTTCTCCTCATAAAGGGACGAACTTGTGTAGGCATGATATCGGAATTCATAAAGCTCATTCAATTGTGACACCCTTAGGTTTGCGACGACATCCCACTCAAGGTTCAACTTCTTCAAAGGGACAATCCCGTTTGAGCTTCTTCCTTTGGTTTGAAGAGAACTAATTCGGTACAATGCCACTCACAAGATAGTTTGCCAAGTCGGCGAACCATGGCATCCCGGTCATTGAAACGACTAGGAATTGCTCGTCGGGAAATGAATCATTGATCTCAAGACCGTCATGTGGCCTCCCTTCCTCCTCCAATCGGGACAAGTGGTCCGCCACTTGATTTTCACTACCCTTGTAGTCTTGAATCTCTATATCAAATTCTTGCAATAGAAGTACCCACTGCATCAAACTTGCTTTAGAATCTTTCTTGCTCATCAAATGCCGAAGCGCCGCATGGTCGGTGTGAACAATTACCTTTGTACCCATCAAGTATGGACGAAACTTATCCATATCAAAGACAATAACAAGTAGCTCCTTTTCGTTCACTCTGTAGTTGACTTGGACATCATTCATAATTTTGCTTGCATAGTAGACCAGATGGAAGATTTTTTTGATACGTTGCCCCAACACTGCTCCAACCGTTACATCACTAGCGTCACACATGAGCTCAAATGGCAAGCTCCAATCTGGTGCGGTAATAATAAGAGTAGTAGTCAACTTGAATTTAAGCAATTTGAATGCCTTCATACAATCTTCGTTTAAATGGAACTTGGCATCCTTCTCCAAAAGTTTACACAAAGGGTTCATCACCTTGGAAAAGTCTTTGATGAATCGGCGATAGAAACCCGCATGACCCAAGAATCTCCTCACTCCTTTCACGGATGTTGGGGGAGGGAGTTTGGAATCACCTCAATTTTGGCCTTGTTGACCTCAATAGTCAATACTATGCTTTAAAATTTTGTGACCGAGGACAATGCCTTCCTCGACCATGAAGTGACACTTCTCCCAATTCAACACCAAATTTGTCTCCTCACATTTATCCAAGACCCTATTTAAATTGTTCAAGCGATCATCAAAAGAGTTTCCAACCACAGAAATAATCCATGAAGACCTCAAGAATATCCTCTACCATGTCAGTGAAGATGGCCATCATACACCGTTGAAAAGTCACCGGTGCATTACACAAACCCAGTGGCATCCGTGAGAATGCAAAAGTACCATAAGGACAAGTGAACGTAGTCTTTTCTTGATCCTACGAAGCAATGAGAATTTGATTGTAGCCGAAATACCCATCGAGGAAGCAATTAAAAGTACGTCTGGCCAACCTATCAAGCATTTGATCAAGGAAGGAAAGTGGGAAATGATCTTTTCTTGTAACTTTGTTGAGCTAGCAATAGTTCATACACACCCTCCAACCGGTCACCGTCCTTGTAGGAATCAACTTGTTCTTGTCATTGGTAACCACGGTCATGCCCCCTTTCTTTGGGACACATTGCACCAGAGAAGTCCATGAACTATCAAAAATGGGGTAAACAACTCCGACATCTAACCACTTTATGATCTCTTTCTTGACCACCTCTTGCATTTCTTCATTTAGCCTTCTTTGATTTTCAACGAAGGGTTTGGCACCTTCCTTCAAAATAATCTTGTACATGCAAAAGGCGGGGATTATGCCCACGATATCCGCCAAGGTCCACCCGATTGCTCTTTTCCTCCTTTGTAGCACCTCCAATGTGGACTCTACCTGCATGTTAGTCAAACAAGAAGAAAGAATAACGGGTAACGTAGACGAAGGGCCAAAGAATTCATACCTGAGAT
Source organism: Nicotiana sylvestris (assembly GCF_000393655.2). Taxonomy (NCBI): domain Eukaryota; kingdom Viridiplantae; phylum Streptophyta; class Magnoliopsida; order Solanales; family Solanaceae; genus Nicotiana; species Nicotiana sylvestris. The sequence goes on from NC_091058.1 coordinate 10,589,680, forward strand.
GTGGAGACAATGGCTTTAACTCCAAAGCGTGAGGCTCCCCGATTGAGGGCTTTGTTAGAGGATTCTTTCGATTTTCAAGATCCAAAGATAGCTTGCGGGGCTAAAAAATGTACGACCCCACTCCTTGCAATGCATTTACACACTCTACATAGCCTTCGTTCTCCTCATCATTGTCAAGATTTAGCAACACGACTTTCAAATTATCCTCAACATTCATTGTGGCACTAACACCATCAATAATCAGATCGGTCACCAAATCCATGAATGAACAAACTTCATTGCTATTCGGTTACCTTATAGATTTGCACACATGGAAGACCACCTTTTCATCACCCACCTGGAAAGTGAGCTCAACGGCTTCCACATCAACAAGATCCTTCCCCATAGTAAGGAAAGGTCTACCCAAAATAATAGGCACCTCATAGTCCACTTCACAATCAAGAATCACAAAATCCACCAGGAGGATGAACTTGTCAACATGAACAAACACATCATCAATAATACCCAATGGCCTTTTCATAGTACGATCCGCCATTTGCAACCTCATGGATATGGGTCTTGGTTGCCCAATCCCCAAAGTTTTGAAAACCGAGTAGGGCATCAAGTTGATACTAGCCCCTAGATCACATAGAGCTTTGGCAAAATCGGCGCTCCCAATAGTGCAAGGGATTGTGAAGGCGCCCAGATCTTCCAATTTCGAAGCCATTAAGCGCACGATAGCTCTCACTTGATGTGTCATCTTGATAATTTCACAATTCATCGATCTCTTCTTGGTGACTATGTCCTTCTTGAACTTTGCATAACCCAGCATTTGCTCTAAAGCCTCAACCAATGGTACATTGATAGACAAACTCTTTGTTATGTTAATAAACTTTTTGAATTGGTTCTCACTATTTTGCTTTGCAAGCCTTTGGGGGTATGGAGGGGGAGGCCTTGGCATTGGTGCCTTAGCCTTTGGCACTACCGGTTCCAGCATGTCAATCACGTGTTTGCCTAGATGGGTTCACTTCTTCTTGTTTCTCCTCTACACTTTCTTCAATATCAATTCTCACTTCTTCATTAGTTTGAACCACATTTCTTGGAGTTTCATCTGCTTGAACCACAACATCTTCATCCACAATCCTTCTTTGATTTGAGGTGGTTACATCTCCACCATTTCTACTTCTAGTAGTCACGGCCATAACATGTCTCGTATTATTCCCACCCTTTGGTTTCACCACCGTATCACTAGGTAGTTCCCCCCTAGGACGAGTGTTCAAATCTTTCGAGATTTGGCCTGATTGAACTTCCAAATTACAAATAAAAGAGTTGTGAGAGGCTAATTGAGCATTAGAGTCAGCATTTTTCTCCATCATTTGTTTAAACATATTCTCCATTCTACCCATCTCATTTGTAGAAGAGCTCGGACATTTAGAAGAATAAGGAGGTGGATTGCTCGGTTGTTGGAACATCGGGGGCCTTTGAAAACTCGACCCCCGATTGTTGTTGTTGTTATTCCACCCTCCTTGGTTATTACCTCCCTAATTGCTTTGATTGTTGCCACCCCAATAGCCTTGATGATTACCTCCTCAATTGCCTTGGTTACCTTGATTATTCCAATTGTTTTTATTTTTGTTACCACCACTCCAATTGCCTTGGTGGCCTTGGTTGTTCCAATTTCCTTATGACTGCCATTGTTGTTGACTTTGTCCTTGAGCATTGTTTTTCTTTGGACTTAATAATTGTTGACATATTGAAATTCTTCTTCTTGCTCATTGAATGAATCACCTTGATCATAACCACTATCATCTTGCATAAATTGTTCCGGACGACTTTGCATTTGTTGACCTTGTTGCTGTCTCTTATTCACCATCATATTCACACCTTCCATCACATTCACTTGTTTTGGCCCTTGAGCTTGTTGAAGCTGAGCTTTGGTCAATTGGTTCATTGTGATTGTCAACCTGGCAATAGCTTGCCCATGATCATGTAGCTCCTTGTGTAGGTGAATGACATTAGGGTCACCTAGCAGAACATTGGCTCTACTTTTCCATGCCGATGAGGTATCTGCCATCTCATCAAGAATTTCACAAGCTTCAACATAAGGTGTGTTCATGAAGTTCCCACCATCGAGTTGTTTTACCACGCATTGATTTGTTGTGTTAATCCCTCTGTAAAAGGTTTGTTGGATCATGGCCTCGGTCATATCATTATTCGGGCACTCTTTAACCATGGTATGATATCTTTCCCAAATCTCATACAATGGCTCATTAGGTTCTTGCTTGAATGTAAGAATCACATCCTGTAGTGTCGCCATATGCCCTAGAGAGAAGAATTTGGCAATGAATTTCTCCGCCAACCCATCCCATGTATGGATGGAATTATTAGGCAATCTCTCTAACCAGTCCAATGCCTTTCCCCTTAGATAAAAGGGAAATAGCCTCAACCGCAGGGCATCCCTCGAAGGTATTGGTTGCTCCCCAACAAGTATGGACGAACCCTTTGAGATGCTTGTAAGCATTTTGACTCGGAGCCCCGTTAAAGTTTCTTAAGTAGTGTAAGCATCATGTTAGTGATTTGGAAGTTGACCACCCTAATGCGGGGTGGGACTATAGCATTTGCATAACCCTCGTTTGGTAACTTTCGGTGTGCTTATGCTCTTGGTGGAGGTGGGGGAGGGACAGGAACATTATCTTGAGGTGGGAGGCCTTGTCTATTTGCTTGAGGTTCAAAAGGAACTTCCTCAACTTGGTCATCATCCACATCCTCCCCCATTGGCAAATTCCCAATGCACTCGTTGTTGAGAGCCATTTTCGTACCTAAAAGCAATTCAAAATCAAAGTTAGTGACTCGGAAGAAAAAGAAGACAAAGAGCACAAAAACCTAGATATATAGCTAAATCAGTTTAACTCTCCGGCAACGACGCCAAAAATTGGTATCGCCAAAACTCACAACACAAATATAGGTAGTGAGGCGGTCGAAGCAATAATAAAAACCCAATGCAAGTCGGGGTCGAATCCACAGGGAATTAGAATTGACATTAGGTATATATTTAGTGTAATTGTATGATGTGCCTCAAATTACACTTCCACATTCTTGTTTGTTTTTTCTACTTATACTTTAAGCTATTGATTGCAATTATAAACTAGATGACAATATTTTTGGTTTTGATTGTTTTTCAAATGATAAAAGATCTAGGGTGGTGACTTCCACCTAGTTGATTATCTAACGGGTTGTAAACTCTAGGGCAAATTTGATTGATTGGAGTTGTAATATAGCAATCACACGCAATTACCCACTCTATACCTCTCGGTAGTTTGAGTGGTTTTGCCCAATTTGGCTTTCTCAAGTCCAAATGGGTATTGCACAAATCAAGTGATATATGCTCAAGTCAAGCCAAGTTTTCCTAGACTTAGTCTCTCTTTCTCAAGTAGAGACTAAGTCAATTAGGCATGAATCAATATTTACAACCATTAATTCTTGAATTCAAGCAATAACTAGGCTAAATATCACTAACTCAATCACAAACAAGCCTTAAATCAAACATCAATTAAGTACCCACACTAGGGTTGGGCCACAACCCTAGTTAGAAACTTAGATACTCATGAAAAATGCAGAATTTAAAGAAGAAATTAAGATAAAATGCATAATAATTGATTAGAGAAAGAAAATATAATGTTTAAAAGCTAATCTAATACAAAATTACTCAAAGCAGTAAAGAAAAATGACTTAGGTGCTCTCCCAGAACAAAACTTAACCTAAATATGACAAAAATTCTATTTATACTAAGCTGAAAATATCTAACAAAAATGCCTCTGCGGAGGTTGTGCGGCACAATTCTAGTGCGGTCCGCACTCCTTGAACTTGGAGTTTGGCTGAGAAAAACTTCTGCGGACTGTATGAAAATAAGTGCGGCCGCACAAAAATAGTGCGACCCGCATTTCTTCGTAAACTTAAAGTTTCATCTCTCTGATCCTTGTCTTCTGCGGACGACACAATTGTGAGTGCGGCCGCACTTGTCATTCTGCGGCCGCACAAAAATGGTGTGGTCCACACTTCTTAATAGACCAAAAAACACGTCTCTAAACTCCATCTTATGCGGCCGCACTAGAATTGTGTGGTTCGTATTTTGCCTTGAAATTCTGTCAGAGGTCGCCCTTAGGTTCTGCGGCCACACTCACTTTTGTGTGGTCTGCACTATGCCCCTTGTAGCATTGTTTTGGTCCTTGTCCAATTTTGACTCTTTTATGAGTTGATTTTGACTTCTTTGTCTCGTTTACCAATATTCTTGCATTAAAGCACATTTCATTAGTTCTCGGGAATGTCTTTAAGCATTTTTGCGCTAAAACACAAGTAAAAGAGAGCAAATAAGTGGTCAAAATCCCTACTTATCAGTGCCGAGTAGGATTGAGCCCGAACCATCCCGGGAAGTTGTCCATAGAGATGAACCAGTCTCAGAGAGATCGAATGAGAAGGAGTCGGGGACCAACCCAGCAATCATGAAAATGCTCGAAGAACTAACGAAATGGATAGAGTCGGGGGAGAAGAAAATTGACGCAGATGATAAGAAGGTGGAAACCTAAAATTCTAAGGTTGATCAGATCCCATGAGCACCGTCGATATTGAAGGTCTTGGACTCCAAGAAGTTCGTGCAAAAGCCTTTTCCATCGAGCGCGGATCCCAAGCCGATTCTTAAGAAGTTCCGCATGCCCGAGATTCCTAAGTACAATGGAACGACCGACCTAAATGAGCATGTTACCTCCTATACATGTGTTATCAAAGGGAACGACTTGGAGGATGATGAGATCGAATCTATCTTGCTGAAAAAATTTGGAGACACCTTATTAAAAGGAGTTATGATATGGTATCACAACTTACCTCCTAATTCTATTGACTCGTTTGCTATGCTTGCAGACTCTTTCGTGAAAGCACATATCGGGGCTATCAAGGTCAAGACCAGGAAGTCAGACCTCTTCAAGGTAAAACAGAAGGATAATGAAATGCTCAAAGAGTTCATGTCCCGATTTCTAATGGAACGGATGGATCTGCCACCGGTCGCTGATGATTGGGCCATTCAAGCTTTCACCCAAGGACTCAATTTTTGAAGCTCGGTGGCTTCACAACAGTTGAAGCAGAATCTGACAGAGTGTCTGGCAATTAATTGGGCCGATGTGCAAAACCGATATCAATCAAAAATCAGAGTCGAAGATGATCAACTTGGGGCTGCTTTTGGGTCCGTTTATCCTATCAAATCTGTTGATAGAGTCAAGAGAGATATCGACCATTAACTGAGGTCAAACAGGGATCGATACCAGCCGTACAATAGTGATCGAAGAAGTAGTGGGGTTGGATAGAATTCTATCCAAAATGAAATGAGAAATGATCGAGGTCAGAGCACTCGAGGTCTTATGAGCAAGAACGGTTTCGACAGGCCTATCGGGCCTAAAGAGGCACCAAGGTTATCAGAATATAACTTTAATATTGATGCTGCTGCCATCGTATCAGCTATCAGACACATCAAGGACACCAAATGGCCTCGACCTCTACAATCCGATCCAGCTCAAAGGGTTCCTAACCAGATGTGCAAATATCATGGCACACATGGCCACAGAATAGAGGATTACCGAGAGTTAAGGGAGGAGGTAGCCCGGTTATTCAACAATAGACAGTTTCGAGAATTCTTGAGCGACCGAGCAAAGAATCATTTCAGAAATAGGGATTCTAACAAACAGACTGAACAAGAAGAGCCTAAACACATCATTAACATGATCATTGGTGGGGTCGCGTCCCTCAAGGGATGATGTTAAAGCGCACCAAAGTATCCATCACAAGGGAAAAATGGACTCGAGATTACATACTAGAGGGAACTTTGTATTTCAACGACGAGGATGTAGAAAGGATCGTGCAGCCCCACAACGATACACTAGTAATATGTATACTCATAAATAAATCTCGAGTTAAGCGTGTGTTAATTGATCCAGGTAGCTCGGCCAACATCATCCGGTCAAAGGTCATAGAACAACTTGGTCTACAAGATCAAATCATGCCTATAGTCCGAGTTCTGAATGAATTCAACATGGCATGTGAAACCACTAAGAGGGAGATAACATTAAAAGTGAATGTCGTCGGTACCATACTGGAGATCAAGTTTTATGTGATCGAAGGAGACATGAGGTACAACACCCTGTTTGGGAGGCCGTGGATCCACAACATGAGGCCAGTGCCCTCGATTCTTCACCAAGTGTTAAAATTCCCAACGCCACGAGGGATTAAATTAATCTATGTAGAACAACCAGCCGCAAGAAAAATGTTTGCAGTCGAAGAAGTGATTCCAATATCAACACTCGCAACATCAAAGGAACCAAGTTCGGGTACAAAGCAAGAGGCTAAATAGCAATTACCGACACCGGCCATGACCCAACCAGATAAATAGGGGACTGATGAAGATGATGATTACAGGGTTCTGATCGGCTCCAACCCTATACTACTATAGAATGGTAAGAGTGGTCGATGAAGCTTTTACCTGAAAGGTCAATATCGAATCCATAGAGAGCTAATATTAGTTTAGAGTTGGGTTTCTATCTAATCTAGCTATATGCGTTGTTCTTAATTGCACTTCCAATCATGCTTCGTTTGGTTACTATTCTACTTTTAACACTAATGAACAATAAAAATAAGCTAAGTATGATATTTTTGTAAGGTTTTCTCAATTAGTAAAAAGGCACTAAGGAAGTGACTTACACCTAGGTGGGTATCTAACGGGGTCTAAAACTTAGGGAAAACTTATTGTAATTGGGATCATGATATAACCATTGCACATAGTTACTCACTCTATACTTCTCGGTAGTTTGAGTGACTTTTCCTAATTGGGTGTTTACACAATGCAAGCAAAATTGGTTCAAGTCGGGTATTACTATATCGAGGTTTAACCCTTTAATTGGGGCTATCAATCTCTTGAATGCACCCAATTCCTTGTTAGCTTGAATTTCCTAGACTTAGTCTCTCTTTCTCAAGAAGAGCCTAAGTCAAAAAGGCACAATTCATTGTTTGCAACCACCAATTCAATAATTAAAGCATGAATCAAGCTAAATATCATTAACCCATAAATATTTAAGCCCTAAAATTGAAGACCAATTAAATACCCACACTAGGGTTGGGCCACAACCCTAGTTAATGCGTTTAGATACTCATAATCAAAGATGAAGATGAAATATAAACCATAAAAAGTAATTACAAGAGTAAAATCTAAGATTAATTGCTAAAGATGTTCTAAAATTACTCTAAAAATCAGAAAGAGGCGGTTCAAGTGCTCTACAAAACAACAGATGACCTAAAAATCTGAAAAAGAACTACTTACACACAGCTAAATTTTTTGGGCAAAATTGCCCCTACGAGGATTTCGCTGATAGCGGAAAATGGGCAGCCTCAGTGCTTGTACTATCGCGGTTGTGCAAAAGCAAGCGCGGACCGCGATTCTTCTCTTTTTAGCTGGTTCTGACCTTGAGTCCACTGGGAGCGGAAAAACTATCGCCTTAGCGCTCCTCCTACCATGGCCGTGAAATATGAACGCGGACCGCGGTCTTCAATTTGAGCTCCAGGCTGAGTTCTCTAATTCTCACTTCCGCTGAGGGCGAGAACTTGACCACTGCCGCGTAAGAGACACCGCTGCCGCGCAATTCCGCGGGCAACGGTAACTTGTTAAGCCCAAAATATAACTCTTTGAACTTTGCCACTGCTGAGAGGTAATCAAGATCGCCTCAGCGGTGGACCCTCCACGTCTGTTTCTTCGCTGTCAGCGCCCTTTTGACTCAGCTTTGAACTTGTGCAGGTTTCACTCCTTTATGAGCCGATTTTGACTTTCTTGTCTCTTTCTGACCAAATACTGCAAACAAGCACAATAAGTTAACTTTCGGGAATACTTCTACATACTTTTAATCTAAAACCTAAGCAAAAAGGAGCATAAAATAGGCTAGAATCTCTAGTTATCAACTCCCCCAAACTTAAGCTTTTGCTTGTCCTCAAGCAAACAAAGTAATTCCCATTTCCTCAAGATAAAAGAAAGGAAAATTTCAGTTGTCCTAAAGTAACCTCATCAAGAATCAATTGAGACTAACAATTACCCTCAACTCAAATGCATTATTAACAATACACAATCTTTTTAGCACCATGACTTTAGTGTGACACAAAAGCATCAGGAGTTGACTCAACTCATCAAGGAAACTCTTTCTACTACATTGGTCATTGTGGAACCCAAACTCATACTCCTCGACTCTCCATACGCAAACCTCACTTCTATATTGTAGCACTCAGAATGAGGATTGTGGAAAATACACTCATCTCTCTTAAAGGAAGGTCACATGTCCGGCTCTAAGTACCATAAGCTTTCCCCTTATGTGAGTCACCACTAATGTAAGCTCACTCAACTCAAGATCATATAGGGCTTTTGCGAGAATGTAATGAAGGCTTTTGGTTCAAGGTAGGATATATTGGTCTATGAAAGTTTCATTTTCCTTAAGCACTTCATTTTCTTCATTTTGGCTCACATTTTCTTGACTCTTTGAGTCATTTACTTCTCCTTTAGGGGTTAGAGAGACACACTGTCACTCTTTCTTGTTCATTTCAATCATTTTTCTCCTTTCTAATCTTTCTAAGCCTTTCATCTTTGCTTTTATTGAATCCCTTCATTTCTTCCACATTGTTCACTTTCTTTTTAACTTTTTGGTTTTTCTTTCTTTTTCTTTTTGTCTTTCCTTTTCTTCATTTTGTACCCTTTATCACTTTTGCATTCCTCGTTTCTCCCCCCAAACTTATGCTTTTGCCTTGTACTAAGGAAAGATCGGGTGCCAAGAGAGGATCATTTTTGAACAGATAAAGGTTTGTATCATGATTATTGAAAGAAAAAGGGCTATGGGGGTTGACTAGGGATATCATTCTTGGTGAGCTATGGATGTTTTCAAGTCTCAATTTGGATCAAGGAGAGCCTATAATCACTTCTCAAGTCGAGCTACACTTAGGATTTCTCCTTGACAAACATTTAGGGAAAGTTCTAAACCTATTGGCACGAGACTTGGACTTGCAAACTAATACCTCACCACACAAGCTATAGGATTGCTGAAGAGACAGAGTCGAGGGCCCACAATAACCTTAGCTAAGATTTGAGCAACACAAATGGTTCCGAGACCACTCGATAATTGTTTAGTCAACACAAAAGTCTCAAGGTCACAACTATCACCATTCTATACACACCAATTTGTTTTTAACTATAAGGTTAAAGGTAAATGTGTTAGGCCCAAGTGAAGCTTTGCCTGAGGCACTATTGTTCACTAGCTACTATTTACACAAAAACGAAAAGAAAACAGACTCAAACCCTTAAGAAGGTTGTCATGTCATCCATCATCGGGAAGAGCCACCCGATTCACACAAATTCCACCTTTGGAAATAACCGTGGCATTAAGAAAACCAAACGCTTATTAATCACAAAAACTTGTAAAATAAGAAGCTACGGACCGAAAAAGAAGCTACTAAATGAAATAAGAAGCTATGATATTAAGGAAAATTGCAAAAAAAGTTATGAAGTAAAATGAGGAAAGTAAATTAAATATGTACAATAGGGGGTTTAGACAAATTTACATAAGAGAGAATGAATATATACATGAGAAAGTAACTTTATATACAAATCGAAATTGAAAAATAACGAAAAGTGAAAAAAATGGTAAAGTTATATACATACCAAAAGTGCAAAATAAGCATAAAGAAAAATAGTATCATCATTACAACCCAATTATCAAATCATTAAAATAGGACCACCCCCTCAAATGAAAACTACCATTGTCCTCAGTGCTAAATAACAAAAATAAGATCAAAAAGGGGTTAGAGAGTAAAGAAAACTCCCTATGGGTCCTCTGTCAGCATGGGGTCCTGTGGCTGTGTCCCTAGATCACCTGGCTCGGGGTCCTGTGGCTGGCCCGAGGCACCTCCCTCAGGATCCTACAGCTCAATCTCCACATCATCAACCTAGGGCATCATTCTCCTCCTCCTGGGCTCTCCCTCAGTCTCCTGCTCCGATATCTGCTCTGTCTGAGCTCCTGGAATCTGGTCCTGTAATAAGAGCTCCAATGGTAGGTTGCCAGCTAACTTCATATTCTCCACCTCTCCCCTCAACTACTTCACCAACTCCTTTGAGGCTCGAGTCTTTTTCAACTTCTTTGTATGCTTGCTCAGCTCCTTAATTGATTTTCCTTGAACTGCAAATGTATCCATGATAAGCTTTTGGTTGTCCAGGAGCTTCTTCTGGTTGTCCAGAAGCTCCTTAAGAGACTCCTCCACTGAAGCTGGCACCTGGGGATATACGGGAACTAACTGGGCTTCCACTGAACTAGATAGTACAGACAACTTAGAAGTTGCTTCCTGCATCTAATTGTTGATGCTAGAGAGGTCTGGTTCAGCCTATGTGCAGTCAAAGGGTATGCTGATGAGGAGGGCACTGAGGAAGGCAGGGAAGGAGATGGTCCGGGGGGTAGGATCCGGTATAGCAGTGGGAGGCTCAGAAGTAGTGACCACCACTACTAGCTCTTCAGACTGGCCAGTAGAAGTAGTCACTTTGCCTTTTGATTTGGGGTTGCCTGAACCCTGAAGGTTGTACCATGAGAAGGGCTTCTTAGGTTTCACCTTGATATCGAAATCCCTTTTCTCGACCTCTTGATACTCCAAGTACATTGTGAGAAAGTTCGGAAAGGGGTAAGATCTATCACCCTCGTTGACCACTCTAGTGATTACCCTTGACATGATATTCCCGACATTGATCGGGAACCCCGCCATAATAACCGCCACTATAAGCACGTGATTTTTTCCCTATATGAGAATTACTCCCAAAAAATGCAAAATAAAATGACTTTCCTTGGTGTGCAATTTTGAGAATTTTTGTGACATTTTTGGATAATTATTTGTATTTGTCTGTGCATGTTTATTTGTTAAATTAATAAACAATACAAAAATATGTTGCATTTTGCATGTAGGATTTAATTCTACAATTGTTACTAATTAAGTTTGTTTTACAAAAATTGAAAATTACAAAAATAGGCATCATTTGCATTTTTAGCATTTAATGTCCAATTGTACAATTTTATGCTTAATTATTACTTAATTGTGCGTTAATTGTTATCGGGAGTTAATTTGCGCTTTTATAACTTAATTTAGTTCTATATAATAATTTAAGGATTTTTTAGAATTTAGTTTTAGAAAATAAAAGAAGAAAAAAGAGCAAAAATACAAAGAAAAAATCGGATTGGGCCACTTCTTCAATTGTAAGCCACAGGCCCAAATAATTGCCCAACCCACGGGTCGACCCGGTCCTCCCCATAACCCCAATACCCAACCCTTCTTCATTTTTCATTTTTCCCAAAACAAAACAAAAAAAACAGAAAAAGAAAACAAAACCCTAAAAACCTAAGAAATCCATCCGCCCCCTCCGCCCTCTCATCTTCTCAAAAACTCCAAAACACACATCCATGGCTGCCCAAACCCCGCTTCTGCTTCATCTCCTGATTCGACCACCATGAACGATCCCCCTACTTCATCTTCGTCATCGTCGTCAACCCGTCGCCATGGCTACCACGGCTAAGCTCCATACTGCTTCATCTTCAGCTGCTTCGTCAAACTCGAGCATGAGCTCGCATGGCTGTTGGTCGCCGGGTCTTCAGCTTCACATGCTGCTCCCCCGTCGTCACTGCCCCTCGACCCTACTGTCACTCACTAGCAAACGCCACCGGAAAACCACGACCACTGCTGCTTCACCATCTCCAGTCCAGCGAGCAGCTGTTGCTGCATTACGGCGTTGCCGAGCAGCTGTTGCTGCGTTTCTTCTCCTTCGTCGCCAACACTACTCTTTCAGTCCGAAGAACCACCAGCCATGAACATCCACCATGCTCCGCTGTCGCTCTGCCATGAACGACCTTCGACGAGCAGCTGCTCCCAACCAAACGACCCTACTGTGCACGTCGAGCAGCTGAGGCTAAAACAAACCTCCACTGCTGCGTCGTCTGCTTCATCTCCTTCGTTTCGTCTGAGCTCAAGTTGAGTGGTCGAGTTCCCGAGCTCCGGTCATGGACGTGGGGCTTCGCTTCACTTGTCTCCATCCAAACAGACCCCATCATTGTTGCTTTACGTTTGCTTCACCTCCTTCAGTTGCTTCTTAAATTCGTCTTCGTCGTCGTTTGTTCGAGTTTTGGTTGGGGTCGTCAAAACAGTCCATACAAGTTCGTCGTTGGTCAGTCATTATTCGTTGTTTCGATCCGGTTAGTGGGTTTTGAGTTTTATTTTTGTCCGTATTTTATTTTGATATTCTCAAATCTAAAATCGGTAAATGTTTGATTTTTGTTTTGTTCATGTTCATTGTTTTATTAATTTTTCAGTTTGTTCATGTGAAATTGTTAGTTTAATGTTGTTAGATTCAAATTGGAGTTTAACTAATTATTTCTTCAGTTTGTTTCATGTGTTGTTATGTATTTTTCCAGAAATTGTTAAATCGTTTTGTTGTTGTTTGAATCCGTCATGTTTTGTTGTTTAAAATAGATTTTAATTCATGTTCATCTTTGTTTGAAGTTCATTTTTAATCCAGTGATTTAATGTGAGTTTATGTTTTGGTTTTTGATTTGTTGATTTAGTTTGAATCATGTATTGTGTTGTTAATATTGTTGTTTCCTTGCTCATCCATTTTTGGTCTAAGTTAACCAGGATTGTTTCCCAATATGGTTAATCTATTCACATTAATTTGATGTTGTTCATCTGTGTTCATATGATTTGTTGTTAAATTTGTTGAGAAATTGATCATATTGGCTATATTTTGGTTGAGTTTGATTAGGTGAATTGGTTATAGCTGATGGGGTAGTTTGGTAAAATTGCAGTACATTCAGGGGTAAAATGGTAATTGCAATAAGGTCGGAGGGGCAGTTTGGGAATTGAACATTTTGAATAATTCTTTATGTTAAGCATGGGGGACAAAATGTAATGGGGTGGGGTTTGATATAATTGTTTAATTTAATGGGGGACAAGACATAATGTAGTGGGGGAATATTGTAATTATTTATGGTAGGCATGGGGAACAAGACATAATGGGTTGGGAATAATCCTTTAGTTTAATATAGTGGGGGACAAGACACAAAATAGTGGGGAATAATTCATTTGTTTAAGAAAGTGGGAAGCAAAGCATGCATCGGGGGAATATTTCGGGTTGGGGATTCAAGACAAGAGTCTTGTTATATATAGGGTCATTTGTCAGATTATATGAGGGGATTTTTGACACAGACTTTCACACTTAGGAGTTTTAGAGACGTTTACACAAGACAGACTTTTACACTTGAGAGCTTTAAGACTTGAACTTGAAAGAATTTTGAGAAATCAGAATTTGAGAGTAGAAGAGAAAGACAATTTGAACTTTCACTTGAATAATTTTCGTTTGCCTTTCCTCGAGTGTTATTCAAAATCAGTAAACTACTACATCTTGTAACTGTCTCTCTTCTGCTTTGACTGCGATTGCACTTTGGTATTGCTGATTTTTCAATCTGTTACTGGGTTATTCTACTGGTCATTACTGGTTTTGCGGTGTTGCTGAATCTGCTGTTGCTGTGTTATTACTGTTGCTGACTCCTCCTTCTTTTCTTCTTGTACTGCCATTTACAGGTACACATTTGTACACTCTCGTCTTGAAGTTGAAATGAAATATTAATCAGGCTTTGTTCCTGTTGAATTCCTCCTGTTTAGATTTGTGTTTGAATAGAATTCTCCTTTCGTTGTATAATAATGTAGTCGATTGATTAATGAGTAATGAGGTTGCATATGTATAACTTCTTCATGTTCCAGTGTTATTAAATAATAGAATCTAGAACGGAAGCAATCTCTCTTTGTACAAACTCGATTGCAATTTTCCATTTGCATTAGCCGTAAACTAATAACTAATAAGTTCGACTTTTTCAGCATGTAATTAATTGAGGGATTTTCTTTTATTTTTACAGACAAACTTAATAGAAGAAATGTAGTCACCATAGGTTTATCCTTTTAAATAAAACGAGACGAGCCTCGCCAAATAAAACACACAGATTGCGGGGCCCTCACAAAAATATATGTGTTAATTACTTAGAATTCAGGAGGGCCATTTAGCGAATTTCACGACCTTCCCAAAATAATAACTCGATAGTCTCTTTAGGAGCGTGTTTAATAGTTTACTTTCTTAAGCTTGGGTGTGCATTTCATGCGACCCAAATCCAAATCCCAAAACATCAAATAAAATGTGTTCCGGATTGTGGGTGTATTTTATGTGACGCAGTCCAAAGACGTGTTTTAAGCGATGTTCACATTCTTTTAAAATAATAATAATAAAGTGGTAAAAAGATAAAATTTGCACATAAGTTCATATTTGTATAAAATCAGATAATCAAGCCGAATATAACAGTTGAGCGACCGTGCTAGAACCACGAAACTCGGGAATGCCTAACACCTTCTCCCGGGTTAACAGAATTCCTTATCCGGATTTCTGGTACGCAGACTGTAATATGGAGTCATTCTTTTCCTCGATTCGGGATTAAATTGGTGACTTGGGACACCCTAAATCTCCCAAGTGGCGACTCTGAAATAAATAAATAAATCCCGTTTCGATTGTCCTTTAATTGGAAAAAACTCCTTGTACCCTCGCGGGGGCGGAAAAAGGAGGTGTGACAGCTCTGGCGACTCTGCTGGGGAATTGACCCAGAACCACTGGTTCAGGGTTAGAAATCGAGCTTAGAATAAATTGTTATGTTCAGCTTTATCTGATTTTGTTACATGATCTGTGCTTAATGTGCTAACTAATTGCTTTTACCGCTTTGATATTTTGTGAACTGTATATAAACTGTGCCGAAACCCATCTTCTCTCTGAGTCTTCTAAATCATGAAGAAGGGTGTACTTCGTACGACTTCTTTTCTGTATAGTGTCAAGTCCCAATTTAGAACAAGGTTTGGATAAGTCGCAAAGCCGGTGAAGCTTCTGTATTCCCGGATTGCCGCCTCCTCCTCGGCTCGAGCTGTCCTCTCGGGTAAGCCAGGTCTAGAACAAATACCCAGGTTTTGAACCTAGAATAACTCAACTTCATGCCGGATCCCTAGTAGGAACGCTTATCTGCATCATGTGCATTTTTGACTTAGGGGACTCAACACAGGGGTTGGGTCCGTCTAGGAATAGCAACCTGAAACAGAAAAGACCATCTTGATGCATCCTACTCACTGCTTGTGCATTTATTTGCTTTGAACTTGCATGATGACCGGTTTTGAATATGGGGAAAATTAAAAAAAAAAATGAAAAAAGAGTCTTGTTTGTAAAATGTTTTTTTATTTATTTATTTAGTTGTTTATGAAAACGCCAAAAATAAAAATAAAAAGAGTCTTGCGTTGAACTTGGTTTTATTATTTGTTGCAATATATATAAATCCAAAAAGTATTTTTCTTTATTTCCCTTCTAAAAAAGTTTTTTAGACCCCCAATTTTCAAGAAAAAAATCCAAAAATATTTTGCATTATTGATGTCTTTAGAAAGTCTTTTTAATTGTTTTGAATAAAAAAAATATTTTCTTTGAATTTCTTCCAAAAATCCAAAAATATTTTCATTCTTCTTTCAAAATTGAAAAGAAAAGTCAAAATTCAAAAATATTTTTTTTAGAAGCATTTATTTCATTGAAAATAAAATTCCAAAAATATTTTCCTTCTTCTTTAGAAGTTTCTCTTTCAAAATTCAAAAAAAAAAAACTCATCTTTATAAGTCTTTCCTTCAAAAATAAATAATAATAATAAAAAGAAAAAGGGTTAGTTTATTTACTTTATTCATGATTACCCGAACTACGCGGGTTTGATTCTCACCGGATGTGAGATACGTAGGCAACCCTCATCGGGTCCAACCTCCCTTTTTGCTAAAATAACAAATAAATAATAAAAAAAACATGTCAAAATTTTAATTCTGTCATAAAGAAGTCGGGTGACGCTGTTTTGTCAAAACATAGCCGAATGTTCCCGAAAGGGACGCCGGAAGGCTGACTTTGCATAAATTGCCACCTTTTGGGTCATTTTTAAGATTTGGTCCAGTTGACCCACACAGCCTTAAAAATCTTCGTCCCCGAGGCGCTGAAGGGCCGTGTCTGCAACACCAGGTTTTATTGTAATTTGAAAAAAAAAACAAAGAGTCAGCGGTCAGGTGAATACCGTTTGGATTTTTAGTCAAAAATAAGCCGAGCCAGTTTCGGCCGCGTCTTAAACCGTTCTTGCCGAAATAGCCTTAAAGTATCTTTCAGTTTTCGAAAGGCTATTTTCGTAAAAGAACGGACAAGTTTGTAAAGTGTCATAAAATAATCCTCCCCGGCCTCAAAATTCATGAGAAATTGGGAAGGGGCCACGTTTGCAAAAATAACCGTTCGGTTGCATTTGTCAAACGGAGATAGGAAGCTGGCCATTTGTTTTTGGAGTTTGTAAATCTTTTAATTAGAATATGTGGGTTGTCTGATTTTCGAGTTTGTAGGTCATCTTCAAACCTTTGAAACCCAGTTTGTTTTAATATGAAAATTGAAAAAAAATGTTTAGTATTGTTTATCTTTTATTGGTCCGAACTACGCAAGGTCTGATTCATGCGGGGTCATGATACGTAGGCAATCTCCATCAGATTCGACCACCACTGAAAAAAAAAGAGAAAGAAAAATAAAGGAAAGCGTGAGTGCATCGCATCTCTGATAAAACAGTTTAACTGCTTAGGTGCATTGCATCTCTGATATATGATTGTCTGTCGAATGCCCTAACACTAACGTGATGACTTCCCTTTGCTGTGTTCATATATAGAAAAGTAGTTGGTTGTGGTAACTTCTCCCTGCAAAGAAAATGACACAGAACCTCAGAACAGAGTGGGTCGGTACTGATGACCGACAACAATTGGTCGAACGGAACAACGGGTTGGTAGAAGAAGTGAAAATGCTGAGACAGCATGTGGCAGACATGTATCAGGCATGGATAACTGGGAAAACACCGCCCCCTCCACCGCCAAGCCTCTTGAACTCTATCATTTCCCAAGCACCCAACACCATAACGGAAGATCCCCCATACTCTCCATCCCAACCCACTTATGGCAGCTTTCCCAGCTACCCGAGTAGCTCCATCACTCATCAACACTACTCCCCTCCCCAACGCTACTATTCTCCACGAGATTCCCAAGGAAGGACTTCACTGTCCAAATACCTAGCTCCACAAAAGGCCTATCCACCCTCACAAGTCTACCGGAAGCCCCCTGTATCAGGTTTTCGGCCCAATCAAGCATTTAGGAACGAGAGGTTGCTGAAATGAGGAAAGGCTCTCACCCCTATCGGAGTATCTTATGCCAGTCTGTTTGAAAGGCTAAGGCATGCTGGCTTGATTGAGCCACTCCTCGCATGTACTCCAAATCCACGTGCAAGGAACTTTGATCCGGCAGCACGATGCGCATACCACTTCAATGTCAGAGGACATAGCATTGAAGACTGTCATTCCTTGAAAAAGGAAATAGAAAGAATGATTAAGGGAGGGGCAATTGTGATCAATGACAGTGACATGGAGCACGCGAATCCTCTTGAGAGCTCGCTGACCAAGGTTGATGATGTTGAAGCTGGTAATGGTTTTGGTAGTATTGACGCAAAGCTCAGTGGCTAAGATGCCAGGTTTGATAATTGGGAAGGCGCTTCGTTCCTTGGTTATCAAAAGAGAAGTTTTTGATGGTTTATTTTGTTGTCATTTCTATTGACCGGATTATTCTTAGGGTTGTGTCAAACTATCTTATCTTTCCATTTGTCATAGCGGTTTGTTTAAGTTTTGTCCAGTTTGTTTTTGGGTTTTGTTCTGGTTTGTTTTGTTTTGTTATTCAAACCATTTCACCGGTAGTCTAATGCAAAATCCGGTCTTTTATTATTTCCAGTCATCTTTTTGTTTAGCCCTTTTATCATTTTTGTTCAGCACCGATTCGAGTGACATGACATGCGCACACAGTTTGGGCCTAATCTTAAAGGATAATCATAAAACCCCGGAAAGGTGATCAGACCATTTAAAGGAAATAAGGACGGTTGAGATTATTCGGAGCTCGAGTCATATGGAACTGGGGCAAGTAAAACATAAAGAAAACCGTTAAAAGCAAGATTCGCCAAATTGACATAAGGGTCTTCATGATAATGAGAAGTGAGAGTGTCGCCCAACGGTGCTTTAGAAATGACAAATGAAAAAGCAAATGTGTGAATATAATTGTCAAGTCCAGCACCATCAGAAGAGGCTACAAATCTTTGTTTAATTGTGTTGTTTGCACTTGGCATGTTTTGAAGACTGGAATGACGAAGACATTTTGTTCTGCTACCTAAACACTTTATCCTTCGTTACCCCTTTTGAGACTTATTTATTTTCTTTCATACTCCTCGTTCGGAATCAACAGCAACGACTAGAAAATGCAAGCATGGCAGGGAAACAAAAGAAAAAAAAAACAAAACCAAAAAAAAAAAAGAAAAAAAAGAGGGAAAAAGAGAAAAGAAGAGAAAAATGATAACAAAAAAAAACAACAAAAGAAAGTCAGAAGAAAACGGAGGAATTGGGAACTACGTTTGACCTGATTCCTCAAAAAGGATATGTAGGCGCCTCATGGCTCGGTCATAGTGTGCATAATGTGCATAGTGTAACATAGTGTAAAGCAAAAAATAAAAATCCCCAAGCAAGAAACTGGGACAGAAGTTGTGCTTGATGTAAAGAAAGCCGGTTCCGAATGTTGTAATTTTGAACCCCAAATTGATTTGTTTTTGAGACTTTAAAACCCTTTCTTTCTAGCCTATCCAAAAACCCACATTACGGTCCAAATAATGACATTCTGATCAGTCTTCAAAAGATGCCAAATCAGACAAATAAGAGTCTTACCGGTGAACATAACACTCTGTTCCACAACAGAAAGGGCTCTAATCTCCAGCAGAGAGAGTCATACCGGCAACACTCCAAATCCCCAGCAGGAAAGTGATACAAATGAGATAGTCTTATCGGTGAAAATCTTTACGGACACCGTAAGGCGATGAAAGCTGAAAAAAAAATGAGAGAGGCTTGATAGTGAAAACCCTTCGGGCACTACAAGTCAAATAATATTGAGAATCAGATGGGGAATCGCCAATTGAAGGTCTTGAAAGACGATTGGCGGCGGAGGATAGGCCGCAGGTGCATATCATGACCATTAGAGTCGGTATCTGCGTTTGATAGGTTTTTATTTATAGTTTCTTTTGTTAAAGAGTCATCTTTTTCCTTTGTCTTTTTAT
Organism: Nicotiana sylvestris; assembly: GCF_000393655.2. NCBI lineage: Eukaryota > Viridiplantae > Streptophyta > Magnoliopsida > Solanales > Solanaceae > Nicotiana > Nicotiana sylvestris. The sequence continues at coordinate 10,608,971 of NC_091058.1, forward strand.
TCTGTTCCCTTTTATCTTTTCCTTTCATAGAAAAATACCCCAGTAGAGTCTGTTTGGTCAGAACAGGTGAGAATTGACTTCAAAATATGCCATCATCTTTACAATTATGCAAGATGAGATCTGGCTAGTACATCCAAGTGGTATAGTCAGCAAGGAACAAGCGCGAGGGCAGTGTCAAGAAAGATATCCCCAGCAAACGGGAATTGACAAAAGGATTGACGAGTGTCAAGAGGGATACCCTTGCCGAAATCAAAGGTTATAAACCTCAAGGCCAGGGCCCGTGAACAAAGCAAGGAAAGCAGTAAGCATGATTTGGGAAATTCACACGAGACTAAAAGGTCGGGGAAATGCCAGTTTCCGAATTATGCCACAAAAGAAGAGGGATATCCCCAGCAGAAAGGGATTATCCCCAGCAAATAATATCATCCCCAACAAGTTTTGGAGCGCAGAGCAGGGAATGAGAAAGGGAAAAGCCATCCCAGTAGGAGTATCACAACCAACCACCGCGTTTTAAACTAACAAATTTTGTTTGATTTGAAACAGGTAAAGGAAATGGCATTGATGACAGAAATGCATGCCATAAGGGAGACTGTCAAACTGGGGCAGAAAATTTTCCTTTCATTTAGAAAATTTTCTGGAAGTCAGGTACCCATTCGAGGAAGAATAAAGATAACACCAGTCTCAAGGGAAGTGGTCTTAGAACCAGTGTTGCCCCCAACATAATAAGTTTCAATGGAGGAAGTTGTTCCCCAGCAAAGGGATGAAACTTAAGCTCAGAAAAAGCAAGAGGCCAGCATCATTCCCAACAACCTTCCGAAGAGTGAAGCACTAGTTCTGAAGGAATCAGAATTCCCCAGCAGTGTTATCCTCGACAGCGTTATCCCCAGCTGATAACATTCTATCCCCCAACAGGTAAGTAAATAATTCCCCAACAGTGTTATCCCCAGCAGTTTCGAGGAGTCCAACACAAGTTTGGTGAAAATCGGTATCCTCAGCGGTTCCTTTCGGGGAAAGGCAAAACGAGTTTTAAGGGAGTTAGTCTTCGAAGGAAGAAGCTAAAAAAAAAAAGAAAAAAAAAAGAAAAAAAAGGAAAAAAAAAAGAGAAAAAAGAAAAGAAAGAAAAGAAAGGGGGAAGTAGTTTGCAGAGGAATGAAACATCCTACTCAAAAGGAAGTAATTTTGGAAGGAGTAAGATAACATATTTACTCAGCAGAGTTATCCTCAGCAGTGTTATCCCCAGCGGATCATCGAGATGTAGAAGCATCCTCGACAGAGTTTCGACCAAGTTTCAAGAGGGTCGGACAACCCAGAGTGGGTAAGGAAGAAAAGGAAATTTCATCCCCAGCAAAATCGAGGGAAGACAACACAGGTAAGTAAATAATTCAGGAATAAGGAAATGGTTCACGCATAGGAGACGCACTTCCTAAGTTTGTTTTTACCCATAGGAGATGCATTTCCTCCTAAGTTTGTTTTTACCCCTAAGGAGACGCACTTCCTAAGTTTGTTTTTACCCATAGGAGATGCATTTCCTCCTAAGTTTGTTTTTACCCATAGGAGATGCATTTCCTCCTAAGTTTGTTTTTACCCCTAGGAGACGCACTTCCTAAGTTTGTTTTTACCCATAGGAGATGCATTTCCTCCTAAGTTTATTTTTACCCATAGGAGATGCATTTCCTCCTAAGTTTGTTGTTACCCCTAGGAGACGCACTTCCTAAGTTTGTTTTTACCCATAGGAGATGCATTTCCTCCTAAGTTTGTTTTTACCCATAGGAGATGCATTTCCTCCTAAGTTTATTTTTACCCATAGGAGATGCATTTCCTCCTAAGTTTGTTGTTTCCCCTAGGAGACGCACTTCCTAAGTTTGTTTTTACCCATAGGAGATGCATTTCCTCCTAAGTTTGTTTTTACCCATAGGAGATGCATTTCCTCCTAAGTTTGTTTTTACCCATAGGAGAGGCATTTCCTCCTAAGTTTGTTTTACCCATAGGAATGACATTTTATTTTAAAAGTTGTTTGTTTGAAGTTAGGCGCCCACCTGTATAATGAGAAGAATATTTTCATGTCCTAGTTTAAATAGGCGCCCACCTGTATAACGAGAGGAATATTTTTATGTCTTAGTTTAAATAGGCGCCCACCTGTATAACAAGAGGAATATTTTTATGTCTTAGTTTAAATAGGCGCCCACCTGTATAACAAGAGGAATATTTTTATGTCTTAGTTTAAATAGGCGCCCACCTGTATAACAAGAGGAATATTTTCATGTCTTAGTTTAAATAGGCGCCCACCTGTATAACGAGAGGAATATTTTTATGTCTTAGTTTAAATAGGCGCCCACCTGTATAACGAGAGGAATATTTTTATGTCTTAGTTTAAATAGGCGCCCACCTGTATAACGAGAGGAATATTTTTATGTCTTAGTTTAAATAGGCGCCCACCTGTATAATAAGAGGAATAATTTTATGTCTTAGTTAAATAGGTGCCCACCTGTATAACGAGAGGAATATTTTTATGTCTTAGTTTAAATAGGCGCCCACCTGTATAATAAGAGGAATATTTTTATGTCTTAGTTAAATAGGCGCCCACCTGTATAACGAGAGGAATATTTTTATGTCTTAGTTTAAATAGGCGCCCACCTGTATAATAAGAGGAATATTTTTATGTCTTAGTTAAATAGGCGCCCACCTGTATAACGAGAGGAATATTTTCATGTCCTAGTTTAAATAGGCGCCCACCTGTATAACGAGAGAAATATTTTTATGTCTTAGTTTAAATAGGCGTCCACCTGTATAACAAGAGGAATATTTTTATGTCTTAGTTTAAATAGGCGCCCACCTGTATAACGAGAGGAATATTTTTATGTCTTAGTTTAAATAGGCGCCCACCTGTATAACGAGAGGATTATTTTATGTCTTAGTTTAAATAGGCGCCCACCTCTATAATAAGAAGAATATTTTTATGTCTTAGTTTAAATAGGCGCCCACCTGTATAATAAGAGGAATATTTTCATGTCTTAGTTAAATAGGCGCCCACCAGTATAATGCGGGAATACATTTCTGTCTTTTCATTTCTGTTCTAGGTCACCCACCAGTATAATGCGGGAATACATTTCTGTTCTAGGTTGCCCACCAGTATAATGCGGGAATACATTTCTGTCTTTACATTTCTGTCCTAGGTCGCCCACCAGTATAATGTGGGAATACATTTCTGTCTTTACATTTCTGTCTTTTCATTTCTATTCTAGATCGTCCACCAGTATAATGCGGGAATACATTTCTGTCTTTTCATTTCTGTTCTAGGTCGCCCACCAGTATAATGCGGGAATACATTTTTGTCTTTTCATTTCCGTTCTAGGTCGCCCACCAGTATAATGCGGGAATACATTTCTGTCTTTTCTTTTCTGTTTTAGGTCGCCCACCAGTATAATGCGGGCATACATTTCATATTTTTGCATTCAGGCACCCACCTGTATAACGAGAAGAATACTTTTGAGTTTTATACTGCAGATCTTGAAATCAGTAACCCACCGGAAGGTAGAAGGTTACAACAGGAATCCCCAGCAGGAAACAATAAAAATTCCCAGCACCGGAAAGCAGAAGGTTGCAACAAGAGGTCCCAACACAAGTTCAAGCGCATGAGTCAAAAGAAAGAAAAGACGCGTCTTGAAAGAAGCGGCCTATGAACATTAAATTATGCCCAGCATAACAAATCTGATGAAGAGAGCCGTATCCCCAGAGGAACCGCCGAAAAGCTTAATGAAGAAAGCCATGTCCCCAGCAGACCGAACAAAATGATGAAAACTGGTATTCAGAAAAGCAAAGGGCCAGTGTCATCCCCAAATTCACGAAAGAAAAGCACCGGAGGAAACACAAGCCGACAAGAAAGCAAGGCAACAAGAACAAGTTGCAGTCTAGCCTAGCTTCTTGTTTTCTTTTAAGCACGGTGTAACAAGGAGATCGGTAAGCAGTGGTAATAGCATGCAACAGCAGTAACATTGCAGTCTCACGGTAGTCCCAGCTACCAAAACTTCCCGAAATACATTAACCTAATTCCCCTTTAGCCAGGGATATGTAAGAAACCTTTGAAGCAAAGGTTCGGTTAAATCTTTTTAAAAAAAAATGCTTCACACGGAGTACTCGGATGGGCAAAAATCGCTCACTTTATCTTTGCACGAAAACCCTTCGTGTCTTCGGGCAAAGAGGGGCAGCTGTAAGCACGTGATTTTTTCCTTATATGAGAATTACTCCCAAAAAATGCAAAATAAAATGATTTTCCTTGGTGTGCAATTTTGAGAATTTTTGTGACATTTTTGGATAATTATTTGTATTTGTCTGTGCATGTTTATTTGTTAAATTAATAAAAAATACAAAAATATATTGCATTTTGCATGTAGGATTTAATTCTACAATTGTTACTAATTAAGTTTGTTTTACAAAAATTGAAAATTACAAAAATAGGCATCTTTTGTATTTTTAGCATTTAATGTCCAATTGTACAATTTTATGCATAATTATTACTTAATTGTGCGTTAATTATTATCGGGAGTTAATTTGCGCTTTTATAACTTAATTTAGTTCTATATAATAATTTAAGGATTTTTTAGAATTTAGTTTTAGAAAATAAAAGAAGAAAAAAGAGCAAAAATACAAAGAAAAAATCGGATTGGGCCACTTCTTCAATTGTAAGCCACATGCTCAATAATTGCCCAACCTTCCCCATGACCTGGTCCATCTCCACACGGGTCGACCCGGTCCGCCCCATAACCCCAATACCCAACCCTTCTTCATTTTTCATTTTTCTCAAAACAAAACAAAAAAACAGAAAAAGAAAACAAAACCCTAAAACCTAAGAAATCCATCCGCCCCCTCCGCCCTCTCATCTTCTCAAAAACACCAAAAGACACATCCATGGCTGCCCAAACCCCACTTCTGCTTCATCTCCTGATTCGACCACCATGAACAATCCCCCTGCTTCATCTTCGTCATCGTCGTCAACCCGTCGCCATGGCTACCACGGCTAAGCTCCATATTGCTTCATCTTCAGCTGCTTCATCAAACTCGAGCATGAGCTCGCATGGCTGTTGGTCGCCGAGTCTTCAGCTTCACATGCTGCTCCCCCGTCGTCACTGCCCCTTGACCCTACTGTCATTCACCAGCAAACGCCACCGGAAAACCACGACCACTGCTGCTTCACCATCTCCAGTCCAGCGAGCAGCTGTTGCTGCGTTTCTTCTCCTTCGTCGCCAACACTACTCCTTCAGTCCGAAGAACCACCAGCCATGAACACCCACCATGCTCCACTGTCGCTCCGCCATGAACGACCTTCGACGAGCAGTTGCTCCCAACCAAACGACCCTACTGTGCACGTCGAGCAGCTGAGGCTAAAACAAACCTCCACTACTGCGTCGTCTGCTTCATCTCCTTCGTTTCGTCTGAGCTCAAGTTGAGTGGTCGAGTTCCCGAGCTCCGGTCATGGACGTGGGGCTTCGCTTCACTTGTCTCCGTCCAAACAGACCCCATCGTTGTTGCTTCACGTTTGCTTCACCTCCTTCAGTTGCTTCTTAAATTCGTCTTCGTCATCGTTTGTTCGAGTTTTGGTTGGGGTCGTCAAAACAGTCCATACGAGTTCGTCGTTGGTCAGTCATTAGTCATTGTTTCGATCCGGTTAGTGGATTTTGAGTTTTATTTTTGTCCGTATTTTGTTTTGATATTCTCAAATCTAAAATCGGTAAATGTTTGATTTTTGTTTTGTTCATGTTCATTGTTTTATTAATTTTTCAGTTTGTTCATGTGAAATTGTTAGTTTAATGTTGTTAGATTCAAATTGGAGTTTAACTAATTATTTCTTCAGTTTGTTTCATGTGTTGTTATGTATTTTTCCAGAAATTGTTAAATCGTTTTGTTGTTGTTTGAATCCGTCATGTTTTGTTGTTTAAAATAGATTTTAATTCATGTTCATCTTTGTTTGAAGTTCATTTTTAATCCAGTGATTTAATGTGAGTTTATGTTTTTGTTTTTGATTTGTTGATTTAGTTTGAATCATGTATTGTGTTGTTAATATTGTTGTTTCCTTGCTCATCCATTTTTGGTCTAAGTTAACCAGGATTGTTTCCCAATATGGTTAATCTATTCACATTAATTTGATGTTGTTCATCTGTGTTCATATGATTTGTTGTTAAATTTGTTGAGAAATTGATCATATTGACTATATTTTGGTTGAGTTTGATTAGGTGAATTGGTTATAACTGATGGGGTAGTTTGGTAAAATTGCAGTACATTCAGGGGTAAAATGGTAATTGCAATAAGGTCGGAGGGGTAGTTTGGGAATTGAACATTTTGAATAATTCTTTATGTTAAGCATGGGGGATAAAATGTAATGGGGTGGGGTTTGATATGATTGTTTAATTTAATGAGGGACAAGACATAATGTAGTGGAGGAATATTGTAATTATTTATGTTAGGCATGGGGGACAAGATATAATGGGTTGGGAATAATCTTTTAGTTTAATATAGTAGGGGACAAGACACAAAATAGTGGGGAATAATTCATTTGTTTAAGAAAGTGGGAAGCAAAGCATGCATTGGGGGAATATTTCGGGTTGGGGATTCAAGACAAGAGTCTTGTTATATATAGGGTCATTTGATAGATTATAGGAGGGGATTTTTGACACAGACTTTCACACTTAGGAGTTTTAGAGGCGTTTACACAAGACAGACTTTTACACTTGAGAGCTTTAAGACTTGAACTTGAAAGAATTTTGAGAAATCAGAATTTGAGAGTAGAAGAGAAAGACAATTTGAACTTTCACTTGAATAATTTTCGTTTGCCTTTCCTCGAGTGTTATTAAAAATCAGTAAACTACTGCATCTTGTATCCGTCTCTCTTCTGCTTTGACTGTGATTGCACTTTGGTATTGCTGATTTTTCAATCTGTTACTGGGTTATTCTACTGGTCATTACTGGTTTTGCGGTGTTGTTGAATCTGTTGTTGCTGTGTTATCACTGTTGCTGACTCCTCCTTCTTTTCTTCTTGTACTGCCATTTCTAGGTACACATTTGTACACTCTCGGCTTGAAGTTGAAATGAAATATTAATCAGGCTTTGTTCCTGTTGAATTCCTCCTGTTTAGATTTGTGTTTGAATAGAATTCTCCTTTCGTTGTATAATAATGTAGTCGATTGATTAATGAGTAATGAGGTTGCATATGTATAACTTCTTCATCTAATAATGTTAGTTTAAATTAATCAAAGAACATGTAATCTGTTTTGATATTATTGTGCGTAAATCTCATGTTCCAGTGTTATTAAATAATAGAATCTAGAACGGAAGCAATCTCTCTTTATACAAACTCGATTGCAATTTTCCATTTGCATTAGCCGTAAACTAATAACTAATAAGTTTGACTTTTTCAGCATGTAATTAATTGAGGGATTTCCTTTTATTTTTAGAGATGAACTTAATAGAAGAAATGTAGTCACCATAGGTTTATCCTTTTAAATAAAACGAGACGAGCTTCGCCAAATAAAATACACAGATTGCGGGGCCCTCACAAAAATATATGTGTTAATTACTTAGAATTCGGGAGGGTCGTTTAGCGAATTTCACGACCTTCCCAAAATAATAACGCGATAGTCTCTTTAGGCGCGTGTTTAATAGTTTACTTTCTTAAGCTTGGGTGTGCATTTCATGCGACCCAAATCCAAATCCCAAAACATCAAATAAAATGTGTTCCGGATTGTGGGTGCATTTTATGTGACGCAGTCCAAAGACGTGTTTTAAGCGATGTTCACATTCTTGTAAAAATAATAATAACAATTATGAAAGCGGTAAAAAGATAAAATTTGCACATAAGTTCATATTTGTATAAAATCAGATAATCAAGCCGAATATAACAGTTGAGCGACCGTGCTAGAACCACGGAACTCGGGAATGCCTAACACCTTCTCCCGGGTTAACAGAATTCCTTATCCGGATTTCTGGTATGCAGACTGTAATATGGAGTCATTCTTTTCCTCGATTCGGGATTAAATTGGTGACTTGGGACACCCTAAATCTCCCAAGTGGCGACTCTGAAATAAATAAATAAATCCCGTTTCGATTGTCCTTTAATTAGAAAAAACTCCTTCTCCCCTCGCGGGGGCGGAAAAAGGAGGTGTGACAGCCACTATAATCTCCTGGGAAACTGGCATGTCACTAGCGTGAGTAGTGGGGGTCTGGTCTGCTGCACACATATGTCTCCCAACCTTTTGCCTCAAAGTTTAGGGTGTTCCTGTAGATAGAAACCCCCCATGCCAATTAAGCTAGAGTAGTATCCGGGAGAGCCAATAGTGATGCCAACCACGGGCAGGCTGCCTCATCCATAACTACTTTATCTAAGTACAACAACTCATCTTCATCATTGAATCTGAGATAATCATTCAGAGTTTTCCCATCAAATTTGACCTTCTGATTCCGCACCTTAGTCACAAATGTGCCCTTTTTGATGTGAAAGGAATTGGCATAGAATTCCTTGACTAGGTGCTCATTAGCATCCGACACCTTGCTAGTGAAGTATTCCCACCCACTCTTTCATTGAAGTGCTGCTTCATATTGGGTTGTGGGGCAGAAGATCTATCTCTATGAACTGACGCTCATGTATGAGTGACTTTTGATGCCACCACTCCCTGAATTTGTGATATGCCAGCTCACTGACAAACCTCTGTTGCCACACATCCGGGTTTCTTGTCATTTCTGCACCTCCAGTCTGGGTATCACCCCCTCTCCCATCATCTAGTGTCTCAGCATCTACATTAATGGGCTCCAATCTGTGTGGGGAGGCAGTAGGAAAGGCTGATGCTGAAGACTCACTATTATCTGCTGAGCCATTAGACGACTCAGAAGGAGTAGGATAAGTAGGAGAACCTTGGGGTGTATCTCTCAGTCGAAACCTCTCCGGGAAGTCTGGTACATGTGTGGACACAGAGTTACTCTCTGAAGCCTCCTGGGAGGGAACATACTCACTCCCCTCGGAGTGGTATTCAGCTCTGTTTGCAGCTTTGATATCCTTCTACATTTTCGCAATTGATTGCTGGACTACTAGGGGTAACTTGATTTGTCCTCGTCCCTACCCCGAGAGAACTGTGCTTTCCCTTTTTGTTTGTCATTTCCACCCTTTGTTTTAGCCATTGTCTGCATACAAAATCAGTGGAAGATTGTTAGTACTGGTGCTAGAAGAAGCAGCAAAGAAAACATATGAACAATTGACAGTGCTTGAAAAAGTTGCAGACCGCTGACAACGGATTAAGAAGCACTGCCGTGGAATGACACCGCTGACCGCATAAAATGAAGTGCGACTGCTGAGGTATGAGGATCAGACTACCCACCCTCTGGTTCTATGGTACCACCGAGCGCGGAAAATTAGGCGCAGTCGCGGAGGTTGCACCGCTGTCCACGGAAAATCAACCGCGTCCGCGAACCCATATTATTTACTTCTCTGAACCTGAGTACCCTTGACCGCGAGAAATGCAACGCGGCCGCGTAAAGTGGGCTACTGTCAGCGGAGTTTACCACCACTGACCTCGATATTATAGACTTCCAAACTTAAGTTTTCTCATGAACGCTGATTGCCAAAAAACATCCGCGACCGCGGAATTCAAAAAACGGCCTGAGTTAACCTAGGGTTTCTATTTATCATGCATATAGCGGATAACATCTACGTTGTTAACTCCACTAGGCATTCATTAATTAATCCTAACTATCTAAGCCTAATTTAATTACACTAATGAGCCCTAAGTTATAATTAAAAGAAAAAAGAAGAGAAGAAGTATAAACTAACAAATAAAAGAAAAACAAATAGAAATTAAAGAATAATGAATGAGTGAAATTACCAGTTGTGTAATGAATGATGAAAAATGGACTTTAATTATGTTTGTGCTGATTAGCGCTCCAATGAACAATGAAAATTTTAGTTTGAGAGTCAAAAGATCGAAAAGGATAAAAGGTCTCATGACCGCCTATTTATAGAAAACACCCTAGGACATACATAACTTACCTGGCACGGCCGCGGAAAATTACTGCAGTCCGTGCTGTCAACGAACAACAGGGATGCATGTTTGAAATTTCAGCTGAGAGCGAAAAATGGCAAGCGACCGCGGAAAGCCACCGCTGACCGCAAAAAAATGCACCGCGGACACGGATGAAACTTTAAAGAAGGCTCATTTTGGACTTTTTAAGGCCGCATCCACTACTAAATTACGCCTACTGCCACCACTGAATGCTGAAAATGGAGCGCTGTCAGTGGTCTAACTTTAGACTGTTGTAAAATTTTTCCAGCTTAATCTTGCACTGCATCAAACATTCCTACACACATCTCACAACCAGTTAGTTCAAAACAAAGCCTACACTAAGAAGAAAATCAAAAAGAAGAAAAACACATGGGTTACCTCCCAAGAAGCGCCTGATTTAACGTCGCGGCACGACGCAGGTTACCATCAATCATTTGAGATGGATTATTGTTACTACATGGCTGTCATCAAACTTGCCAAGATAATGCTTCACTCTGTGCCCATTAACTCTGAAGATTTCACCATTTTTGTTTTTCAAATCAAGAGCACCAAACGGAGTTACAAGCACCGCCTCAAAAGGTCCACTCTATTTTGACTTGAGCTTTCCCGGAAACAGTCGTAATCGGGAGTTAAATAAAAGAACCAAGTCACCTTCCTTGAATTCCTTGATACATGCATACTTGTCATGTAAGTACTTCATCTTGTCCTTATATAACGACGAGATGGAATAAGCATGAAACCAGAACTCATCAAGCTCATTGAGTTGCTCTACCCGGAGATTTGCTGCAATATCCCATTCAAGATTTAACTTCTTCAAATCCCACATGGCTTTGTGCTCTAACTCAACCAATAGATGGCACACCTTCCCAAATACCAACCGATATGGAGACATACCAATCAGAGTCTTGTAAGCAGTCATATAAGCCCACAAAGCATCATCCAGTTTCTTTGACCAGTCAGACCTATTTGCATTGACAGTCTTCGACAATATGCTCTTAATCTCCCTGTTGGAGACCTCAACTTGCCCACTAGCCTGAGGATGGTAAGGAGTTGAAACCTTGTGATTGACACCATACCTTGGAAGCAAAGTGTCAAATGCCTTATTGCAGAAATGAGAACCCCCATCACTGATGATTGCTCTAGGAGTGCCAAACCGAGTAAATATATTCTTCTTGAGAAAACCACCACACTCCGGGCCTCATTGTTAGGTAAATCCATGGCCTCAACCCACTTGGAAACATAATCAAAGGCCACCAGAATGTACGTGTTACCACATGAACTCACAAAAGGTCCCATGAAGTCGATGCCCCACACATCAAATATGTCAACCTCAAGAATAGTGGTGAGAGGCATTTCATCCTTCTTTGAAATTCCACCAGCTCTCTGACACTCATCACATCTCTTCACAAGCTTACCCGCACCTTGTACAATGTAGGCCAATAAAATCCACAGCTAAGCACCTTTGAAGTTGTCCTCGCCCCACCATGGTGACCACAGTAGGGAGAGGAATGACAAGCATCAAGAATACTCATTTACTTTTCTTCCAGAACACATCTCCGGATCACACCATCGTTACAAATTTTGAACAAATAAGGCTCATCCCGGTAGTAGTCCAAGCTATCCCATTTAAGCTTGTTCCTTTGGTTAGAAGAGACCTCACATGGAACAATGCCGATCATAAGAAAATTGGCAACATTCGCGAACCAAGGCATGCTATTCACGGATACA